>NC_135714.1:14046406-14356723 GCF_964656455.1 Halichoerus grypus
ATATGTGCTTTTTGTATGAAATATTGCACAATAAAAATTGATCCAAGACTATTTCTATCCTAAAAGATCTTATAGAGAACTATATCATGATGGGGCCCTTCATTTGATTTAACTGAAAAAGGTAGCCCTAAATATTTAAAAAATTCATAATTTTTTGGCTGTCCTATCAAGTATTTCATTGGTATTAGATACCTCTATCTTTTAGTCTAAAGATTGGACTTGGGAACATATCTCCAAGACTTCTGTGGTTTTTTTTTTTTTTTTTTTGGATTATCCATAGTTCTCTTTTCTGAAACCATTATCAAAAAGGACAAAATGAGAGAATACAATATATGTCTAATAGGAATTCAAGGTAGAGAGAACTGGAAAGAGGTCATGCTGAAGAGATAATGGTTGGGAATTTTCCAGCCTTGGAAGACATGATTCCTCAGATTCAGAAAATACAAAAAAATCCCAATCAGGTTAAATAAGACTCAGTCTTTGATAATGAAACTGTAGAATACCAGAGAAAAAAATTATCTGAAAAGTAACCAGAGAGAAAAATCAGATTCCTCATAAAGGAAATATTAGAATGAAAGCTGTTTCTTGGTAGCAATAATAGAAATTGAACGGCAGCAGAATATCTTCTCCCAGGAGAGCCTTCTAGATTCCGGGAAAAGAGGACATTACATATTATTAGTTTAATAACGAATGTAACTCCATGTTTCTACCATGACATGAAACTTCTGATAGAAAACTCTGTAATGAGTTAAGACTCACAGAGTACTTGTATGACATTTATGACCTATTATTTACGATTATTAGAGCAGTATATTAGTTTCTTATTGCTGTTATAACAAGTTACCACGCATTTAGTGGCTTTAAACAACATGGATTTATTACCGCACAGTTCTGGGGGACAGAGGTCTGAAATAAGTTTTACTGGGTTAAATTCAAGGTGTCGGCAGGCCTATAGTCCTTCTGGAGACTGTGAGGCAATCTGTTTCCTGCTGTTTCCAGCTTCTAGAGGCTGCCTGCATTTCTTGGGCCATGGCCTCTTCCTCTGTCTTCAAAGCTAGCCATGGCTGGTTTATATTTTCTCATGCCATATCATTTTGACACTTGTTTTCTGTAGGCAAATCTCAGTCTGTCTCCCTTTTATTAGGACACTGTTTTTTGTTTTTTAACTGGCTCTACCTGGATAATCTAGGATAATGTCTCATCTCAAAATCCTTAATCACACCTGCAAAGACTCTTTTACCATTTAAAGTAACATGTTCACAGGTCCTGGGATTCAGACATTGACATCTTTGGGGGACCATTATTCAGCCTACTATAAGCAGAAATGAACATTCAAGATCATTCTGTCTAAAATGGTTATAATGTGAAGAATGCTAGATTGACAGAGAATCTGGGGGCAGTTGTTTTGCCTTGTCACTAACAACCATAGTGACCTAAAGCAGGTTCCTTTATCTCTCTGGGCCTCCCATTTTTCTTTCTTTCCTTCATACATTAATTCAAGAAACACTTCTTGAGTATTTCCTATATACCAGGTGCTACTGTAGGTTCTGTAAAATGGCACGTTTTTTTATTCTGAAAGAATAAATAATATGCTTAAAGCATCTAATAAGATTCCTGGCATATAGTGAGAATTTAATAAATGAAAACCATTATTATGAATAACATTGTAGGTTGGAATAGAAAACCAAGAATTTAATTGCAACTGTGTCTTCAGAAGTTGAGTTCAGGAGAGTATTTGTGAAAGTCAGTCACCAAGTATTTATGTAATGCCTACCAAGTGTGTTATGCTACGTGTTGGCAATACAAAGATGAGTAAACCCTGGCCCCTGCTCCTGAAGATGATGTCTGAACACGAGTAACTCTGTACAAGGTAGAGTGCCATCAGCTCTGTGGTAGAAGCCCAGAGGAAGGGTCCTGGGAGTGCAGAGATGGAACCATAGAAACAGCATCCTGGACTGACCCCTAAGGTAGAATTCTTGTCCTGACAAAATGAATAGTCTCAAAAAAGGCCAGTCCAGTGGGGGGCTCCACATTCTCCTTATTTTTAATGCTCTTCCTACTCATCTTCTTTGGCTCTCTCATTGCCACCATGTTCCTGTGTTGTGGAATACTCTTCTTTTGTGCTGTTCTTCTCCCTGCAGGGAGGTCATTCTGCCCTTTGAGATTTAGATCCAAGTGACTGCTGCCCTGTTTTTGTGTTCTCTAGGCAGTCCACTTCTCTCCCATGGGGTCTTTATGGTGCCTTTGGCTCTGACCTCTTTCCTCAGCTGAACTCTGTATTACTTTTGTCTGACATTCCATGGTGGTCTTTCTCTTCTCCTTTGTGACACACTGTGTATGAATTTATTTTTGTTCTTTTTCAATGGATTTTCTCTAAACTTCAAGACATTTGTGCTTGAAATTGATGGCAATTTGGAGAAGGGAAGAGACTAGTCTGTAGCAGTACAAAAAAATCAAAATGGACTATTTTGAGTACTTTGGCAAGTTTAGTTATAGGGATTTCTCAGTGGTTCCTTCACAGAGTCCAGTTCCTATTCATGTTGTTCTGCGCTCTCCTTTCTGATTTTCTCTACCAGTTAAATTTCTGTTTCTAAGGCAGAGAAGATTAGCATTCTCTTAGTGTCTCTTTCCAACTCTTTCTCTCAAGGTCTATCCTTCTGTAGGCAAGCTTTATCAGAACGCGTTCCTAATCAGATAGTTCTCTTCCTAAGAGAAACCTGTTATCAGCCACTCATTCATTAACATTAATTCTAACATCACCTCTTCAGCTAAATCTTCTCTTCCTAGACAATTTACACCCCCTTCCTTTTGTGCCCATAGCATATAGCACTTGTAACACCATGATTATTTGCTTTTATTTCTTTCTTACTTAACTTGTGAGCAACACTAGGGAGAGATCAAATCTTATTTTTTGTAAAACCAAAGTTCTTTATGCCTAGTTCAGAGTGAGATTCAGCTGATGATTGTTGAATGAATGCATGATTGCAGGATCAAGGGAGTACCTTAAAGCAATTAGAGGGCCCACAGAATTGTCCTGATTCCTTTTCTCAAAACTCAGAGTTCTGCAAATTTATGGCTGACCCAGGTAGGAAGTCTTGCCTGTTCTTTTTGTCCTTTCGGCCCATTTGTATGTATGTATGTATGTATGTATGTATGTATTTATTTATTTATTTATTTTAAAGATTTTATTTATTTATTTGAGAGAGAGAGACACAGCGAGAGAGGGAACACAAGCAGGGGGAGTGGGAGAGGGAGAAGCAGGCTTCCCGCCGAGCAGGGAGCCCGATGCGGGGCTCGATCCCAGGACCCTGGGATCATGACCTGAGCCGAAGGCAGACGCTTAACGACTGAGCCACCCAGGCGCCCCTCCATTTGTATTTATTTAATAAACTTATGTGTCAGGCACATTATATGTGTTACCTCCCACCATCCTTAAAACCACCCAGTTATGGGGATATTAGTATCCGTGTTTTAAAGATGTCAGAGCTGAGGCTAAGTAACTTGCTCAAGATCATATAATTACAGAATGGTAGATAAGGATTCAAACCCAGGCTTGTGTCTAAAGCTGAGGTTCATTCCACTGCATCACATTCTCTACCCACCTAAATTCTGCAGCTTCAACGTGATCACTTAACTTCCTTTGGGTAGTATTTTGGGGAACAAAGAGTCAGTTATAGAACCACCGGAGGGTTAACGCCATCATGTTCAAGAGTTCCTTATGACTGCTGCTGTCCAGATGATTGATGGCCATTTTGAACTAAGGCCAGGCTGCTGGCCACTTCTTGAGTTAGTGGGACAATGCTTTTTCCTAAAATAACACAGCAAGCCTGGTTGTTTGAAGTGGTGCTTTGGTCTATCTTTATAGCCTTCCTTCTGTCTGCCTTACCTATGATTTCCTACTCTCACTTGCCATTCAGTTATATTTTAGACATCCCATAGTGGCTGGTGCAATACTGGGTCTTACCTACCTGGAGGGTATTGGCAGCCTTTTTCACTGGCAAATGTCCTGCGGTATTGACTGTACTGGAGGGGATCTTAACTAATGTTTCATGATGTTAATGAAATTGTTTGATTGAATAATTAGAGATGTACTATTGGAAGATGAACCTGGCAGCCTTGGAAGGATGGATGAGAGTGGGGAGAGAGTAGGTAGACAAACCAATTAGAACATTAAAGCTGTGGGGAAAGAAAGAACCAGAGCCTGAACTAGAATGGTACTGTAGATATAAAGTACAAGGCAAACGCAAGAGAAGTTATGAGAGCTGCCCTGAAACATCTTACAATGTAGTGATATAGGTAAAATGGTTCACTTGAGTTGTGGGAATTGGGTGAAAGGTGAAAGCTTTATGTAATTCTTGGCATTTGAGATGGATTTGACAGATGGATGTGGATTTTAACTAGTGGTGATATGGGAGGAGAGAGAAGGTATTCCAGATGGAAAGAGATTATATGGGGGCAGAAGAGATGTCAAATTTGGAGTAAAGGTGCCTGTAGGAGATAAAACTGGTATGTGGGCTTCAGCCGTATTTGTAGGTTGAGGACTTTTATTCCACTTAACTGTAGAGAGCCTTTGGAGAGTTTCATGCTAAGTGACACAGTATGAACTATATTCTGGGAAGATTGGACTCTGACAACCATCAAGTGATGTGCTATTAGTAAAAGAATATTAAACTTGGGAGGCAGTATACTTGGGTGCTGGGTCTAACTATTTCATTCACTAGTTGAACAGCCTTAGGTCATTTAGTCTTTCTGAATTAAGATTTCTTCATCTGGTGCCTGGGTCAGTTACGTGTCTGACTCTTAATTTCAGCTCAGGTCATGATCTCAGATTCATGAAATTGAACCCCACATCAGGTGGGCATGGAGCCTGCTTAAGATTCTCTCTCTCCCTCTACCTCTGCCCTACCCCACCCCCCAAAAAAGATTTCTTCATCAACAAGAACAGATAATAATCTCTGAGGTCCTCAAAGGTTGTTGTGAGCACCTAATGAGAAGTGGGTGAAAAGATTTAATAATCAAGTAAGAATAAGTCAAGTTATTGTTAAAGATGGTAATGGGCTCAAAAAGAACAGGTATGAGTTTTAGAGAATATAATCACTGAGGTGATAAATAAGGAGAACTGGAGTAGCAGTGGAGGAAATGGAAGGAAACAGTTTAAAAATAATCATTAACATCTCCAGACTACTTACTAAAAGGTGTTCTTCCAAGTACTTTGTATACATTAACCCAACAACCCCATGAGGTAGGAACTATTACGATAAAGAAAGGTTAAAAATCTTGCCCAAGTTCATTTTATTGTAGAGGCTGGGATGTAAACCCAGACAGGTTGACTTGAACCTGGGTGGGTTGACTCTAGAGCTTTTATTTTCACTGCTGTGATACGAACTTTCAACCTTGTAGAGGAAGGTTTTGTTAGCATGGAATTTCTGTATTAGTTTTGTAGTTAACACTCTTATAGGTAAGGAGGTATTGTATAATGGTTCAGTGTATGTAAACTTTCTGTAAGCAGAGATTTTGGATTTACATTCCAGTTCAGCTAGTTTGCTTAGCAATTTGACTCTTGGTTTTTCCACCTGCAAAATGGGGATTCATTTAATACTTAACTCCTAGAGTTGTTGTGAAAGTGATTAGAGATAATCTGGTGAAGCCCTGCGTATAAAATGGCCTAGTCGATTTTAGCCATAATTACTTTTGTATTCTGAACCTGTTTTTCAAAGTGTTACTCCATTCAAGGTTATGCTTCCTTGATTGATCTTTCTGTTGTCTTTATGTGTACCAGTTCCACAGTATCTTTAGGAGCTGAGTTTCACTGAGAGCTGCATTTTTCAACACAAGCCCCACACTGCTTTTGAATCGCTGTTGTCTTTGATTTATTGTGTGACTTCCTGTCATGCACTTAACCTTTGTGGGTTTTAGGTAGCTCCTGGAGGAAATGTTGCTTACTCTTCTGCAGAAAACTCAGTTTGCTGGAATGGAGTCAATGTGGCTTAATCCTAGATGAGAACAGTGTCAAAAGGGTTATGGAAGTGGTTGGAGACTTTGATTCAACCAAGAGGGAATGATAGATGGATTGGTCTATTGGTCTCTCTCATTTAGGGCTTCAGGCCTACAAGAAAAATGATATTAGTTATGAGGGTAAAGGCAGAATTGAATAGTGAAAAGAGGCTTTAGAATTGCTAGCTTAGCACTTACTTTATGAGCCTCTGACTTGGTCTGAAACTCCGTTTCCCTTTTTTAAAATGATAGAGTAATGAAAACCTTACGAAGTTACTGTGAGGAATAAATGAGATATAGGGTAATGTGTCCAAAACAGAATAGATACTTAGTAAATTCTGTAATGGATTTCCTAGTTAGGCTCTTAAATGAAGAAGGAAAGTGCCTGGTGATTATCATTGTGTTTCCTCACAGTTTCCGAATGACTCCAAGTGCCACAGCTTTGTCCACTGAAATGGGAGACAAGTGTGAAAGACAAGTTGGAGAGCCATTCCCCTTGTAGGGTACCTAGAACCAATGAGGCCATTCATCTTAATTTGGATGAAGAAAAAGTAATTTTGCAGAGATAGAGTAATTACCTCATTAACCAAGTGACCAAACTTGGTACCACTAAGTGGGGGCACCCTGACATCATGGGCCTTCTGATGTGATACAATAGGTGTTCATAGCATCACCTAGGAAGTGTTCTTACTGAAAAGGTTTATTTAATTGAATGTAATCAAATTTCTATACCTAACTTCCAGTTTACAAGATATGTAGAAGATAGAGGATCAAGATAAATGACACTATAAGGAAACAATCCAGAATGTGGAACGTTCTGTAACATAATTGGTCTGGTCACTTTAAAAAGTCATTATCATGAGAAAAGGCAGAGAGAGTGTTCTAGATTAAGAGAGGTCACAGAGACATAATGATTAAATGCAAGGTGTAGACCTAAACGGGTCCTCAACTGGAAAATAAAAGAAAATAAGTATACAATACATTTTGGGACAATTGGTAGGTGAAATGCAAATATTTACAAATTACATGTTGGCAAAAATGCCTGGCATCCTACCTTCTTACTCCCCTACCAACCCTCACTTCTACCTCCCCATCTCTGCCCCTATGTTTTGAATCAGTTATTTAGTTGGTCTGTGATGGGGCCAGGGTATCAGTGTCTAGTAAAAATTCCTCAGATGATTTTAATGAGAACCACAGCTCTAAAATAACCTGTGCACCAGGAGATACATATAAGACAGTTCATAGCAGCACTCCTTATAATACAACAAAATGGAAACCACCCACATGCCCATCAACAGTAGAATGGGTAAATTGTCCTGTTTATATCAAAGGAAAATGATTGCTTTAATGCCTATGAATACCTGATAGTTAACTTTTTGGTCTCCTTGAGTTGAATTCCCAGTTTGCATTAAATTTATGCTCTTCTAACCCCAGCATTAGTTGTATATTATAATAAGGACATTCCTAGACATTGCCATAAGAGAGGACCTTTACCCTTAATTTCTGTAGATTTCATTCACTGATTGTCAACTCCTTTAGAGTGAATTTTGCCATTCTGCTCATGTATATAACTCCCAGCTTCCAGTTTGTGGTTCCTGGAGAATGGGAACTAGCTTGCTTCTTTAAAAGCCATTTGCAGTAGTCTCCCTGGAATTTAAAATTTTATGGCTTATTCTATCAGTCCACGTGATATTACCCCATCTGAATGTAGCCAACTGAGCTAATGCATAATTAGCATTTCTTTCCACTCATACCTTTGCTTCCCTAATGAGTTGAGAATTATGTTTTCACAGTGTGTACTGGAAAGGAAGACATGTCTGGGATGACTTTCTGAGCTGATATTTCTTCTCTCTTCCCTGTAAACTCCCACTTTGCAATTTTTGTTATCATTTTAAAAATTTTCCTGTGGCCGGTGGAAATAAAATTATCTAATAAACTTACCAGGTTTGCAGTTCCTCATAAACCCAAGTTCCAGCATTCTGACCTTCGCTATCAACTTAATTAACTGGGCCTCTCCTCGTGAAAGTAACAGTGTTGTTTTATTTCTTACTGTTGAGATGTGTTAATGACTCATCAGCAGGGTATTAATGTTCATTTTCATCCAACAAGGACTGAAGATACACCTTTCACAGTTTATTAATTTTAAGGTTCCCTGGATCAAAATAATCTTTGAGGGTTAGAAGCCTCTTAAAAATTGTAATGCACTTACTTGGTTTATGATAATTGGAGCCCATGTTTGTTTTGACAAAGGGAGGTATATTAGTCCATGAAGGGATGATGCTGTGTGATCAAGGTAAATACCTTTCTGAGCTTCCAAGGTAATTCCTGAATATGTCACTAATTAAACATTTAAGATTCAGGTGCATTTACCTCTATTTGAAAGGGATCTGTGATAAGAACCTTTGGATTTCATTTTAAAATGGGTTTTAAAACAAAAATCTCATTATAACAGGTAATAATATTGTGGCCCAAAAGAGAAGTAAATATAGAAACCAAGAGGTCTTCAATTTCCAGAGCTTTTTCATTTTCCAGGGTTTTTTAGAGCACAGTGCCAACACTGTTCAGTTAGTGGGTATATCAGTTAGCTTTTGCTTTATAATAAACCATCTCAACATTTAGTGGTTTAAAATGGCAACCATTTCTTTAACTCACACTTGTGTCAGTTGGCAATTTGGACTGGGCTCAGCTGGGTGATTCAAATTGGAGTTCACACATGTGTCATTGGTCAGGTAATAGGTTGGTTGGGAGCTGGTTGGTCCAGCAGAGACCTAAGATATGATGGGTGGTTTCTGCTTTATGTGCTCTCCACATATTCCAGGAGTCGTCTTCACATGATGGTGACAATGGACCCAAGGGCATCCAGAGAGGGCAGGCTCCAGGACATAAGCAGTTTTCAGGTCTCTTCCTTCATCATGTGTTTGGTTGTCCTCATGGCCAAAGCAAGTCCCATGGTCAAGCTCAGAATGAGTGTGTGTGTGTGTGTGTGTGTGTGTGTGTGTGTGTGTGTGTGTGTGTGTATGTGTGTAGAGGGAGCTACCAAGCACAGAGATACAGTGAGATGTGAACAGAAGATTAGGGCTACTACTGTAAAGCCACTAGAGTGATACAGGAGAAAGATTATTTGTCTAACTTATTGTAGACCAACATTTTACCCAGTGGATTCTAAGGAATAGTGGTTCAGGGAATATGTCCACATGGTTTTGAGAGAGGAGAGAGAGAAAGACAATTATCATATGGTTTCACTCGTATGTGGAACATAAGAAATAGAGAGGAGGACCATAGGGGAAGGGAGGGAAAACTGAAGGGGAAGAAATCAGAGAGGGAGACAAACCATGAGACACTCTCGACTCCGGGAAACAAACTGAGGGTTTCAGAAGGGAGGGGATTAGGGGGGATGGGGTAGCTGGGTGGATGGGTATTAAGGAGGGCATGTATTGTAATGAGCACTGGGTGTTATACACAACTAATGAATTGTTGAACACTACATCAAAAACTAATGATGTACTGTGTGTTGGCTAACTGAACATAATAATAAATAATAATAATAATAACAGCAGGAAAAAAAATAAAAATAAATGAAAGAGAAGTTCCGGGGTTAAATACATTGGGGCAATGTTGGATTAAGCAAAGTGAAAGAGATTTCGTTATTGCAGGACTTCTTATAGTCATTGATATGCTAAGTGTCACTGTGACTCTTCAAGAGTAGATGCAGAATTTCTTTTTTTTTTTTTTTTTTTTTTTTTTTTAAAATCTTTTTTTTTTTTTTTTTTTTTTTTTATTTATTTGCGAGAGAGAGAATGAGAGACAGAGAGCATGAGAGGGAGGAGGGTCAGAGGGAGAAGCAGACTCCCTGCTGAGCAGGGAGCCCGATGTGGGACTCGATCCCGGGACTCCAGGATCATGACCTGAGCCGAAGGCAGTCGCCTAACCAACTGAGCCACCCAGGTGCCCTAGATGCAGAATTTCTAAAACTTATTTGACTTTCTTTTCCCCCATCTGCATGGATCTTCTTTAGAGATATGTACTCTTTAAAACACATTAAAAATGCTGGTATAGACAAATTATGAGCTCCTTGACTAGCCTTTTGTTTTTCATTTCTTGCTTTTGACAAAGGCCTTAAACTGTATAACCTTAGTGTATTCACTACATTTTCTTTCTTTTTTTTTTTTTAAGTTTTTATTTAAATTCCAGTTAGTTACCCCATACAGTTTTGGGTGTACAATATAGTGAATCAACAGTTCCAGACAACACCTGGTGCTCATCACAAGTGCACCCCTTGATTCCCATCACCTATTTAACCCATCCCCCATCCACCTCCCCTCTGGTAACCATCAGTTTGTTTTCTATAGTTAAGAGTCTGTTTCTTGGTTTGCCTCACTTTCTTTTTTCCCTTTGCTCACTTGTTTTGTTTCTTAAATTCCAGATATGAATGAAATCATATGGTATTTGTCTTTCTCTGACTGACTTATTTTGCTTAGCATGATACCCTCTAGCTCCATCCATGTTGTTGCAAATGGCAGGATATTCTTTTTGATGGCTGAGTAATATTCCACTGTATGTATATATGTGTGTGTATACACACACACACACACACACACACACACACACACACACCACCTCTTCTTTATCCATTCATCAGTTGATGGACACTTGGGTTGGTTCCATAATTTGGCTATTATAGATAATGCTGCTATAAACATCAGGGTGCATATATCCCTTTGAATTAGTATTTTTGTATTCTTTGGGTAAATATCTGGTAGTGCAAGCTGGATTATAGGGTAGTTCTATATTTAACTTTTTGAGGAACCTCCATAGTGTTTTCCAGAGTGGCTGCACCAGTTTGCATTTCCACCAACAGTGTAAGAGGGTTCCCCTTTCTCCATCTTCTTGCCAACACCTGTTGTTTGTTATGTTATTGATTTTAGCCACTCTGACAGGTGTGAGGTGATATCTCATTGTAGTTTTGATTTGTATTTCCCTAATGATCATTGATGTTGAGTATCTTTTCATGTGTCTATTGGCCATCTGGTATGTCTTTTTTGGAAAAATGTTTATTCAGGCCCATTTTTAAATTGGATTATTTATTTTTTGGGTGTTGAGTTTTATAAATTCTTTATATATTTTGGATACTAACCTTTTATCAGATATGTCATTTGAAATATCTTCTCCCATTCCATAGGTTGACTTTTAGTTTTGTTGATTGTTTCCTTCACTGTGCAGAAGCTTTTTATTTTGATGAAGTCCCGATAATTTATTTTTGCTTTTGTTTCCCCTTGCCTCTGGAGACATATCTAGAAAGAAGTTGCTGTGGCCGATGTCAAAGAGGTTGCTGCCTGTGTTCTCCTCTAGGATTTTTATGGTTTCAGGTTTCACATTTAGGTCTTTAATCCATTTTGAATTTATTTTTCTGTTTGGTGTAAGAAAGTGGTCCAGTTTCATTCTTTTGCCTTTTGCTGTCCAGTTTTCTCAACACCATTTGTTGAAGAGACTTTTTTTCCCCCCATTGGATATTCTTTCTTGCTTTGTTGAAGATTAGTTGACCATACAGTTGTGGGTCCATTTCTTTGATTACTGTTCTGTTCTTTTGATCTATGTGTCTATTTTTGTGTCAGTACCATACTGTCTTGATCACTGCAGCTTTGTAATATAACTTGAAGTCGTGAATTGTGATGCCTCCAGCTTTGCTTTTCTTTTTCAAGGTTGCTTTGACTATTCGGAGTCTTTTGTGGTTCCATGCAAATTTTAGGATTGTTTGTTCTGGTTCTGTGTAAAATGCTGGTTATATTTTGATAGGGATTGCATTAAATATGTAGATTGCTTTGGGTAGTATAGATATTTTAACAATATTTGTTCTCCCAATCCATGAGCATGGAATGTTTTTCCATTTCTTTGTGTCATCTTCAGTTTCTTTCATCAGTGTTTTATAGTTTCCAGAGTCTAGGTCTTTTACATTTTTAGTTAGGTTTATTCCTAGGTATCTTATTGTTTTTGGTGCAATTGTAAATGGGATTGATTCCTTAATTTCTTTTTTTGCTGCTTCATTACTGATGTATAGAAATGCAACAGATTTGTTGTATTTTGATTTTATATCTAGCAGTTTTTTGGTAGAGTCTTTCAGGTTTTCTATATAGAGTATCATATTATCTGGAAATAGTGAAAGTTTTACTTCTTCATTGCTGATTTGGATGCCTTTTATTTCTTTTCGTTGTCTGATTGCTGTGGCTAGGACTTCCAGTACTATGTTGAATAACGGTGGTGAGAGTGGACATCCCTGACATGTTCCTGACCATAGAGGAAAAGCTCTTAGTTTTTCCCCATCAAGGATGATAATAGCTGTGTGTTTTTCATATGTGGCCTTTATTATGTTGGGGTATGTTCCCTCTAAACCTACTTTGTTGAGGATTTTTGTCATGAATGGATATTGTGCTTGGTCAAATGCTTTTTCTCCATCTATTGCAATGATCATATGGTTCTTATCTTTTCTTTTATTAATGTGGTGTGTCATGTATATTCTAATGCTTTTCACCTGTTTTCAACTAGAAGGAGTCAAGATTCAGGAGTAAATGATCTCCACATTTAACCTTTGGGAAGAATTAGCAGTATGTTTTCCATCACTTAATTCAGCATAGACATAGTTTATTCCAGCAGAGATGAAGCAGGGAGAAAGATTTGGATTCTGAGATTTCTATTTAAATCTTGAGCTAGTCCCCTCTCCCCTGTGTGACTCTGAGTAAGTTTTTGGACTGCCCTGAGATTCAGTTATCTATGACGGTATTTAACTTTCAGGGTTCTGAGGATTTGGTGAGTAATGTGAGTAAATTTTTCTGTCATGGTCCTTGTAATATAGTAGATACTTAATACATGATAGAATTTGCTATTGAGGAAGGATTCCTGCTTTTGAGGAAGGGATGGCAAAAGCTTGGGGCCTTCGTAAGGATTGGAGTTCAGCCTTGAGCTCTCATGTTGGATTATTACAGAGAGATTCTCTTTCTAGCCCTCAGACAGACCAAAGCTTGCTTTCACCCCAGGGCCTTTGAATTTGGTGTACCTTCTTCTGCCTGAGATGATGCTCTTTCCAAGGTTTATGCATGGCCTCATGTCATTTAAGTCATTGCAAAAGTTGGCTACTCAGCCCATCCCTGACCACACTAACTGAAGAAGCCCTTTCCTTCATTTAAGTGCTCCCTCCCTAGTTCACATTCTATTACCCAGCTGCTTTATTTTCCTTATAACATTTAGCACTTTCTGTTATGATTATATGCATTTGTTTATATTGTTTATCGTTTGCTCCTGTTCAGCTAGAAATTAACCTGTGTGACAGTAGGGACCTTCTGTGCCCGTGGCCTAGAACATGGTCCGGCCCATAGCAGCAGCTCAGCAAATATTTGGGATTGGACATGGAATAAGCAGAGGTCAGGCAGGAAGTTCATCTTGTGGACTTGGCAGTGAAGGTGTCACAAAGGGCAGCCCTGGACTTCAGCTCTGTGTGGCTCTGGGTTTTATTGCTGGAGCCTGACCACACTCAGCCTCCCTGGCTGATGGAGAGGAGACCTTTGAATACACATCATGTTACTCTGAGTGTCAGCTCAGGACTTGGAGCAGGCAGACACCTCCAGGTAGAGGTGGACATACCTGTGATGACCCAGGGACAGCAGAGAGGGGGAGGAGGGGGAGTGGAGGAATTCCCTACTTTTCCCCAAGGAGTGCCGTCTGTTTCACAGCTCTGTGCTTTTGCTCAGGAAAGCCATTTCCTTTACTTTTCAAGGTGGACGGAGTACCTGGTTACCTTTTAATACTCAGTTCAAGCATAACGAGTCGTTCCTGATTTCCCCTCCCAGAGATAGAAGTAGCTCTTCTCCTCATCCATGTTTTCCCACGTCTACACACACTTCCCTCACCTGTAACCCCTTCTGCACGTTGGTGCGTAAATAGCTGTCGAGGGCATCTGTAGTTTTTATCTGGCTAGCATCCATTTCTCTTTTGTTTGGTAAGAGCGCCTTGAGCTTTTGGTTCATGCTAGGTTTAAAGGGTGCCGACCACCCTCCCTGCTTGGCAAGGAGCAGGGGATAACTGGCCCATTGGCAGTGCTGTCTCCTTGACCACAGTGATTGCTTCAGAAGAAGATGCGGTCTGATGGTTCAAGCCCAGAACTTTTGCTGGCACTATTGGAAAAGACACTCTCCCTTTCCACTGCTTTGTCCAAACCAGTAGACTCTAAGCCTGGCATGGCTAGAGGTGATTTTGTCACCAAAAGTGTAGAACTGAGTTAACAGAAACCAAAATGGGAGAAAGCAGAATTTTTGATGAAGAGAGACAGAACTCTGTTGGATATTTGAATATCTGAATCCAGAAGTACCTGAGGCAACTGGGTTTTCCAAAGACATAACCATTTCTTTTGTTGTTTAGGTCAGTGTGGGTAGAAATTAGCCTGTTTTGTAATCAGTGCCCTGGCTAGTGTGGTGCTTTTTCCCCACTACTAGAATGGGAGCTCCTTGACACCTGGGACTATCTCCTGACTCAGCTTGAGGGATTTAATGAATTCGTGAATGTGATAGGTAGGAAACTGGTTACATCTTTAATGGCAAACTCAGGATTTGGGATTTTTGTCTTTCCTGGTTTTCTCACCCAATTCACTGTGTCCTGGCCTCATGCCAGCAACTGGAAGTGTTTATTTAAAATGTTTCTTTAAAATGTCCATTAACTTGTTTTACTGTCATCTTATTCTTTCTCTTTGTGCTGAGGTGCAGGGGAAGCAAATTCCCTTTAATTGAGGGTTTCTGTTATGAGGATTTGTGTTATTGCTTTGTTTTAACAAACAGGATATTACAGAAACTGGTGATTAATGTGATGGGAAGGAGCGAACATGCTACATGAGTCATTACATTAGACCCAACATGTTTAATGGTCTGTTATGCTGAGCAGAGAGCAACAAGGAGCCTGCTGGGGGAAAGACAAGGCAAAAAGCTCAGAGACTAATTGTTTTCCAAACTGTCTAACTTATAAGCAGAGAGCTGTTACCATTTTCCAAACTGTAAATGAAACACCAACTCTGAGGAATTTCTTTTCTCCCTTCATCCGATGAGTGTGGGACATAAGTTGACCCATGTTATTGAGAAATGTCCTAAAGTGATATAGTGAAGGTGGTGATGGTCAACTCTTATCACCAGATCAAGTCACTAATGCACTATTATCTGCTTTCATGGCTAGAAAATAGACAAGAGAGACCCAGTTTATAAAGTCATAATGAAAACATATTGGGCTTGTTAAAATGTTTGTTTTTTGGGGGAAAAGATGCTAATCAAAAAGTACAGAGGCATTGGACTGGGAGTCAGGAGTCTTGGGTCCAGTACCGGCTCAGCTTCTGTTTGGATGAACCACTTGGGCAAGACAGTTAACATTTTGAGCCTTAATCTTCTCATCTGCCTAAAGGCTTAGTACTTTCTACAGCAGAGTGCTGGTGAATATTGAGAAAGGATTTGTGCAAGGCAAATATCAGGAAATTTGGGTATCAAATAGTGGTGTTATTCATGATAATATTGCAGGTCACGTGAGATGCTGAGAATCACGAAAGTGCATTCTAAGATGTTTTCCAGGAATGTAATAAAATTTCTCTCTACTCCCATCCTTGGCACCTCCAATCCATTCTTCACACTAAAGTCAGAGTGCTTCTAAAAATATATAAATCATTTCCCCCATTTTACAATGATATCATGCAAACAGGTGGCCCAGCTAGATCTCAAACACAGATTGGTCTGATGTTAGAGCCCTTGTGTTAAATCAGTTCACTAAATTACGTCCTGGATTGGTGGGCACTTTGTCCTCTATAGATGGAGAATGAAAAATTCCATGTAAATGCATGTATAAAATTACATATAAGTCATATGCATAATTATAGATATAACTTTTGTAAGGTAATTGGAGTTTTACATTTCACATTTAAGCATTTTCTGAGAGTATAAATTCTTCAGTGGGTATAAATATATTTTCCTACCTAAACAAACAAACAGATATATATATATATATGAATCTGATGATATCACTCTCAATGCTTAATGGCCTCCAGTGGGTTCCCATTGCTGTTAGAACTGGAGTCAATATTCTCAGCATGACTAACATGCATCTGTGCCATCTGCCCATTTTTACATCTCCCTTCTCATCTCACATCTCTCTTTTCCTGTCTGAGTGCTACCCACATTGCCTTCTTTCGGGAGCTCAGTGCACTGTGCTCCTTCTCATATCAGAGCCTTTGCACATTCTCTTCCTTTAGCCTGGAATGCTCTTCCCCCTCTACTTGTTAACTCTCACCTTATGTGGTAGGCTGAATGATGACCTCTTCCCCCACCCCCAAATATGTCCATGTCCTAAACTCCAGAAGCTGTGAATATGTTATCTTACATGGTAAAAAGGACTTTACAGATGTGACGAAAGATGGTGAGATGGAGAGATTATTCTGAATTATCCAGGTGCTCCCAGTGCAGTCACAAGTGTCCTTCTAAGAGTGAGCAGGTGAACCAGAGTTGTAGCAGATATGGTTGTGGAGACAAGAAGTTGGAGGGAATATAAACAGTTATCATAGCATGAGGCAGATTTGCCGGTGGAGCCTGTGGGGAGGGCATCTGTACCTTTCTTGAGAGTGCAGTCAGTGGAAGCTTCTTACAGAAAAAGACTCAAGGGGAGCTCTGATGTTTGTCTGAAGAGGTGGGGGCAGAGAATTTTCAAAGTAGCGGAGACAGTTCAGTCATACATTCCTGAGGTAAAAGCTGGGAAGAACGCAGAATTCTGAGGTGTACAAATGGTGATGATTGAGGTTGGAGAAGAAATCAAGGGCCTGATGAGCATTGTAGTGATTTAGGTGGGTAAGGGGCCATGAAAAGATTTTACACAGGGGAGACAAATGATGAGATTGGAACTGTAGTGGGCACGTGGGAGAAAGGGAGAGAGTGGCTGGTTCAGTATTTGGCAATGGGAAGACTTTGGTCTGTAAAGGGGAGCGGCAATGAGAATAAGGCCAAATTGACAGATCTTAGTGATCTTTAGGAGGTAGCTTCAATAGGACTTGGACTAACAGGTTGTAGGGAGACAGGGAGCCAAAGATTTCTCCTAGATTGTTAACTTGGAAAACTGAAGAGATATGTGGTGATGCCATTCACTGAGACAAGGAACAGGGGAGGAGGAATGCACTGAAAAGCAAAGTTGTCTACTCAAAATGTCTGCAGCAATAGGTAATTTGTGAAGAGCTGTGAATTCAGCTTTAAGATCGACTAGCTAACCTGGATGGTAGTTTGTAGAAGGGATTCTTGGTTGTGAATATGATCTGGAGGGATTAGATTCAGAGGAATCTAAGACAGGCCACATCTAGGAAGATTACATAGAATCGAGATAAATATAGGGTCATGCATTTAGGTTCCTAAATTTACCTGCACAGTGTAGGGTCAAGGAGCTCTAATTTCCTGGTACATACAAAACACAAACCCTGCAATGTTACATAGTTTCTACAAAGCTAAAGTGACCTTTGGTAGCAGTATTGGAGACATAACACTGAAAATGAACACCATGTTTCTACTCCACCCTGAGCTGCTCCGTCCACTTTTGTAGTAGTATCCTCAGTTTTGGATGCCACAGGTGAGCAATAACATGGATGATCTTGAGAATATTCACAGGAGAGTCTCAAGGATGATGAAGCAATTTAAAGCCATTGATAAAGAGGACTTTTCAAGGAACTGGGCTGTTTGCTGAGAGGAGACAATTTGTATGTGTTTGTGGAGGTACTGGGGAAGATACATAATATTATACAAAGGCTATCCTGTGAAAGAAGGATTAGTCTGACTCTCTGTTACCCCAAGGGGTAGAAGTGGAATTAATGGAAGTAGTTGAGGAGGTCAAAGGATTGAGAGGCTTTGTGTTGAATGGGTTTGTGTGGAAGTTTCGCAGTAAGTATTGAATAGAGTGGCAGAGTTCCACTGCACGTAAAGGAAGACCACTGAGATAATTAATTTTGCCAAAGGTGAAACAGGCTACCTCAACTCAATACCCTTGGGAAGTTCATAAGTGTTAAGTTTTATGTTTAGTATCCAGAGGCTCACTGGACTAAATGAAGTTGACATCTCTTTTGTCCCTGAAGGCCACTAGTTATGTTAAGGATGAGGGTCTGGCTGTACCAGTCCATTCAGTCAGGGGTTCTCAGGACGAGGGGCAGGGGTGAGGGAATAGCAGTGGCTACCAACTCCATGCATTCACAACTGTTGTCTGTCTTGTCTTTACTAGAAGCTGAGGGGGAGTGAGGGATTCGAGTGGCCATGTGTGTATTTGCTTGCCATCTGCAGTTGGGCTGAGCGAGCTATGACCATGCGCTGGATAGTTGTGTGGGAGAAAGGAAGATAGAGCCTGCAGTAAGCTGGTCCCAGGATGATCTTGATTGATCCCTGTCATCATTTAAAAAAATGTCATATCCTTGAATCTCAGTGATTGAAGGGACCTTAGAGGTCAGCTTCCTAGGCAGCTTCTGATTCAGACTCTCCTGGGAGCAACAGTGGTTTCTCCAAGGCAGAAGTTCCTGAAATGACTTGGTATGATTGAATAGTCTCAAATTTAAAAAAAATATTACGTCTTTGATAAAATTTAAATATGTACAGGACTATTTTAAAGTCAGTCAGAAATTGTCCTACCACTCCTGTTGTGTGAAATACATGACAGCATATATGGACACAGTCCCTTTATGCCTAGTAATACAAAACCTGTGCATCTTTAAATGTATTTTACTTGATTTGTGCGAACTTTCCTTAGTTTCTGACAACTCCTTCAAATAATATTTTGCTAGGAGAAACTGGGGAGGGGATAATAGATTTTTCTCCTTCCTGGACCCTGGAAACCACACATTGTTCTACAAAAGACAGAATTGAATTCATTGTCTGCTGCTAAAAGGATCAGCCATTTCTTTCTAAGAGCTGTCATGGTGACATATTTCCCCTCATTTATACTGGAAAGTGGGGCATTTGCTTGTAAGACAGGTTGAAAACAATCTCTCTGGCATTTCAAAAAAGGTGGAAAATGAACCAACCTCCCTCCCTCCCTCACTCCCCTCCCTCACTCTCCCTTCTTCCTGCTTTTTGACAGTTCGCATGTAGGTAAAGAATATTGCAGCGGTAGGGAGGCTAATTAAAACCAATTATAGCCTGACTGACCTGTCACCACAATCAAATTACCAAAAGAACAGTGTAGCGTATTTAGAAAACAGTTTCTTCTAGAGCATACATGCCTGATTTGGTCACATTTATTTTAGGGATCTCAGTACAATAATCACTTAGCTGTGACACCCCCTCATCTCTTATGTGTTTATTTTTCTACGGTAGGATCCTCTTCTTAGAAAAATCTAGAAAAGAAGTGAAGAAGGCAAAAAGAATGAATGGGAAGGTAGAGAGGAAAGTCAAGGTTGCCTTATTTTAATTGGGATAGCATAGATTTTTGTAAAGCTTACTTTTGATTGTTACTATTCTTTTTATGTGATTCAGAGTCTTCCAACTCATTAGCATGGCATGGGGAAGCCTTGTTGTCCCATTGGAACCTGTTTCTCCAGCCTCATTTCTCTAGTCGCAGTTCACTCCAGGCACACCAGTTTCATCTCTATACTAGTTTATAAAACTTCTCCAAATCAGTTAGGATAGTTCTCTTTCATTCTTCTTAATTGCTGCATACTATTACATGAGATAAATGCATCATAGCTTATTCAGTTACTCCCTTATTAATGGGTGTTCGATTTCTATTTTTGTCACTACAAACAAAACTACAGGAAACATCCTCCTACACGTATCGTTATCCATTTGTGGTTCTAAGACCATTCCAGGAGTGGCGTTTCTGGGCATAGGATATGTAAATTTTTAATTTTACCAGATGTTATCAATTTGCTTTCCAAAAAATGGTAACATTTCCTGTAACAGCAGCAATGTTACAAAGTTTGAGTTCCCTCACATTGTCACTGAAAATAAGTATTGTAGCAGTTTTTAATTTTTGTTAGTTTGATGAGGGTATAAAATGTATTTAATCTACATTTTCCTGGATATTAGAAAATTTGAGTATTTTTATAATATTTTTTTGCCATTTGGATTTACTTTTCAATGAAATATCAATTCAGGCCCTTTGCCTGTTTTTGTACTGGAATTTTCTTTTTCTTGTCAGTTTATGTGTTATTTTTTTTTTTTAAAGATTTTATTTATTTATTTGACAGAGAGAGAGAGAGACAGCTAGAGAGGGAACACAAGCAGGGGGAGTGGGATAGGGAGACGCAGGCTCCTGGCCAAGCAGGGAGCCCGATGCGAGGCTCGATCCCAGGACCCTGGGATCATGACCTGAGCCGAAGGCAGACGCTTAACAACTGAGCCACCCAGGTGCCCCAGTTTATGTGTTCTTTGTATATGATAAATATTACCTCTGCATGAGAAAATTTCCCAATCATTTGTCAAATGGATGTTTATCATATCTTTTGCCATACACAGATTTTTAAAAACACCTTTATATAGACAAATACCCATGTCTTTTTTTTCTTTAAAAATATCTTCTGGCTGTTCAATTGTGATTAAAAGTCTTCTCTTGTTTTTAACTTGATTGGGTAGTTTCATAGATATTCTTGAAATATTTTTGTATATCATTTTAGCCAGTTTTTCCAGTTTAATTTGTTAGATAAGCTACCTTATCTCCATTGAATTAAACAACTATATTTGTCATATATTAAATTTTTGCATATATCCTTATTCTCTCTTCCTGTGCCAATGTCATCCTGATGTAATTACAGTGGCTTTATGATATGTTCCAATAGTTGGTTGGGTTAATCTTCTCTCAGTGTTAATTGCATTACATTTATATATTAATTTTAAGATACTTTAATGATTTATATTTATTCTTCTCATCCAGAAGTGATGGTGTTTAAAATATATTCAGATCTTGTTTTAAGTACTTCAATAGTATTTTATTATTTCCTTATACAGATTCTGTGTCTTTCTTATTAAGTATATTCCTATGAATTTTAGAGTGAATGGAATACTTTTGTTTCTGTTTTCACTTATTGGCACTCATTAATATATTTACCTTATATCCACCCATACAATTAAAACAGTTAATTGTAGGGGCTTTTTCTTCAACTGAAATATCTTATTTTTGTCCTTATCCTTTATTGGTAGTTTGACCTGTCTTAGAATTCTAGGTTGAAATTACTTTTCTTCATAACTTTGAAGGAGTTCTTTTGTCTTCGAGTACTCAGTGTTGTTGATCAACCTGGTTCCAGTTGGATTCTCATTCTTCATAGGTGATTTTTTTCTTTGAGATAACTTTTAGCATATTTCTCTCCATCTGCAGTGTTCTGGAGTTTTATAGGTTTTGATCTGAAGGAGGTGATTTTGACCAGGTGACTGGTCATTTATTCTGCTGGATATCAAGTGGGCCATTTCAACTTAGAAATTTCTCTCTTTCTTTAGCTCTACAAAATTTCTTTTTTTAAAACAGGTATTTGTTATTTCCTCCATATTTTTTCCTGTCCTTATTTTCTTGAAGTTGTCTTAGTCTGACATTAAGTCTCCTGAATTGATTTCCTATGGCTCTAATTTTTTCTCTTCCATTTTCTAGAAACTTGAATCTGGGCAAAGCTCTCCTGAACCAAACACTTTCGTAGCCACCCTGCATCCTTCATCTAACATAAGAAGAAATACATGTTTGCTGTAAACCACTGGGACTTAGGGTTGTTTACTGTGTGGAAAAAATGGCCAAGATTATATATATTTTTGTCATTTTGCAATATATGCTGGTAGATTACTTGTCTTTTAGATTATTCAATATATCTTTCTATTTTTCAAATTGCCCCTTTTTTCATAGTAATATGTTTTAATTTTTTTTTAGATTTCTTTAATTTCTCTGAGGACACTAATTAGATTTTTAATTTCATCTCTTTCTTGGGATTATATCCATTTGTCTTATGGTCATCACTTCTGTCAGTTTATAAATACACAAACAGAATTGAATGTTAGAGGATTAAAAAAGGTAGAGCATGACAACTATAAGCATAAGAAAACGAGTGTGGCTCTATCAATACCAGACAAAGATTTCAACCCCAGGGTATTGTCAAGGATAAAAGGAACATTTCATCATAATTAAAAAGGTCCACCTGAAGCTATAATAGAGAGAGACGGATTTTTTTCCCCTCTCTCTTTGGCAGGAGATGGATATTTTATTTTCCTAATTTGACCTTTGACTGGGGATGGAGCCCTTGCACAGACAGCATAGGTCTTTCTTTTGGCAAGAGTTTTAGGTTTATTTATGGGCCCAAGGTCCCTTGTGTAACCATCAGTCCTGATTTTTCTAGGTTCCCACCATTATCATTTGCCAGCAGGAAGTCCCAACTTTTGCATTTATTTACCCATTTTACAGTATAGGGCCAAATTTTTTGGTCTTTGGAGAGAATTCCCTGGCTTTCTTTTGAGATCAGAAATGGCCTTTTAAACCATATTTGTTGTAATTCATCTAGCAGTGATAGTTTTCAGTGGGAAGGATTTTTCCACAATATCTATTCTGGTGTACTGCCCAAAGGGGATGTTCTATCTTGCCTTTGAAGCTCTAGTTTGACCATTTACCAGTGACCTTGGACAAATTAATCTCTGTTGTCTTCAACTTCTTCACCTATAAAAGGAGATAGTAATATCTACCTCATAATCTTGTGTCAAGTGAGGTATAATAGTATATATATTAAAATTGTTTAGCAAAGTGTCTGACACATAATAAGCACCCTGTAAGTGGTAGCTATTCTTTTTTTCTATGGTTTACATTAGTAAAAATGAGGTGTTCAGTAAATCGGTATTGAATAAAATGGCATCATAGAACATTCTGTAGCAGGGGTTGGCAAATGACTGCTTACAGGTTGGACACCTGTGTTTTTATTTATTTATTTTTTTAAAGATTTTATTTATTTGAGAGGGAGAGCAAGAGCGAGCACAAGCAGGGGGAGGGGGAGGGGCAGAGGGAGAAGCAGACTCCCCGTTGAGCAGGGAGCCTGATGCGGGGCTCCATCCTGGGACTCTGGGATCGTGACCTGAGCTGAAGGCAGACACTTAACTGACTGAGCTACCCGGGTGCCCCAGGACACCTGTGTTTTTAAATAAAGTTTTATTGGAACATGGCCCTGCCCATTTGTTTGCGTAATGTCTGTCTGCTGTTGCATTACAGTGGCAAACTGAATAGTTGCAACAGAGATCAATGCAAGCTTAAAATACTATCTGGCCTTTGAAGAAAAAGCATTGAGTCCTGTTGTAGTATGTAGGAACAATGAATTTTCAAGACTGAGCTCAATGCTAAGTCTCCTGAAGACTTGGATATATCTGCATTAGATCTTCTATTATACTGTCTGGCACTTGGTTTTTAAAGTAATTCTCTTAATTACTTCCCCTTCATTCCCTCATTGGCCTTTAAGTTTTCCACTGTCCTAAACCCTGCATGTCCCACTGACTCCTCAAATAGAACACTTTTCAACTATCCTTTTTATGTCTTCTAAGATTAACCCCTCTTTTTGCTATATCCCTTCTTTTTGATCATTTCATTACTTTCATATCATTTATTTCTTCTGTTTTTCACCCTTTTTGCTTCAACAAAAACAAAAGCCCCCAAATATAAACTACATGTATACAATCAGTTTTCTCATTATAATAATTCTTTTCTAAGTTGGCTGTCATTCTTGAATCTGTTGATCTCCTTTTCATTTTAATTGCTACTGCCCTAGCTTATACTTTTGTTTCTTCATGTCTGGATGTTTTCCCTGATCTGGGGTCATCTTTCCATTCCATCTTCACCTCCCACTGTAATCTTCATATACCCGAAGCTCTATATTCTTGAAGCTATTCAGACACCTCTTTGTCTTCCACACCTTCTTGCCTTTGTGTGGAGGTCTATCAGCCTCTTCATTTCTCTACCCATCAGTATTTTCCTGCTCATCATTCAAGCCTTAACTCAAACTCTCTCCTCCTAGATTTATCTCACTGTCTCTGCCAGCAGAATGTCCTTCCTGCTTTGAGTAACCATTGCTCCTCCAGTACATTGAAGGGCTGAACCTTTTCTTCATAAATTTTATTATTATTCTTTCTTCAAACGTATGTCTCTGCTACTAGATTATAATCCACTTGAGGGTATGTGTGGTATCTCATTTATTTTTGTGCTTAATGTGGTGCCTGGCACAGAAGCATGTCCAATCAAGGTTTGTTAAATAAAGGAGCAACTTTAAATAAGTTCTAAATAATTTTAATCAAATTATGAATAATTAATTGCTCAAGCATACTTTTTTGGGTTTGTTGACAGAAAAACAGCTGCAGCCACCCCCACAAATGCTCAGGACTCTTGGACAGAGCTGTTACCGACCTTGGATGGGCAAATTTTTACATCTATAAATAATCCTGAGCAAGCTGCTCTGTGAAAATTCTTTCTCCTTTATGGAGTAAGACAAAGATGTTAATTATGAAAATGCAGAGAAGAGTAATGATCTGTGTGATGATGGTTTAAAAATCTTGAACTTTGGCTAAAAATACGTTGTTTATTCAGACAGTTCTCTACTCATCTTGAACAGTATAAAAGTCACATGATCAAAGATTCATCTAGTCAGTATCCCCTGGAGAGTATGGTATTTGGATACATATCGCATATCATCTTTACAAGTTAAGTATCTACAAGCACCATTTCATGGATGGGTTGATCTGATGCTCATAAACATTGAAAAAAAAAGTCTAGATTTTGTAACTAAAAGAAATAGCAAAGAGCAAAAAAATTTTTTTGAAGAAGATTGTAGCAAAATAAACACATTTGGCATGCTAAAGCATGCCATCAAGCAGATCTGTCTCCTCATTCCCATGGGAATCAAGTAACTGAATCTTAGTTACCTTTAATTTCCGTATTTGTTAACATGGACTTAATAATAACTTATGTGGGTTATGGAGGGAAAACGAGAAGTACATAAGATAAAACTTGTAATACTCAAAAGTAAGTGACTGATCAATTCAAGTTTATCAATTAAATTTTAATATTTAACTTTTATTGTTTGATCACTAATAATCACTTAGACTTTCTTTGTAGGAAGTCTAAGAATGAAGGTTACACAAAATTCATTTGCTTTGTCGGCTACTCTGGCTGTAAAAATAACTTCATGGGCTCCTACTAGAGTGTTGGAGAACACTAGAGTGTTGGTGGAAGCTATGGAAATGGAATGCATGGGAAAATAATAAGAGAGTATTTGTGTTCTTGGCCACCTGACTCTTGGAGCCCCCACCATGACTTGATGCCCAGAGGCATTGAGGTGGTGCCTTTGGGCAAGTTTCCTGGGGAAGGTGAGTCTAGTCTAGGGTGAGCTAGTAGAGCCTGCCATGAAGCCTAGGTGTTCTAGAATGCATGGATGACCTTTTCGCTGGTATTTAGTTTGAGCCCACTGGAACTGGTCTGACCTCAGAGTGGACTGCACCAATAACTACAATAAAGTCTGATTAAGTATAAAAGTAGAATTATTTATAAGATGCAGTGAGAATGCTAACCTCATTTTTCAGTTGAGGAAATCAAAGCTGAATATCTTTCCAAGGTCATTGAGCTAATAAATGACAGATGCAGGCTTTGAACATGTTCTACTTTACTCATGCCTGTGTTTTTAATCAGTATGTGATTCAAAAATCTTGATATTTATATAATATAAATTTGTATTTATATATTAATATAAATATTTATATTATGTAAATATATATACATATGTATATATACATGTGTTTGTATACACACACACGTTTATAAGTATCTGTATATATTAATATAAATATATAAGTATATTTATATATACATATGTATATGTGTATATATACACATGTGTTTTGTATATACACACAGACACACACATATATGTTATTTTCAATATGTGGTAAGAATTTAAGTGGCGCAACACACATGGGGAACTCAGGGATGTTTGACCTTTATTTATGGTTAATGAGTCTGTATTATTTGATTATTGCTGTGTAACAAATTACCCTAAAACTTAACATCTTGGAACAGCAACTATTCTTTCATAGTGTCTGTGGGTCAGAAATCTGGGAAGGGCTTATTTGGATGTTTCTGATTCAGTATTTCTCGTGAGGTTGCAGTCAAGCTATTGAGTGGGGTTGCGGTCTCATCTAGAATGTGGACTATGAGAGGGCTCTGCTTCCAGCTCACTTGTGTAGTTGTTGGCAAGCCCCAGTCTTTCGCTATATGGCTCTCCTTCACAAGATTGTTTCACAGCGTGACAGTTGATGTTTCACACAGCAAGCCATCTAAGAGCAAGCGAGTGAGAGCCCTAAGACAGAAGTCATAGTATTTTGTAGACTCATCTTTGGAAGTGACATACTATTACTTTTGCCGCAGTCTGTTCATAAGAAGTAATTCATTAAGTCCAACCCTCACTCAAGGGGAGGAGAATTACTTAAGGGCATGATACCAAGAGATGTGGATCATTGGGTCATCTTGGGTGCTTACCTACCACAGGCGATGTTTTTTAGTCTTTTTATCATCAGCCTTTTTCTAAGACCCTGTTAGGCCTCCTGTGCTCCGCAGTACTTTAGTTTAGAGTACTGCAGAGTCACTACTGCAGGCATCAGACAGAAATCAACGCAATATGGCATCACATCTTATCATTCTGGGCAATCCTCACAGCTAGTATTTCCTTCTGATGACAGATCTGTAGGTGGTAAAGCATTCCATTAGGATCAGTAAATAGTCATCATTATTACAATTGTCTTTGGCAAGAGCAGAGGCACAATAATATTTACCTATTTATTACACTCAATGAGGTGTTAAATAGTATGTATCCATATGTCCAATAGATCTCGTTAAGGGCGAAGGGAAACTGTGGTGTGGGTTAGCAGATCGGGACCCAGACTGACACCTTTTCCTTGTGCGGACATGTTATTTAATCTCTGTGGTTCTCAGTTTGCTTATCTGTAAAATGAGGTAGTTGAACAAGAACAGGGCATGACAATTCCAAAACCTCTAGGGACCAGGCAAGTAATAGGGGAGAGTGAAAATTGGAGGTTTAAGGCAGAAATGAGGCAGGGCCTTGTGACAACAGGAGAGGCCACAGACCATCCCCAGGACGGACGTTTACCACCATGGGGAGGTAGGGGCACAGTGTTGCCAGATCTTTTGACTTTTCAAAAGAAGTTAGGAATCAAGGATTTTTGTGACATTTTCCTGTTTTTAAAACCCTGGATAGGCCAAACATTATTTACCCTATGGATGGTCAGTTTGAAATATTTGAATGAGCATATTTTTCAGACCTCTCCAGTTTAAAAAATTAAGTTTCTGTTTTTTCATCTAAAACTATAAACTTAGGAATACTGTAATGTAGAACATATTTATTATGTACATTGGAAAAACACCTTTTATAGTATAATTGTGATAGGTACACATAAAAATATTCTTTGTCCTCCTTTAGGTGGTTTGTTTTTCCAACACTCCAATTGCTTTAGAAATATCTGCATTTCTGCTCCAAGGAATCAATAAAGAACAGTTAATGTGAAAGATACTTCTCTTTTTTTTTTTTTTAAGATTTTATTTATTTCTCTGATTTCATTTATATTTGACCCTTAGTGCTGCTGGGAAAATAGAAAAGGAGTCACAAAATGAGAAATTTAAATGAATCTTGATGCTATGTGATAGGAATCTTCACTACCTCAGGTCATGGACTCAGTGATAACATCTATCTAATACTTGTTAAAATTAAGCCATAAATTATATTCATAAAGATTTTTATAAATAACCTCACACAGGGTCAGTGTCAACAGAAGAAATTAAAAAAGCAATTGAAGAGTCCTGATGAATGAGCTCATGGGCTCTGGAATTGACTGCATGATTGTCAGGACCCAATTTTTACCTAATAAACACGCAAATGCCACCGTTAATATTGATACAGGGAAGTTAAATGGATATACTCTCCATGATAAAATGTCATTTTGGAAGAATTAATATGAAGATCATGAGTTTAAATACACAGAACAGACATGAAATGGAAAATCCTGGGCCCTGCGAATTATGAAAGTGATAATTGGGAGGGTGCTATTTCTAGAAGGTTCTATGCAATTTTTTTAAATTGGTTAGGTGAAAGGAACTGCTGTTGTATTAATTTCAGGGAAACTATTGTCTTCACTGATTTTAGGCTTCAGAGAAAGCACACTTAACTCTGGGGAAATGTGTTGCCATCTCTGCCTTTACATCAGCAGCAGGCCTGTGACTGCTGGCCCTTCAGGGACGATAGTACTCGGCATGGACCTAGGGACTTGTGTACTAAGATCAGAGTTCGCTAGTCATCCTCCTGGACTTTGGCTCCTCCCAAACTGATTAGATAACACTGGTTAGATGGTTTTGAGGCCATCTAGCAAAGAGATTCTCAGTATGGACTTTGCACTCAGACTGCCTGGGTTTTCCTCCTCTTTAGATCACCTACTTGTTAGCTCTGTGACCTTGGGCAAGTTGCTTAACATCTCTCTGCGTTGGCTTCCTCACCAATGAAATCAGGATAATTCTGTTACATGGGATTGAGGATTAGTTGATGCATGTAAAATATAGAAGGTACTGATAACACACGGTAGGCTTTTAATTAACTTCGGCTAATATTGTTACTGTTTTTCCCTAATTCCATTGCCAGCCTCATAGGACTTCTCCACTTCTTTGCCACCCCTGCCATATCTGTTGCCAATTTCTGGTGCCAGACTTACTTCAGGTTTCCTATTTGTGATTAGGAGAAGTTCTGTCTAGTCATCTTCTTCAGAAATCAGCAGTGGGTTACAGTTTCACACCTAATAGACAAAAGGGCTCCTAAATGTGTGTTTTCAGGGAACTGAACTACTACAGAGCTCTGTATGTGGACCCCCAAATTTTGGTACTAGGTTAGTACTGATGTGCATCTTAGTGTTAAAAAATCTGCAGTAAGGGATGCCCGGGTGTCTCAGTTGGTTAAGTGTCTGTCTTGTCTCACGTCATGACCTCAGGGTCCTGGGATCAAGCCCTGCGTGGGCTCCCTGTTTGGCAGGGAGTCTGCTTCTCCCTCTCCCTCTGCCTCTTTCCCCCTCTCATGCGCTCTCTCGCGTGTGCTCTCTCTCAAATAAAATGTTTTAAAAAAATCTGCAGTAAGGGGTGCATGACTGGCTCAGTCGGTTAAGCATCTGCCTTCAGCTCAGGTCATGATCCCAGAGTCCTGGGATGGAGCCCCGCATCGGGCTCCCTGCTCAGTGGGAAGCCTGCTTCTCCCTCTGCCTCTGCTGCTCCCCCCGCCGCTTGTGCTCTCTCTCTCTGACAAATAAATAAAATCTTTAAAAAAAATCTGGGGTACCTGGGTGGCTCAGACGGTTAAGCGTCTGCCTGCGGCTCAGGTCATGATCCCGGGGTCCTGGGATTTAGCCCCACATCGGGCTCCCTGCTGAGCAGGGAGCCTGCTTCTCCCTCTCCCTCTGCCTGCTCCCCCTGCTTGTACTCTCTTCCTGTCTAATAAAATAATAAAAAATCTTAAAAAAAAAATCTGCAGTAAGATTCAATCTTCCTCCCCCTCCCCCTCTCTCTCCCTCTCCCTGTCTCTCTTATAATGAGAGAATGACACTCCTCTCTAGATTTAGCTCATGTTCCCATCTTTCAAAATGTTTTGAGAGCCATTGTCCCCCATGTAGAATCAACCTCTTTCTCTTGGTGTTGCCACTGTATCCTGCACCAACTTTTATCCTGTGAGCCACACCATTTTAGTGCAACTTCTGTGTCCATGTCTGATCTCTCCTTGTGGGTCCTTTGAAGCTATCTCCAGTACTTAACACAGGCCTGGAATAGAATGGATTCTTAGAAAAATGCTTCTTGAGTCAGGATGAGAGGCAGGTTGGCTGCCAGGAAAATGGCTGGGCTGGTGAGAACCTTTGATGGAGGAACATTTGTTCATTCAAACTGGATCAGGCTCTGTTCGGACATTATTTTCTAAGGAAGGCAGATGACTTGAGCCATATGTATGAACCCAAAGAGAGTGATTCTCAGGAAGGTAACTGTCACTTGGATTTGGTAGAACTACCTTTAACAATATTTGAATAGGGTTATCTAACTTAAGACTTTGTAAAGGCAATTAAAGGATTTTCTTTTTTGAGAATGGAGCCTAAATTGTTCCAAATTGGAATGAGCTTGTGCTGCTATTAATATTCAGTGTAAACATAAAATCTCACACACACACACACACACACACACACACACTATTGCACAGATATATCTTATGTGGGAGACTTTAGAGTATGGTGTAAAATTACCAAACTCTTCTTCTATAGAATTTCTTAACCAGGAAGATAGTAGTAGAGTCTTGGTAGGGTCTTCTTTGGAGCCCTTGATTTTGGGTCTCCAACTCATTTGGTTCCCTTCTGTGTCTCTTTTTGGCACTCTGGCCTAGGATCTTGTGTCTGAGCTAATATTTTCAGTGTGGACAGGTCTCAGCCACTTGATCAAGAATGCTTGGATGTGCATTCTTCTAGGTTTTCTGATTTGATTATACTGAGTATAGCAACCACATTTCAATGGTCATTGCTATTTCTTTTTTTTTTTTTTTTTAAGATTTTATTTATTTATTTGATAGAGAGAGACAGCAAGAGAGGGAACACAAGCAGGGGGAGTGGGAAAGGGAGAAGCAGGCTTCCCACCGAGCAGGGAGCCTGATGCGGGGCTCAATCCCAGGACCCTGAGATCATGACCTGAGCCGAAGGCAGTCCCTTAACCAACTGAACCACCCAGGTGCCCCAGCTATTTCTTTTTTTAAATTTAAATTCAATTAGTCAACATATAGTACATCATTAGTCTATTTCTATATCCAGTTGTTACTATATAATGAAGTTAAGATAGTTAAGAAATGGTGACTCTTTGCAAGGTCTGTAAATGATCTAAAATGTCCTCTGCCTAAAATACACCTTCCAAAGTGGTTGTGATTTCAGTTGGGAATAAAGAATATTTTCCAGGTTGACTGATGACTGGAAGATTATTTCATTATTCAGACACCCTCCTCTCCACTCTGTTTTCTGCCTATCACCACAAAACATGCCTCCTGATGACAGTTGCTGAGGTCAGAGCCATTTGCTAAGGTACAATATCCTGACTGAAGATGACATGTGAAGTAACAGTTTCATGCCAGCCACATGTGGTAACACAGGTTAGGTCTAGACTTGGCATCTAACCAGGCCACTGTCCAATGAAAGCTTTTGCTACTTGGGTGGAGCAAGGAGATTAAGAAAGTGGAAAGGTCACATGGTGCTGTAGAGAGAGTGGATTTGGAGTCAGGCCAACTCGGCTTTGAATTCAAGGCCCACCGTTTACAAGCCATGTTCTATTGGGCAGGTAATTTAACTTCTGTGAGTATTGGGGTTCTCATAAAAAATGAGTAATTAATAAGTAGTAATTAATAAGCAGGTCTCATAGGGTTGTTGTGAATATTAAATAAGATTATATGAAATCTCAGTGAACGTCAGCTTAAGAAAACCCAATCAATTACTGAGGTCTTTGTCTGAATTAGGTGGTCAGATCCTTTCTGTTCTAAGAGCAAACTTGAAGTGGATTTGAAGAAGGAGGAAGTGGGAGAAAGGTCTGGAGATTGCAGTAAGATTGAAGGGCAGAGGGGACTTTAGGACAAGGAGTGCCATGAAAGAAAGAAAACATAACAGAACATTGGTACTATGTCACAGACCCGGAGCTAGGCCATTTACCTACATTATCTCACTCCATTTTACAGCCTTTGAGTTATACATTTGGGCCATTGTAAAAATGAGAAAATCAGGGCTCTCTCAGAGAGAGACTTGGGGATTATGTAGCAGGGAAGTAACAAAGCTTGAATGACTGAATAGATTGATCTGAAGTTCATGGGCTGGGCCATGGTCCTTCTCCTGGGAAAGAAATGAGGGGAGGGCTGTGGTGGGATAGGGGATTGGTCCATACCTGCTTACTTCTCATCATTTCAGAGATAGCAGTCCATATGTAATGATGTGATAGTATTTGTCCCCAAGAAAAAGAGTCCAGAGAAGAATTCCCACAGTCTTAGCAAGTGTTTTATAAAGCACATGATTTCTTAGATGATTTAAGAGACAATGTTCCACTGGTTGTTAGGTTTTTGTTTTTGTTTTTATTTTTTTTAATACAGAATGGGAGAAGATATGTGCAAGTGACATATCAGATAAAGGGCTAGTATCTAAGATCTATAAAGAACTTATCAAACTCAATACCCAAAAAAACAAAGAATCCAGTCAAGAAATGGGCAGAAGACATGAACAGACATTTCTCCAAAGAAGACATACAAATGGCCAACAGACACATGAAAAAATGCTCCACATCACTTGCCATCAGGGAAATACAAATCAAAACCACAAAGGGATATCACCTCACAACAGTCAGAATGGCTAATATTAACAAGACAGGAAACAACAAATGTTGGAGAGGATGAGGAGAAAGGGGAACCCTCTTACACTGTTGGTAGGAATGCAAGCTGGTACAGCCACTCTGGAAAATGGTATGGAGGTTTCTCAAGTTAAAAATAGAGCCGCCCTACAACCCAGCAATTGCACTACTACGTATTTACCCCAAAAATACAAATGTAGTGATCCGAAGGGGCACCTGCACCCTGATGTTCATAGCAGCAATGTCCACAATAGCCAAACTGTGGGAAGAGCCAAGCTGTCCATCGACAGATGAATGGATAAAGTTGTGATATATATACTCAGCCATCAGAAAGGATGAATACTACCATTTACATGGACATGGATGGAACTGGAAGGTATTATGCTGAGCGAAGTAAGTCAATCAGAGAAAGATAATTATCATATGGTTTCACTCATATGTGGAATATAAGAAATAGTGCAGAGGATCATTGGGGAAGGGAGGGAAAACTGAAGGGGAAGTCATCAGAGAGGGAGAAAAACCATGAGAGACTCCTAACTATAGGAAACAAACTGAGGGTTGCTGGAGGGGAGACAGGTGGGGGAATGGGTTAGTTGGGTGATGGGCATTAAGTAGGGCATGTGATGTGATGAGCACTGGGTGTTGTATGTAACTGATAAATTGTTGAACACTACATCTGAAAGTAATGATGTACTATATGTCGGCTAATTGAATTTAAATAAAAAAAATTTTAAAAAATTGGCTAAAAGGGAAATGTCATGCTAAGAGTTCCCTATAAGGGAAATGTCATACTCAGGCACTTGGTCCCTTTAAAATAGCTTGATGCCAACCCCACCACTCAGCAGAAAATCATTTGAATTATGGGTCCCTCCTATGTGTCAAGCACTGTGCTAGGCCCTGGAAATATACAAGTGAACAAGACAGCATAGTCTTTGCCCCCATAAAACTTTCACTCTAGATGGGAAGATGGACCCTAAATAATTACACAGATACTCTATAATTATAATAATGAGAAGAGCTATGGCAGATGAGTAAAGGTTATTAAGGTCTTTATAAGAGGAGGAATAACCACATTGAGGTAAGGAGGCAATTGTCATCAGAATCTGTCCCAAAGCTGTGATAGTTTAGCTCAGCCCTGCAAGATGAGTAGAATTTATCCAGCTGAAGAGGACAGAGCTCCAGATAGAGCACATACTTATCTCACCTAGCATGTTAATTCCTGATTTTTTTTAAACACCTGCTCGTGCTTTGATTTTGGTACCAATCTCAATCCACTCTGGGTATATTCCATTTTAGATAGGAGGTAATTGGTTTGGGCTTCAACCAGTCACTATCCTTTGCCTCTCTCACTGGCTTTGGAACTGGTTCACAGCTTCTTATATTGCCTTCTCTATGCCTCTTGGTTTTTGCATTATTCTGCCTGCTTTGTGCTTGCACATTAAAATGGAAAAGGAAGAGATTTTAGAAGAATACATTTTTTTTATTTTAGAAAATGCTAGTTGTATTGAAGAGTGGTTACCTGAAATGCAGAGCAAATTTAAATTGCATCTCTTATTTGATACGACTGTTCATGAATACAAGCAAATAGCATCCATTTATTAAGGAAGCCATGTGCAAATGCAGGGCATGTTTGCAAAGGCTTATTATAGTACAAGAGGCAATTGCTGCTTTGTTTATTTGGTTTGTGGCTAAGTCATTACAATGCTCCTCTTCTAGAAAAGAAAATGTATGTACACTGAGATGTCTGTGGCAGCATAATTGCTCCCATTTTATTTAAAGATAACCCAAATTTTAAAAACCATTGTTGCAGTGGACGTTGCTTATTTGGGGCTGTCCAACATCCATTTGCCCTACTCTTGGAAATGCCATTCCAGTATTTTTTGTAGTATTACATTAGCTTAAGTACGATGACTGTTGCAATAAATAAATGGTAAATTTTCAATGCTTAAGGATTATAAAAAATGTATTTCTTGCTCACGTCATAGTCTAATGTGGGTGTTCCTGGTTAAGTGGCTTCTACTTACTCATTTGGAGATCTCTGCTCCTTCCATCTTCTTGGTTCTGCCCTCTTCTAAATTTTTAGAGTTCTCTCTTTAGTTGACGGGTGGGAAAAGATAGAGGATCACATGTGGAAGGTTGTCGTGGCAAGGCCTTCATGCTATTGGCCACAGCTCAGTAACATGAGCACACCTAGCTGCAAGAGAAGCAGAGAAATGTGTTCTAGTTGCCTGTGGGAAGAAAAGGAACTAGCAGTTTGTCCTGTAGATATCTGTCTCTTCCTCATGTTTCAGAGGATGCTGACCTCACTCCCCCACCCACCACCCCCAAAATGAAGTATGTAGCTTAGCCGTTACCTATGCTGCTCAGGGATGGACATATGACCTAAGCTAGTTCAGTCAAACTGGAACTCCAGACATTTGTTAAGTGGTTGGGTGGATACTCTGTCTTGATGGAGATAAACAAAGGAACATGTAGTTCTGTGGCAGCCATCTTGAGATGGGAGGTGTGATAGGGGGAGTTACCTGAGAGATTGAAGCCAACAACTGAAAGTGGACTGAAAAATGGAGAGAGAGAAACCACTTTCTGGTCATTGTTTTAGCTGTTGGATCAAGCTTTATCTGAAGCCTTACTAGTTTTTCCATCAGAAGAACCAGTCCGTTCCTTTTGTTTAATTCAGTTTGATTTATACTTTCTGTTCTTGAAAATTTTCAGTCTTGCAGATGGTATCATAAATGATACAATTACACAAACACTGTGGGAAAATATACTATTTATGTACTTTATTTAGAGAATGATTTAGTTGGAGAAATGGGCTGTTTCTTAATTTAAGGCATTGTAATTACATCTGATTACACACTTACTAGTTCAACAAAGACTTTACATCACGTACCTTTGTGCTTTTTACCCTCACCAGCTCTTCGACTTCCCCCTTCTTGGCAATATTGGTCATTTCAGTGGTTGCACTGTTTAAACTCGTATTTCTAAATACATTGGATTTTAAACAAAAGCCAGGGTAGGGTAGGGATCACACTTCTCCCTGTTGCTACACACATGTGGATGAGCATTTGACATTTTTATTTAACACTTCCTGAGAGCTAACAATTAGTGCAGTGGTGTGTCCAAATCTGTTTATCAGTGCCCTGGTCAAACACAAAACCTCACAATGTGTAATGTTATGGTAACAATGGGGCTTTCAGGATTTTTTTGAGACTGAAGAGGAAGCAACCAGTCAGAGAAGGCATGGGCCTTCTTTATTAGCCAGGATATTGATTCAGCTATAACAAAATAAAACATTTTAAATACAATGGAGGTTTAGTTCTCTTTCACAGAGAAATTTGAACTGGTATTCAGTATCTGTTCTGAGAATTCTTCAGAGACCTAGGTTCCTTCCATTTTGTTCTTCTCGTGTCACTAGGATATTGTTCACATTATCCACGCATGCTCACTAGCATGTCTGAGTTTCAGCTGGAGAGAAGATGGAAAGGGGAAAGGGACGAGGGGTTAGTTAGAATATCTTGGGTTGTGCCCTGGTAATAATAATTTTGAAATATTAGTGGTTTATTTTTTGTTCATGTGATATGTTTATCATGGGTCACTAGAGGTTCTACCTTAGGTTCATTTCACTCAGGGCCGCCAGAGGATGGACCTGCATCATCAGGAGCATTACTATGGCCTGTGGCAGGAGAAGGGTAAACTGGATAGCCTGGCATCAGCAGTTAAATGACTGTGCCCTTCACCTGTTGGCCAGAACCGATCACATGGCCACACCTAACATCAAAGAGTCAGGAATTACAATCCTACAGTGGACTATAAGTGAACAATCCTAATGACTCCTACAGAGGACATGCCTCTTCATAGCATGACTAGAAAGATGCACATATCAATTCTTCTTACATCCTATTAGTCAGAATCCCAGCATACAGTTATACCTAGCCAAAAAGGAAAGCTGGTAAATGCTAGTCTTCAGTTCTGTTGCATGGCTGTGTTTCTAGCATTTCCTTTTGAATCTTTCAGAGATTCCCCCCACAGCTTACATCTGTTCTTCCATGTTGTCCACTTTTTCCATTAGAGCCTTAGGATATAAAGCGAGTTATTTTTGCCTGGTCTGACAAATCTAAAATACCTGTCATATCTAAGTCTGGTTCTGTTGCTTGCTCTGTGTCTTAAGATTGTGTTTTTTTTTCCTTGCCTTTTAGCATGTGTTGTCATTTTTTGTTGAAAGCCAGACATGGTGTATCGAGTAATAGGAACTGAAGTAAATAGGCATTCAGTGTAAGGTTTTATGTTTATCTCACTAGCAGTTATGCCCTGTTTACTATTTGTACTAGCTATAGGTGTCCGAGGCTTCAGTTTCTTCCAGTGTCCTTGTTTTTGTCTTCTGGGTTGTCTTTGGGTTCCTCTAGGAACTTCTAAATACAGTCCTAGCCTTGGAGTTCTTTCAGATACAATTTTCTGTTATTATCCAGGAGCCTTGTTGTGTCATGGTAAGGTATGGGAGGAGAAGGGGAAAGCATTCTGTACTCTTATGATTCACTCATTCTTTTAGTAAGTGTGTGTCATAGGCTGTGATCTTCACAAGTGCTTCTCAGCTTTTTAATTTTTTTTTTTACTTTTATTTATTTTTTATTTTTAGGTGAGACAGGAAGGTTAAGGGGGGATTGGAGTTTGGTATTTCCTTTCTCTCACATGAATTAGGCTCTAATAAAGTAGTTTCCCTTAAGGGCAGATGAAGAAGAGAATGCTCTGGATGTATTTCAAGGCGGTTACTTTTTTCCTCTTTCTCTGCTGGAAGCACAAAAGGAATCTCTTCATCTTCACTATCAGAACTTGGGCTCCTGGAGGTAACATGACAGTCACACATGAACGTATGGGGATCTTCCCTTAGGCTGGGCCCCAGGCATTTTTAACTCTCACAGTAGTCCAGCCTCCAACAATTCATCAATTACAGTTTTAAGTTTTCCTACCCATTCCCGGCACCAGCAATTTCCTCTCCTGGTAAGTTGTGATTCTCTATATTTGCCTGTGTGCCTCTCTAGTTTTCAGGGCATTGGTTTGCCCTGTGATCTCAATTCTCTGATGGATTTAAGTAGAGTTATTGACTTTCAGTTCAGTTTTTTTCTTGTTGTGAGGAAGGGAGTGGTAACTTCCAAGTGCTTGATATGTCTGAGCAGAAGCCAATTGTTGATAGTGGTTTCATCGTTAAAGTAATGTTAACTGGTAAATGTTGTGTTTCGAACTGGAGGCCATGTGTCCAGTTAATAATTGGGATTCCATATTGGGGGAATGGCAGTCTCTAACATACCCTCATTAATGAAACTGTAGGTGCGAACAGTCCAGGGCTGAGGTGTCTCTGAAGAACCCACAAAAGCACCCATAAGAGTACAACTCAGCATTTGGATTCTGCTAAGCACAGAGAACCCCAATACTAGATTACAACTGTGCTAGTAAAGTTGGGACTTTCTGTCCTCCATCTCTCTTCCTTCTCCAGCTGCAGCACTGGAGAGCCACTGGAGTCCAATTAATGGGCAATGTATGAGTGGGGGAGGCTTTAGTTGGATGAGGGTTTGGAGTTTTATAATAATGGACAAAGCCCTTTATTATCTGACTGTGACTAGAGGACAACTGAATTACTGGAAAAGCTGTGGAAGCTGTGGCGGAGACTGCCAGTTGCCTGTCCGTTTTCCCCTCCCTACTTTGTAACAGACCCAGATTGTTAACTAGGCACATTGCACCCTACCTAAAAGCCTCCTTAACACAGCCTTCTGGACAATAAACTGCAAACAGAAGTGTTGCATAATAGTTATAGTGAGTCTCCATAAGCATTCCTTTCTTTTCTTTTTTCTTTATTCTATTCCTTGGGATGGGTATATGGTAGCCAGATCTCCAGCAGCCATTTTGGATTGTGAAGATGGGGGTAGGGTGACACATTTTAGGTTTGGGGGAGCAGTGAGGTAGAAAGAACCCAGTCTCTGAGAAACATGAAACTGTAAAACCAGCCCTAGACATTTCACTCCAAAGCTTGTTTTATATGAGATATAAATAAGCTTCTATCTTATTTAAGCCACTCATTTTCAGGGTTTCTATTTCTCCTAATAAAACCTAATTCTAACTGATCTAAAACCTACCCAAGATTATATGCAGGAGGGAGAAAAATGGGCCTGCGGGGCAGCTTTGCAGATCTGCAGTGGTGAGAAAGAATAAATTTGATTTCTCTAGAGTCTATCTCATTGAACAAACCAGTTACAGAATAAGCGACTCAGCTGAGCAAGTCTCCTACCCAAATCAAGAAGGAGGAGGGGAGGGGTATAAATTCAGGTTCTTCAAGAAGCAGACATCCACATACGATTCAAGATGCAAGGATTTTATTAGGAAGACACCCGACTGAGAGGACAGTAAGGAACCCAGGTCAGCTTGGGAGAGCCACAGACTGCTGTACAGGTGTGACGCCACATGAGGAGCAGGGGTCAGAGTGTTGCCCGGAAGCATGGCCGTCCGTCATGCAGTTGAAGAAAGGTTGGGCAGAGCCATCAGGGAGTCCCAGAGCCCACACTGACCCTTAGAGAAATCCTGGGTCTTTTCAGGGATGCGTCTGTCTTAATGTCCCTGCCACACTCAGTCCCTGGCTGAGTCATGGCCTCACGCAAACTCTGCTGAGAATTTCAGAGCTCGGCAGTTCGAGCCCTTGTCAGTTACACTCCCTACCTGGGCACTCTGTGAAATGCATTCTCATGACCACACAGAAGCGAAGAGCAGGTAGCTCCAGACAGGGGGTCCCTAGATGTGCAGAGTATATCCCTGTGCAAAGGGACTGGACTCCTAGTAGAGTGGCAAGATCTTCCTGCATCCATCAGGGTGAGGTGCCACAAGCTAAGTATCAGCTGCAATACAACCAGGTTTACTGCAGGCTCACTGCCACTTAAGACATTCAAACCATCACTGCATTTGCCAAGATTTTCAATGTACAGGGGGAGTGTTTTGCAATCATAAAGGTGAGATGACTTAAGTCATCTGAGAGGTTCTTAAAGTGTTACATGTACCACAGTGGTAATACATGATATTGTATTAGGAGATACGTAGATAAAATTATTTTAATAATTATAACTTTACTTTTAGAGTTCATGGATAGTGATACATCTCCAATTACATGTTGATTCAAAGTTTTGAATTTAAATTTTAGTTTATTAAAATTTTATTTCATTTACATTTAAAGAAAAATATGAAATACAGGCAGATCGTTTATGGATATGGCAAAAAAATTAGGAAGTGAAGATGTGATCGACTAGGCTCACACAGCTGGCAAATGACGGGGTTGTGGTAAGAACCAAGATGTTCCAACTCTTTCTGAGACATGTTCTGGGCTCTCCAAGAATGACTGGCTTCCAGAAAGGGAAAGCTGGCTACAACACAACAGGGTGACATGTCTTTTAGAGAAACAGGCTTACCGTGGACTAATATCGAAGGTTTAAACTGCCATTTCTGTGTGCATAGTCAGGTAAATCAAATGTGAGGAGGGAAAATGTGATCTGAGCAATGCCCAGAAGAAAGCCAGACCGAAGTTTACATAGGCTATGAAAAGAGGTGGAAAGCACTTTCTAACAAGTAGAGTGGACTCTGGGGATCCGGGACAGAGCTAAGGACCTGGAGAAGACAGAGAGGGAGAGAACACTGGATTGTAATCCTGTCACGATGACTTTCTTTTTTTTTTTTTTTTAGATTTTTATTTATTTGTCAGAGAGAGAGAGAGCACCAGCAGGGGGAGAGCAGAGGGAGAGGAGAGGGAGAAGCAGGCTCCTCACTGAGCAAGGAGCCCGATGTGGGACTCGACCCCAGGACCCTGGGATCATGACCTGAGCCAAAGACGCTTAACGACTGAGCCACCCAGGCGTCCCCACGATGACTTTCTGTAATGCATCTTTAATGTGTCAGTGGCTGGGAGGGAGCTCTTTGGGAACAGGCTACTTCTGATCAGCTGATCAGGGCAATCACATGGGTGGAAGGTTTTTGTTTGTTTGTTTGTTTTTAAGATTTTATTTGTTTGAGAGACAGTGAGACCAAGAGAGGTCACAGAAGGAGAGGGAGAAGCCGACTCGCTGCTGAGCAGAGAGCCCGGTGCGGGGCTTGATTCCAGGACCCTGAGATCATAATCTGAGCTGAAGGCAGACACTTAACTGACTCAGCCACCCAGGCGCCCCTGGATGGAAGGTTTTAAAGGTTTATTTTGCATTTCTATTTTAAACTTTGAGAAGGTATATAGAAAAATTTAAACTGTATTTTAAGTCTGACCCTACTAGTGGGTAGGAGTTGTGTCTTTTTGCACTTGTTAAGCACACAGCAGATGTGTAATAACTGTTTAGAGGAGAAATGATTGGCTGTTTGACTTCATTACTCATCAGCAAGCAGAAATAAACCCTTAGGGAATCTGCACATACTTTCTTTCCTCCTTTTCCTGCTTAAGCTCTGCTATGATGGATCCATGAGGTGGAATGACCTAATTGCCTTAAGAGATACCTGAATCACTGGAGTGGAGGAGGGTGGGAGGGATGGGGTGTCTGGGTGATGGACACTGGGGAGGGTATGTGCTATGGTGAGCGCTGTGAATTATGTAAGACTGATGAATCACAGACCTGTACCCCTGAAACAAATAATACATTATATGTTAATAAAAAAAAAGAGATGCCTGAATCGAATGTCGTAGGAATCAGCAGAGAGAACACAATTCAGAGGAGAATGAGAGGGTAGTGACCAGAAAGTAAACAAGTCCAACACTGTCAGATACGCTCATTATTTAGGATTGTCCAGTCGTTTCGTACCTTGTGCCATTACTAAGTGCCTGCTGCCTAATGATTGTTGCCCTGTAAAGGAATCTAGGGACTGGGATGTGTATGACCTGCATGTCTTTATGTTTTGGTTCTGCTGGGAGAGGAGGTTTGATAGACTTGCCTTCAGGCAGGTTCTTGGGCGAGTGGTGTACAGATAACACCAATTCTCAGATCCTCTCACATCCCCCTCGATCAAGATATGCTGTGTATCTCCTCTGAGACTTCCAACAGCCATGTTGTATAGCAAGTCTATAATTAAAATCATGGTAAATTCTACCACAAAACAGATTTATTTCTGTGATATATACTCAAAAGTATTTGGCTCATTGTAAATTTTTAAAAAGATTTTATTTATTTATTTGTGAGGGAGACAGAGAAAGAGAGAACATAAACGGGGGGAGGGGCAGAGGGAGAAGCAGACTCCCTGCTGAGCAGGGAGCCCGACGTGGTACTCAATCCCAGGACCCTGGGATCATGACCTGAGCCGAAGGCAGACGCTTAACCAACTGAGCCATCCAGGTGCCCCTGCCTATCTTTTCTATCGGGCTGCTATTAGGGCCTGGAATTCTCTCCATTGTTTTAATCTAATCCAACATGGATTAAGGGCTTCTGGAATGAACACATGCATGAATGAATGAATGAATTTATGATTTTATTTATTTGTCAGGGAGAGAGAGCACAAGCAGGGGGAGTGGCAGGCAGACGGAGAGGGAGAAGCAGGCTCCTCACTGAGCAAGGAGCCCGATGTGGTACTCGATCCCAGGACCCCAGGATCATAACCTGAGCCGAAGGCAGACGCTTAACCAACTGAGCCACCCAGGCGCCTCTCCTTGTAAATATTTAATAAGTATCTGTTAATTAAATAACAATGAATAAGTGAATGTTTTCTTATCCAATTGTTATAAATTGATCTTTATATGTATGTTCAATTATAATAGTCATTTGACATCCTTGTATGGTGTGTTAATTTCTTTGAAGGCATGGACTGGGTACAGTTGGTACAATAAATTCAAAGAAGTAATATACTCCAAGGGTTAAAGAATGGTAGATGAGACATCATAAATCCTGACTTCCTTTTTTGGTTCTGTCAAGAATGGTTATTGTAATTGACGTTTATTGCAGGCTTATAATATGCTAGGCACTTTATACAAGCTATCTTACTTAATTCTCAGAATAAAGCTATGTGAAAGGTACGGCAGGGGTGTCTAGTTTTCCACCAGGCTTCAGTGCTGTGTTTTCTCCTTCCTTGGTCCACAGTGAGACCATATTTCCCACCCTCTTGCATGTGGGAGCAGGTGTACAACTAGTTCTCAGCAGTGAAGTGGGAATGCAAGTGAGGTGAGTCACTTCTGGGTCAAGATCAATAAGAACTCGTGTATGGTCTCCACACGCTGTCTTCTTCATTCACTGCCTGAAGCAGAGATGGGACCCTGAAAAGAGCAGAGCCATATGATAATTACTACTATTATTATTAGCTCCATTTCACACAAGAGGAAACTGAGGCTGGAGAGATCATGTATCTTACACAGGGTAGGCAAGTGGCCAGGTAGGGATTTGATAAGTAGTTTAATTCAGCACATCTTCATACCACTTAGTGCACGGCCAGCCATGTAGACTCAGGTCACTACAGCTGTGTAAGTCTCAATTCCCTCAGCCGTAAATGGGGATATTAAGATTGTCTTATAGGCATGTTGTGGGGATTAATGAGTTAACACATCGAAAGCCCCGTAAGAACGTAGCACAAAATAACTTAAAAAATGTGCACACACACACACGCATATATTTGGAACTTTGTCACATCAAGGGTGCTTTTTAATAAATAGTCTATGGTTGAGGCCTGAGAATCTCTTTATCACTCGAGGATTTTTGTTCAGTGACATTTTTTAGATAGGATTTGACCTGTTGTATGAATTATGCCTTCTATCTAAGGAGACTGTTTGGATACTAATTTGCTCTCTTGCTTCTAAGCAACCAGGAGTGGGGAGAGGGTCAGGCAGCTTCTCAAGCTGTTTCAGGGCAGCATTTGTTACTGGGTCCTAAAGGAAGCTGTGTTCATCCCTCCTGAGAGGGAGAGACCGCCAGGCTGATGGCAGGGTGGGTGGTAAGCAAATGTGCAGCACTTCATGACTCTCCTGAGCTTCAGGAGAGTGAAGTCACAGTCGTAATTCAGAGAAAAGATTGCTTTGATTTTTATTTTGAATAAAAAACATCTTGAGGCAGCGTGTTGTAGAACACCAAAAGTCAGAATAGTAGGATTCAAGCTTTTAATTAATCTTTGGGGGGTGCCTGGGTGGCTCAGTCGGTTAAGCGTCTGCCTTTGGCTCAGGTCATGATCCTGGGGTCCTGGATTGAGCCCTGCATAGGGCTCCCTCTCAGCAAGGAGTCTGCTTCTCCCTCTCCCTCTGACCCTCCCTCTGCTTCTGCTCTCTTTCAAGTAAATAAATAAAATCTTTAAAAAAATTAATCTTCGGACTTTGGTGTGTTTAATAATTTCTGTAAGCCTCAGTTTTCTTATTTGTAAAATGGGGATAACACTGACTCTGTCTGCTTAGAATTGCTCTGAGGTTGGAATGCAGTTATCCCCAGGAAGGTGATCTGCAAATGCTAAACAGTTGTGCAGAAATGTTAAGTCTTTGTTGTTGCTGTGACATTTTTGTGGTTCAGTTGCATTTGTAGCTTTCAGCGTTGAAAGAAAAAAAACACTATACCTCATTTTCATGATGGAAGAAACGATGTGTCTGTTCACCAGTCGTGCCTGATAGTTTGATCACCGCATGACTCTTTCTTCTAGTTTGACAGTGTGAATGGTTCTGCACCCAGGATAGGCCCATGGACGGTGCGGATGGTACCCTGTGGACTTAGCTTACAAAGGGCAGGAAAGATGGGAAAGAGCCATTAATTAATTAATTAATTAATTAGCTTGCTTGCTTGTTAATTCAATATTTATTAAGACTCTGCTGAGTGTGTTGGGTACTGGGCATATGAAAATGGAATAAGACAGAATCGATCTTGCTGCCAAATTACTCGCAGATAGTAAGGGCAGTGAGAGAATTAAGTTTACGGTGATCTGGAAGAACAGAGGAGGGATACTTAATATATCCTGTAGTTTGGATGCGAAGGTCCTACAGAGGGTGACTTCTTTAGTTTTGGAGCATAAACAGAGATACTCAGGTATAATGACCTAGTGAAATGGGGATAGAAGGACATTATGGGTAGAGAGATCTCTGCGATCAAAGTTACAGAGATAAGAAATAGCATAGCACAGTGTGGTGGAAGCAGAGTGTGACAGTATGTGTGCTGGGGACACGGTGGGGGGGGGCAAGAATGAGAAGAACATGTTAAGAAAATTTTATCCTGAATGGAAACAGCAGAGGGTTTTAAGCAGGCGCTGGTCGAGGATGGGGTGGGGTGGTTGACATATATGTAAGGAGAAATACCGTTGTAGTAACTTCTGTGAGAGATGATGGGGAGCTGAACCATGGCGGTGGTCATTGGGATTGAAATAAAAAAACAATGACATCAAGACATATCCTGGCTGGAAAAGTCAGCAGCCCAGGGAGAGAGGAGAATTACAGTTGAATTTTAGGTTTCTAGCTCGGGTAATGGGCTGATGGTTTTGTCACCAACTGAGATAGAGAATGCATGAATCAGATTAGGAGAAGACAGTAAACACTTATTGAGGATGAAAGGATTGGGGGTCACCCAGGTGGCATGGTAGCAGGCATTTGGAAGCCAGATAGCACCCTGTCCATGGGAGCTTGTGGCTCTATCCCCATGCCTTGCTGGAACATCCTGGGCTTGCTTGGGTCAGGTTAGACACATCTGGGGAGAGGTTAGTGGTAACTAAGTGGGGGACTTTTCATTCTTTGGGGCAGACACTCTCCCTGGCTCTTCATGGCGACTGTAATCTACATGTCTTCTCTTGAATGCTGTATCCTTAATTCCAGGTAGGGTCCCTTGGGCTCTGCTGATCAAAAAAATGAAAAATCAAATGTGAGAGTCTGCATTCCATAGTGACGGAGAGCTCTGGGGGGCTTTGGGAGTCTCGAGTTCTAGTCCCTCCTCTGCCTTTAGTTAGTCAGTAGGGTCACCTTTTGGGCCTCTTTTTCTTTGTCTTTTAAAGGACAAATTGGGAGTTGTTGACTTCTAACTTTCATTCAAGTCTTGAGGTCCTGTGAACTGTCTCCGTTATTTTTCTGTTTTATGATGCAGACTTAATTCTGAAATTAGTAAAATATGAAGCAATAGACTATCTTTTAAAGAAGTAAAGGTACAAAATCTTCCAAATTACCGAGTTCCTGGAAACTGGTCATAAATCTGTACATAGCACTCTCCCCTGCTACCTGGATTTTCATTAACCCAGAGCTCTATTAACCAGCCCTCCACATGCAGTGTAATCTCAGAGTGGGGCTCTAAGTTTATGCCCTCATATGCCGATGATTGATAGTCATTGTGGTTGCCTTGAGGCAATGTGAGAATCCAAAGTGATCAGACACAGAGGAAATTATGTCCAGCCTAGTTTCAAAGGTGAACTGTATTGCTTTCGCATGATTTGAAAGTCATTAATCTATGTGTGGTGTATATCAGGGCTCCCTGACCTTTTTGTGGGGAGAATTTTTTAATTTCCGTGAGACAGATTCTTTGATTAACCAGAATTTCCTTTTTCCCTGAATATATTAGATAAGAGGGCTTCATATTTACTTACGAGATCCTTTGCTATATTCAACTTAATTTTATGCTCATATGATGTTAAACACAAGTGAAGATGAATCTGATCTTTGGGTATAGTGGGAAGATCTCTCGATTAAAAGTTAGGAGACCCAAGGCGATGTCCTAGCTCTGCAACTAATGAGCTGTGCGACTGTGGACCAACCACTTCATTCTCTGGGCTTCAGTTTTACCTTCTGTAAAATCAGAAGATTGTAGTAGGTAATCTTTAAGGTCCTTGAGATTGTGAATTGGCATATGAATCTGTCTTTCAAATGCTTCAGTTAAATGCAACATGAATTGACTCTACTATAGTATTTTGCATACAAGGTCTTCTCTTGTCAACATAAAGCTAGCCCTATTCTATACCGAAGGAATCTGAGACTGGAGAGAATAAACACCTTGTGAATGACACAGCCAGGGTCTGAATTCCAGTGTTGGGTTTTTAACCCAACCTGTGCATGTTCTGCTATGACTTTCATGAGAGCACCGTGGGGCGGTGGTGGTGAGAGCAACCTGGGGACTTGGAGGACGAGAGGCTTTGTCTGTCATTGTCTTTTGAGAGGATGATGTATATTTCACTGTCTTTCTCAGTTTAAGAAATGCTCGGCACTGCTTTTTTGTGGCTTCTGATTGTTGCTTTCAGTCTTTCTTGGATCAGATCATGTGTCTTGGCAGTTGCAATACTGTAATATGAGGATCAGATCAGCCCGCCTGTCTCAATAGCTGTCAATTTATCTCTGGGTATTTTTAGGTGCCTCAGATAAAGGTAATATAAATATAATGAAAAAAATGAATTTCTTTCTGACACTTTGTGTCATTTGTATAAAAGATTGAAATCTCCTTTAAAAATACATTTTTAAAATATGTGTTCTCTGGATGTAAGTCAGTGTTACGAAACTATAAAAATATTTTAGAGACCAAATGAATTAAGGAAACTTTTTTTAATATAGTGGGAATTCTCAGAGCCTTTAAAACAATCATGCTCGTTGTGAATTTAAAGGAGGGAGAAAGCATATGCTCTTTTCTCAACCACATTTAACTGTAAAATCTCCTCTAACCTGTCTCCCCACTCCACCACCAGAATGCTACTGGGCTAGTTTTTCTGAAAAACAGGTTTTCTTCACTGTCCAAAAACAAAATTGTTTTTTTTTTAAGATTTATTTATTTATTTGAGAAAGAGAGAGTGGGGGGCAGAGGGCAGAAGGAGAATGGGGAGCAGACTCCCCACTGAGCAGAGAACATTCCTATAAAACCGTCCATATTGCTAAAATGGCACAAAGCAAAGCGTATTCCCCAGCTTTCTGCAAGTTCGCATTGCGAACGTCAAGAAATCTGAAAGGATTTTCGCTTTAACACAAAAGTCTTAGTTGTCCCAATGTAGCTATTTAGTAAAAGTGAAGTGGTGTCATGCAGACTTTCAGAAAGTGGGGGATACCTGAACCAACTTGTAAATGTTGTAAAGTGCACTGTGCCAAAAGGGAGGCTAACTATCATTTGTTTGAAATACCTATTATGTGCTAAGTACTTTAAAAAATGTTATCTTGCTTACTTTTTTCAACTCTATGGGGTTTAAACTCTTCATCCATATTTAAATTTTTTTTTTAAATTTGAGAGAGAGTGAGAGTGAGAGAGATCACAGAGGGAGAGGGAGAAGCCAACTCCCCACTGAGCAGCGAGCCTGATGTGGGGCTTGATCCCAGGACCCTGAGATCATGACCCGAACCAAAGGCAGGTGCTCAACCGACTGAGCCACAGGCACCCCCATCCATATTTATATGATAAAGAGCTGAGGTTCAGACAGGGTAAGAAACTCAGTTTGTAGGAGCATAGCCTAGATTCACATGTACATCTCACCATCGTCTTGGTTTTCACTATACTTCACTGCATGTAGTTCAGGTGAGGTAGGGACAGTTCAATCACAGGCACGTAGGGAGCAATGTTCTCTACTGCTCTGACCCCACTGAGACTTGTGCAGAGCCAGCCAGAGGCAACATGGTGAGTGATCTCCAGGCTAGCTTTTCCGTCCGTCGCTCTTTTCCCTCCCTCACTTGGGATTTCTGCAATGGTTTCCGCAACCTTCTGGGAAAAGGGTTATTTCTGAGTCTGTGAACGAGAACGAGGGAGGACTTGTGGCGCTCCCTGTTTTTTGGGAAGCCTGATTGAGAGCACTGTCTCTTCCGATATTTAGTTCCACCTTTGGAATGGGAAAGTTCCCAGCAGAGAGGAGAAAGCCGAACTGTTTGGCAAGTTTAATAAGCAGTTGCTATTCATGTCCACATCTCAGATGCATTTCCATGACATCTGATTTACATGGAGTGTTTTGTTTAGGCTGTTCATTTTGTGACAGAGTCAGTGGGGTCATTTGGGAAAGAATGAGGGCATTGGAGTCTGGCGGTCCTCAGGGCAAGTTCCAGCTCCAGCACCTCCTTGCTGTGAGGCCTTGGACCTGTCACTTTATGTTCCTGACCCTCGTCTACCTTGCAAGGTGTTTGGAGGATTAAATTGGGCAATGCATACATGATTACTGGCACAAGGAAGGAGTTCAGTGCATCATAACAATTATCGCTACTATTAGTGGTGTAATCTGCATACCTGGGCCTTTTCTTTATATCTCAGAGTAGCTTTTCTTCCCTGTCCCTGGTGAAATAGAGATCAAAGCAATCCTTCTCATGATTTTTTATGGTGGAAAGAGTCCTCTGGTGGTCTGTCATCTTTTCTGGATCACTTCTCTCCACAAAGGGAGGGCAAGTTCTTAAGCAGGGGAAACCAAGCAGGAGGCATGCTTGACACCATTTTCCCATGGACTGAGCAGAACTGAAGTATGGTGGAGGTTTAAACTCTTCTACTAAAGGATGCAAATGAGTAACCTATAATCAATTTCAAGGACTAGGGATTATGGCTTTACCTTAGATAATAGAGGAGAGGAATATAGCCAGGGTGGTGTATCAAGAAAAGATCTCATGGTCTAGAATATACCACGGGGACCATATCTCATCCTTTCAACCTTTCCTCTTCCCACCGGCCCCTTCCAAATCCTCAAATGTCATCTTTCCCCCACCGTTGGTGTCTCTACTATTGTCCTTGGATTCTTCCACCTTTCTGTATAAACAGATTCTCAGCTCCATCTGTCTTTTTGTGTTTTGCAAATGCAGCCTGCATAGCTTTCAGCTGATTATTATTAAAGGTATTTTCCTTTGTTCAGTCCTTTATTGCCTCCAAAGTGGCAATAGGATAACTTAGTCCTCTTGGTGGGAGGCAGGGAAAAATGGTGTGATTTAGCTCCAGCTTCACCATTTTCAACAAAGGTGGCTATGTCTACATTTGTCTGAATTACCTCAAGAGAGGCAAATACAATGAACTTCTCTACAGAGGAGCATTCTAGGAACCCAGAAGTCACAAAGGAAAAACCATCAGATCTGCAAACAGAACATGTGTCTGACAAAATCTGGATGACATTATGAATAAAAAAATAATCAGGCAGTGGATGAGATTCAAATGCAGCATGCACACGTTCTTTGTCATGGAACACCACCACCACCACCACCAAAAACATTCAGCACCAAAACAACAATTAAATTCCCATGATTTCCTATGTAAATAATTCTGTAGAAGAATTGAAGGTGGGATTGTCGCTGTTGATTTCTAATTTGCAAGTGCAAGAATTATTTCAAAGTACAACATTTTTTTTTAAGATTTATTTATTTATTTGAGAGAAAGAGAGTTGGGGGGGCGGAACAGGAGCAGAGGGAGAGAAGATCTCAAGCAGACTCCCCACTGAGCACAGAACCTGACGCAGGGCTCAATCCCACGACCCTGAGATCATGACCTGAGCCAAAATCCAGAGTCAGATGCTCAGCTGACTGAGCCACCTAAGCATTCCTCAAAGTAAAATTTTTAAAAAGCAAGATAAGAGGGGAAAAGGGAAACAGTAAGAGACTTAAGGATAGGTGTTTATGACTTGAATAGACATTTCAGAAGAGGAGCGATGAAACCAATAAACACCTGAAAGGGGTCGCTGGGTTCTAGGATAAATTGATGAGAAAATAGCCAATACTTTCAGGTGGAGGAAGATGGGGAGATAATAAGGGTGCAGGATCCATCTCAATTTTCCTTTCTCTCCAAAAATTAGATCAAAGATGATAAGAACAGATTGGAAATATGTAATAGAGGTGCTAAACAAGGGGTCTTAGAAGGTACATACTGATATACTGTAAGGAAAAATCAAGTAGTTATTTAGAACTAAAAGGAATTCTCCACTTCAGCAAAACTGGGCTCTTACTGGGGTGGAGCAAGGGGAAGGAATAAACTGTTTTGAGGGAGGAAAGAAGAAAGATAAAAATGAATGCTTATTTTATTTTTTCTTGAAGATTTTATTTATTTTACAGAGAGAGACTGTGCACAAGCGCAAAGAGGGGGAAGGGGCAGAGGGAGAAGCAGACTTCCTGCTGAGCAGGATCATGGGGCTCTGATCCCAGGACCCTGGGATCACGACCTGAGCCAAAGGCAGATGCTTAACCAACTGAGCCACCCAGGTGCCCTATGAATCCTTATTTGAAAAAAATTAATAAAATAACAAAATAAATACAAAGAAACTAGGAAGAAGGAATTAATCAAGATAAAACATGAAATAAATATTACCATAGTAGAAGTAATGAATCAACTAAGAACTGATTGCTAAGAAGTCCACTGAAAATAGATAAATCCACTGTAAATCTGACTGAGGAAAAAGAGAGATCACACATTAAAGAGAAAGTAGACATAAGCAAAGATGCAAAGAGATGAGAAGAGCCATCAGAGAATGTGACACACACCTCTGGTGGGCACTGTGGTGTGCTTCCCTGGTGCCCCCTTCAGGACTGCAATATGCATGCTCTCATTGTGGGGAGCCTTGGTGGCTGATGGCTCACAGCTCTCACAGGAATTGCTTTTGGCGAAGTGGGCTATCTTTTCTGTTACCATTCAGCACATATGGCCTGATATGTATTGGGGACAGCTTACATCTCAAAACTGCTGGATAAAGTAATATAAAATCCCTTTCCTCCTGTCTCATTTTGGGGCAGCTCTGAAGGCCCTTAGCTCCTGGTGGGGTAGCCACAGTTCAGTTGCTCCTCCACCTGCTCAATCACACCTCCCAAACTTTCCTACAGGTGCTTTTCTTTTTTTTTTTTTAATTTTTTTATTGTTATGTTAATCCCCATACATTACATCATTAGTTTTAGATATAGTGTTCCATGATTCATTGTTTGTGCATAACACCCAGTGCTCTATGCAGAACATGCCCTCCTCAATACCCATCACCAGGCTAACCCATCCTCCCAACCCCCTCCCCTCTAGAACCCTCAGTTTGTTTTTCAGAGTCCATTGTCTCTCATGGTTCTTCTCCCCCTCCGATTTCCCCCCCTTCATTCTTCCCCTCCTGCTACATTCTTCTTCTTCTTTTTTTCTTTCTTAACATATATTGCATTATTTGTTTCAGAGGTACAGATCTGAGATTCAACAGTCTTGCACAATTCACAGCGCTTACCAGAACACATACCCTCCCCAGTGTCCATCACCCAGTCACCCCATCCCTCCCACCCCACCCCCCACTCCAGCAACCCTCAGTTTGTTTCCTGAGATTAAGAATTCCTCATATCAGTGAGGTCATATGATACATGTCTTTCTCTGTTTGACTTATTTCGCTCAGCATAATACCCTCCAGTTCCATCCACGTCGTTGCAAATGGCAAGATCTTATTCCTTTTGATGGCTGCATAATATTCCATTGTATATATATACCACATCTTCTTTATCCATTCATTACAGGTGCTTTTCTTGCTTGCACATCCCAATAAACCTCATTTATATAAATCTCCATTTCAGAGTCTATTTCAAGGGAAACTGATTTAAGATATGGCCCCGTGAAAAGAAAATGAAAATCTAGAGAAGATGGACAGTTTCCTATGAAAAAATAAATTACTGGAAAGAGATGCTGATTTTCACCATTCTTATGTTTCCAAATAAACTTTACTGAGGTGTAATTTACATGAATAAAATTGTACCCATTTTAAGTACACAGATTGAGTTTTTTTTTTTTTTTAAAGATTTACTTATTTGAGAGTGAGAGAAAGAAGGAGGGAGGTGGGTAGAGGGAGAGGGAGAGAGAGAATCCTCAAACAGATTCCCTGCTGAGCATGGAGCCCTTCAAAGGGCCAACATGGGCTGATCCCAGGACCCTGAGATCATGACCTGAGCCACATCAGGAGTCAGCTGCTCAACTGACTGAGCCACCCAAGCACCCCCATTGTGGTGAGTTTTGACAAATGTGTACATCTAGGTAACTATCAACACAATCAAGATACAGAATATTTCCATCACCCCAAAAGGTTCCCTTGTATTCCTTTCCAGCCAACTCTCACCTTCCTCCCTCCAGCCAGTGATCTGCTCCTTATTATTATAGATTGGGTTTGTAGCATATATACAGTGTGTACTCTTTACTCTCGCACTTTGGTCACTAGCACAGTGTGTTTGAGGTTTGTCTCTATTTGTCATTCCTCTCCTTTCCCTTCTCTCAAGGTCCATAGTCCTGCACTGCTTATTGTGTATTTACTGAAAGTGGTTGTTTTATTTTGCCTAGTTTTGTAGTTCTTTAAAACATGATGTTGAATCTGGTGTCGGAACTATTCATGGCTGGAAGTAGAAGCTCTTGTCATTCTTATTTAATATTTTCTTAAGATATTTTCTTAAAGTGGGACTGCACTATGAAAATGAAAGGGAATTAAGTGGTTTAAAATAGGTAAAAAAGAGATAAGGCTATTTCTAGTTGCTGATTTTTAGTTTACTTATCTAAAAAATTCTAGGGACCTACTAACAATATTTTATACAGCAAGAGAATTTGGTAATTTGCCTGAATATAAGATAAAAACATAACATTAATTGGTTTTTCACTGGCCTACTAATAAGCAAGTAGACAGAGAAATGGGGAAAATATACTACTTTTAGTAGCAGCAAAGTCTATGAAAATGTTTAAGAGTAAATCTTGAACACCAAAATTCTTATTGGTAGATTTTTCAAAAATAGCTAAGCACTTACTTTATTTTTATCACTATTCTACGTGCTTTACATGTATTAGTTCATTTAACCTTCCCAGAAACTCTGGAAGGTTATTATTATTATTCTCATTTCATGGATGAGATAACAGATATAGAGAACTTAAGTAACTTGCTCAAGTTTATCCAGCCTCCAAGTGATAGAATCAATATTTGAATCCAAGGCTGAACAAATGGAAAGACATACTCTGCTCTTCTATGAGGTTACTTAATATAAAAATACCTTTCTAAATGTAAAGCTCTTTATTCACTGTCTGCTGCTCTTTAGGATGTCTAAACCTTCAAAATATTTCTCCAATACACCCTTGCTGTCCATCACTATGATTTGCATCTAGTTATTTGCAATGGGGGCTCCTTTTATTCCTTAATTTGATATTCAGTAATTACTATTACTGTCCTAGTTCAGATCCTCATCATTATTTATCCATCCATCCATCCATCCATCCATTCAACAAACAGATGATCTTGGTGGCATTGTAGAGGGTAGATTTGAAGGGACCAGGGGAGATAGGAATGAACTCAGTTGTGAGACTATCATAGATCAAGCAGAAAATGAGCAGAGGTCTAAGAGTAGATAGGAGGAGGCATATTTGAAATATATTTAAAAAGAATGTACCCAGGCACCTGGGTGGCTCCGTTGGTTAAGCGACTGCCTTCGGCTCAGGTCATGATCCTGGAGTCCTGGGATCGAGTCCCACATCGGGCTCCCTGCTCAGCAGGGAGTCTGCTTCTCCCTCTGACCCTCTTCCCTCTCGTGCTCTCTCTCATTCTGTCTCTCTCAAATAAATAAATTCTTAAAAAAAAAAAAAAGAATGTACCCATTTTAAGTGCACAAATAGATGAGTTTTGACAAATGTGTACATCCATGTAATCATACAGAATATTTCCATCACCACAAAAGGTTCTCTTGTGTTTCTTTCCAGCCAACTCCCACCTTTCCACCTCCAGCCTTAAATATTATTGATCTTGTCCCTATCATCAAAGACTGGGTTTCTAGATTATGTACACTATGTCCTCTTTAGTGTCACACTAGGTGGGTGTGAATATTGAGGGTGTTATTCCACTCCACTACAGCTCCCAGGATTCTAGCATAGATGATTGGTAAATAGTTTTGAAGCCTCCACCATTTTGGGGGGGTAAGTTCAACAGTTGAGCTCTATTTTGGAATCCTTCAGCCAAATTGGTATTAATCTATTAGTAAATATTCTTTGGTTTAACATCAAAACTAGCTTTTACTTCATCAAAAGTATAGGACTTCTTTATCAGCTTCAGAGCTTATGCTTTTAAAGTCTGAGCAGTAGAATATAACAGTTGAGAAATTTACAGGTGTGATGGTTAGAATCTGGAATGGAATTGCCTGGGCTTCTGTCAAATCTCAGTTTACCACTTCCTAGTTCTACTTAACCTCTCTGAAACTCAGCTTCCTTATCAGCAAAGTGAGGATAAAAGCAATAGTAAGTCATGGGTTTGTTTTTGTTTTTTGTTTTTTGTTTTAGAGATTTGATAAAATAATGTATGTAAGCTCTTAACAAAATACCTGGCCCATAGTTTAAAATTCCATAAAGTTAGCTATTATTATTTACAGTGTTTAAAAGTCTTTTTTTTTACACTTACTAAAATAAAGCAATAATTCCAGACCACCATATAAAGAGACTGTCAATGTAATTTTTGTGTATGTTAAGTTGACAAACATGGATACAGTGCAGTTGATTCTTATGTTATTTCTTATTTGTCAGAGAATTTTTCATAGTGGTGAAATATACATAAGGTGAAATTTACCATTTTAACCATTTTTAAGTGTACAGTTTGGTGCCATTAAGTACATTCACAACGTTGTGCAGCCATCGCCACTATCTGTCTCCAGAACTTTTTCATCATCTCCAGTTGTCAGAGAATTTTAACCATCAGTCTTCGCCTGATTTTGAAGGAGATACTTGTCGTTACATTTTGGCTTTTTGGAGATACTGAAAGTGTTAAAGGATAACATGTTCTAAGTTTGGTCTGCCTTCCCAGTGTTTGATGCCTTTCTTATTTTATGATTCAAAGATACTGACTTTGAATTCCCAGTCCTAGAGACATGGAGTAACCTGGAGGTTTGATATGTTTTGGATAACTCATTTGATTTACATATTATAGCTGAGGAAGTATTTCTCACACCTCTTCTCCAATACGTAGGGTCATCTAGCCCTAGCTCTGCCTATGGACACATCTTCCCAAAGCAAATGCAGTCAGCCCCTCTTATACTTTACTCTACCAGAAAAGGGGGCAGCTCCCAATCTCAGGACTGTTTTCCCTTAGCTCTTTTGGGAAGAGGTATTGTAAATTTTTCTATGCTATCCTGTCATTTGCTTTAGTCTACTCTGCATTCCATACCTCAGTTCCTCTTTGTGTAGTTATCCCCAACATGATATAATGTCCAGAATAGGACTCATATTCTTCCAACAAATCTATTTCCCCTCCAGTGTTCTTTATCCCCATAAGTGGAAAAATCATTTATCTACTCTATTGCTCATGCCAGATACCAGAATTTAATGATCAAATGATAACTCTACCCCTTTGGCACTGATTGGTCCAGAAATGGACATATGACCAAATTTGGATAACATGAAGTAAAGAGAGGTCTACTAAGGGGCTTCTAGGGAAGTTGTTTTTATTTCTGGGAATCCTTTTGGAAGGTAATCTCTCTCCCTTCCCCTGGGTATTGTTGCATGTAAAAGTCCAGGACTTCTGTTGCATCTGACCTCCAGCGTGAGCATAAGCCTGACATATGGATTTAGGTTCCTTGTAAGTAACTTTCAGTTGAGCCAGTGCATTTTTTGCATGTTTAAGTCAGTCTAGTTGGATTCTCTTTTATTTGTTATATTAGTCATCTTAAGTAATACACCACTCTAGGGGTTAGATTTTAAAAAGGTATGTTTTCTCTCTTTCACTAGGTTGCCTTTTGGTTTTATTGGTGGTTTCCTTCACTGTGCAAAAGCATTTTATTTTGATGGAGTCCCAATAGTTTATTTTTGCTTTTGTGTCCCTTACTTTAGGAGACATATTTGGAAAAATGTTGCTATGGCCCATGTCAAAGAAATTATTTTCTCTTCTAGGAGTTTTATGGTTTTAGGTCTCACATTTAGGTCTTTAATCCATTTTGAGCTTATTTTTGTGTATGGTATAAGAAAGTGGTCCAGTTTTATTTGGTAAGGGGCTAATATTTCGAAAATATATAAAGAACTTATACAACATGGGGCACCTGGGTGGTGCAGTCGGTTGGGTGATCGACTCTTGGTTTCAGTTCAGGTCATGATATCAGGGTTGTGAAATCAAGCCCTGCGTCAGGCTTTGCGCTCAACGTGGAGTCTTTTGTACATTCTCTCTCCCTCTTCCTCTGCCCCTCCCACTCATGCTCTCTCTCTCTCTTTCCTTTCAAAAATAAATAATCTTAAAAAGAAAACTTATACTCAACTCAACACCCAAAAACTATAATGTGATGAAAATTGGGCAGAGGATCTGAATAGACATTTTTCCAAAGAAGACATATGGATAGCCAAAAGACACATGAAAATATGCTCAACATCACTAATCACCAGAGGAATGCAAATGAAAACCATAATGAGATACCACCTTACTCCTGTCAAAATGGTTAGTAACAAAAAGACAAGAAATAACCAGTGTTGTCAAGGATGTGGAGAAAAGGGACCCCTTGTATACTGTTGGTGGGAATGTGAATTGGTGCAGCCACTGTGGAAAACAGTATGGAGATTTCTTAAAAAATAAAAATAGAAATACTATATGATCTAGTAATTCCACTACTGGGTATTTAACCAAAGAAAAGAAAAAGACTAATTTGAAAAGATATATGCACCCCTATGTTTATTGCAGCATTATTTACAGTAGCTGAAATATGGAAGCAATCCAAGTGTTCATTGTTAGATGGATGGATAAAGAAGATGTGGTACACACACATATATATATACACACACTGGAGTATTACTCAGCCATACAAAAGGATGGGATATTGCCATATGGGACAAAATGGATGGACCTAGAGGGTATTATGCTAAGTGAAATGTCAGAAAGAAAGACAAATAGTGTATGATTTCACTTATATGTGGAATCTAAAGAACAAAACAATTGAATCAACCAACAAAAAGCAGAATCAGACCTATAAATACAGAGAACAAATTGATGGTTTCTAGAAGGGATGGGGTGGGGGAATGGGAAAAATTGGGGAAGGGGAATGGAATATGTAGGCTTCCAGTTATGGAGGGAATAAGTCATGGAATAAAAGGTATAGCATAGAGAATATAAATGGTATTATAATAGCATTGCATGGTGATGATGGTAGCTACACTTGTGGTGAGCATAACATAACATACAGAAAAGCTGAATCACTATATTGTACACCTGAAACTAATACAACAGTTTGTGTTAACTGTACTCAAATAAAATAAATAAATAAAAAAGTTATGTCATTGAATGGGGTGAATTTTTGGTGTGTGAAAAATTCACTGTGCCAATCTACATGCTATTTTCTGGGATTTTTTTCTCCTTAGGACTTCTGAATTACCCTAAATCAAGACTGATAATATAGTTTTGTTTACATTAATTTCAGCAAACCATCTTTCCGTCCTTTGTAAAGTTCTTAGATTTGAGAGTAAGAGAATGAGTTATTTAATCTCACATCTCGATCATTCTTATATAAATTGTGGCTTGTCTTCCTCCCAAGCACTGGAGGATAGATTTTTCTGAGGTTTTGATGCCTGCCTGTCAGGGGAATTTAATTGTGTTCCATATGATTTCTCATGGCTTAGCTTTGTGAACCTTGCACCCAGTTTTTTTTTTCCCCCCTGATAGTGGTGTATCTGCTCCTCTTACCTCACAACTGCCCTTTGTCCTGGGGGAAGTGAGCTATGGGGACTATATTGTCTAATCTAGATGATTCCTTTTTTTTTTTTTTTTAATTTTTTTTATTATGTTAGTCACCATACAATACATCATTAGTTTTTGATGTAGGGATCCACGGTTCATTGTATTCATATAACACCCGGTGCTCTCCTAAATACCCATCACTGGCTAACCCATCCCCCTGCCCCCCTCCCCTCTAAAACCCTTAGTTTGTTTCTCAGAGTCCATAGTCTCTCATGGTTCATCTCTCCCTCTGATTTCCCCCCCTTCATTTTTCCCTTCCTTCTCCTAATGTCCTCCATGCTATTCCTTATGTTCCATGAATAAGTGAAACCATATGATAATTGCCTTTCTCTGCTTGACTTATTTCGCTTAGCATAATCTCCTCCAGCCCCATTCATGTTGATGTTAAAAGTTGGGTATTCATCCTTTCTGATGGCTGAGTAATATTCCATAGTATATATGGACCACATTTTCTTTATCCATTCATCTGTTGAAGGGCATCTCGGCTGTTTCCACAGTTTGGCTATTGCGGACATTGCTGCTATGAACATTGGGGTGCATATGGCTCTTCTTCTCACTGAATCTGTGTCTTTGGGGTAAATACCCAGTAGTGCAATTGCTGGTCATAGGGTAGCTCCATTTTTAATTTTTTGAGGCACCTCCACACTGTTTTCCAAAGTGGCTGTACCAACTTGCATTCCCACCAACAGTGTAAGAGGGTTCCCCTTTGTCCACAACCTCTCCAACATTTGTTGTTTCTTGCCTTGTCAATTTTTGCCATTCTAACTGGTGTAAGGTGGTATCTCAGTGTGGTTTTGATTTGAATTTCCCTGATGGCTAATGATGATGAACATTTTTTCATGTGTCTGTTAGCCATTTGTATGTCTTCTTTGGAGAAGTGTCTGTTCGTGTCTCTGCCCATTTTTTGACTTGATTATTTGTTTTTTGGGTGTTGAGTTTGAGAAGTTCTTTATAGATCTTGGATATCAGCCCTTTGTAGTGTCATTTGCAAATATCTTCTCCCATTCTGTGGGTTGTCTCTTTATTTTGTTGACTGTTTCCTTTGCTGTGCAGAAGCTTTTTATCTTGATGAAGTCCCAAAAGTTCATTTTTGCTTTTGTTTCACTTGCCTTTGGAGATGTATCTTGAAAGAAGTAGCTGTGGCCGATGTCGAAGAGGTTACTGCCTATGTTCTGGATTCCTGTCTCACATAGAGGTCTTTCATCCATTTAGAGTTTATCTTTGTGTATGGTGTTAGAGAATGGTCGAGTTTCATTCTTCTGTATATAGCTGTCTAATTTTCCCAGCACCATTTATTAAAGAGACTTTTTTCCATTGCATATTTTTTCTTGCTTTGTCGAAGGTTATTTGACCATAAAGTTGAGGGTCCATATCTGGGCTCTCTATACTGTTCCATTGGTCTATATGTCTGTTTTTGTGCCAGTACCATGTTTTCTTGGTGATCACTGCTTTGTAATATAGCTTGAAATCAGGCAACGTGATGCCCCCAGCTTTGTTTTTCTTTTTCAACATTTCCTTGGCAATTCGTGGTCTTTGATTCCATACAAATTTTAGGATTGTTTGTTCCAGCACTTTGAAAAATGTCATTGGATTTTGATCGGGATGGCATTGATGGTATAGATTGCTCTGGGTAGCATAGACATTTTAACAATGTTTATTCTTCTGATCCATGAGCACTGAATGTTTTTCCATCTTTTTGTGTCTTCTTCAGTTTCTTTCATGAGTGTTTCTCCAGAATAGACCACATACTGGGTCACAAATCAGGTCTCAACTGATACCAAAAGATTGAGATTATTCCCTGCATATTTGCAGACCATAATGCTTTAGAACTGGAACTCAATCACAAGAAAAAATTTGGAAGAAATTCAAATACTTGGAAGCTAAAGACCACTCTGCTCAAGAATGTTTGGGTCAACCAGGAAATCTAAGAAGAACTTAAACAGTTCATGGAAACCAATGAGAACGAAAACACACCAGTCCAAAACCTCTGGGATACTGCAAAGGCTATCCTAATGGGGAAATACATAGCCATCCAAATCTCATGCAAAAAAATAGAAAAATCCTGAATTCACCAACTAACTTTACACCTTAAAGAACTAGAGAAAAAGCAACAAACGATGCCTATTCTCTCCACTCATTAGGAGAGAAATAATTAAGATTAGAGCAGAGATAAATGAATTAGAAACCAGAAACACAGTAGATCAGATTGACGAAACTAGAAGCTGGTTCTTTGAAAGAATTAATAAGATTGATAAACCACTGGCCAGACTTACCCAAAATAAAAGAGAAAGGACCCAAATTAATAAAATTATGAATGAAAGGGGAGAAATCACGACAAACACCAAGGAAAGAGAAACAATTACTAGACATTATTATCAACAACTATATGCCAATAAACTGAGCAACCTGGAAGAAATGGATGCCTTCCTGGAAACCTATAAACTGCCAAGACTGAAACAGGAAGAAATTGACAACCTGAATAGGCCAATAACCACTAACGAGATTGAAGCAGTGATCAAAAACCTCCCAAAAAACAAGAGTCCAGGGCCTGATGGATAAATTCTGACAAACATTCAAAGAAGAAATAATATCTATTCTCCTGAAGCTGTTTCAAAAAATAGGAACAGCGGGAAAGCTTCCAGACTCATTTTATGCGGCCAGCATTACCTTAATCCCCAAACCAGGCAAAGACCCCATCAAAAAGGAGAATTTCAGACTGATATCCCTGATGAGTATGGATTCCAAAATTCTCAACAAAATCCTAGCTAATAGGATCCAACAATACATTAAAAGGATCATCCACCACGACTAAGTGGGATTTATCCCCAGGATGCAAAGGTGGTTCAACATTCGCAAATCAATCAATGTGATATGACACATTAGTAAGAGGAGAGAGAACTATGGTCCTCTCAGTTGATGCAGAAAAAGCATTTGACAAAATACAGCATCCTTTCCTGATTAAAACTCTTCAGAGTATAGGGATAGAGGGAACATTCCTCAAGTTCATAAAATCCATCTATGAAAAACCCTCAGCGAATATCATCCTCGATGGGGAAAAGCTGAGAGCCTTTCCCTTAAGATCAGGAACACAAGGATGCCCACTCTCACCACTGAAGTCCTAGCAACAGCAATCAGACAAAAAGAAACAAAAGGTATTCAAATAGGCAAAGAAGAAGTCAGACTCTCTTCTCTCTCTTCGCAGATGACATGGTACTTTATGTGGAAAATCCAAAAGACTCCACCCCCAAATTAGTAGAACTCATACAGCAATTCAGTAATGTGACAGGATACAAAATCAATGCCCAGAAATCACTTGCTTTCTTATACACTAACAATGCAACTGTAGAAAGAGAAATTAGAGAAACGATTCCATTTACAATAGCACCAACAACCATAAGATACCTCAGAATAAACCTAACCAAAGAGGTAAAGATCTATACTCTAGGAACTGCAGAACACTCATGATAGATTATTCCTTAATAGAGAAAGTAGACTTGGACCTTAGGGATCAATTCAGAAAAATTCTCAGTCACTGTCTTTTCAAAATTTTTTTCTTTCCCATTCTCTGTGTTCTTTCTGTCTAGAATCCTAATTAGGTGTTTTTAAATTTTGTCACTCTCTTCTCAGTATCTGTTTTTCTTCATTTTTTCTATTTCCTTTCTCTGTGATGTATTTTGGTCACTCCTTCTGATATTCCAGTTCACTCTTTCTGTCTTCTGTTGTATCGAAACTGTTTACCATGGCCACTGAATTTCTCTTTTAAATGAGCATGGTTTTCATTTCTAGTAGTTCTGTTTTTCTTTTTCAGATCAGCCTGATATCTTTAAATAATCTTCTGATGCTTTTTCCTACTTTTGATACTCTATTATTTTATTACTTTAAATATTTATTTTATATTCTGATTTTAGAATTCTAATATCTTTGCTTTTGCAGGTCTGATTCTGCCATCTGTTGCTTCTGCTGGTAATTCACACTCACAGTGGCTCATTTCCTCATGGTTTGCCACTTCAAATGTGAATTCATATTCCTTGGAACTCTGTCAGTAGGAATTATTTGAATCTTAGGTTTAGAGTATGTTCGTCAGAGAAGATTTGGGTCTGTTTCTTCCTGACTCCTGGTAAGGCAAAAAACGAGATAGTATATTTTGGTTTGGGATATATATATTTATATTTATATTTACATATTTCTATATCCTATCAGTTCTTTTTCTCTGGGGAACCCTGACTAATACAGTATTTAGAAATAGAAGATATTAATTTATGTCCAGAAGCATTGGCATTTAATTACTCCTCTGTTTAAGATTCCAGACTCCTCTCTTTTGGCTCTCTACCACACAGTTATCTTTTTTCATTCACCTATGCCAGTGTTATTTTCCCTACCTGCCCTGACGACGTTGGGTCTTTTTTAAGGATACTGTCCTGGTGGGTCTCCTAGTCTCCCTTTACTCTCTGTTCCAGGAGATCTCATTTAACCCATGGCTATATGTTGAGGATGCTGTTGTCTGTATCTCCAACTTTAATCTTTTCTCTGAGCTCCAGATATACATATCCAGTTCCTTACTAGACAGTTCCACCTGGACATCTCACAGATTTCTCACACTTAACTTTGCCAAAACAGAATTGTTTCCCCCTCCTAGATCAATTAAGTGGTACTTTAGTAACAATCCTTGGGAAAATTATATAGTCTTTCTCATTTTATGGACCAAGACCTCAGGATCTAGGTCCATAAAATGAGTATAATGATAGTATTAGTATTAAAATAGCCAATATCTGTAAAAACAGTTAAAGCGCTTAGTATGTATCATATATTAGCTGTTGCTCCTTTTTGCTTTGTTTTATTTTTTCTTTAGTATTCTGCAATAGGGCTGTAAACTCCAGGAGGTCAGAGATATTCTCTGCAGATCCCAGAACAATGCCTTACACATGATAGGTCCTCATGAAAATGTATTTGATAAATTGAATGTAAGAGGAAATATACTTACTGGAACCTAGAATTTATCTTTGACTTTGCCCTTTCTTTCACTGCCCCACCAAGTCAGTCCATTAGTGAAAACTGTTAATTCTACTTTCAAAACACATCTGAAGTCTGTTTCAGTAGTACCCTCTAGTCCAGAACACCATCATCTCTTTGCTGGACTACTATTACAGTCTGGCTTTGTTGTGCTTTGTTGTTTCCTGCTTATTAAACATGCTGTAGTTTGGGATATGTTAGGGAAAGAAGAAAGTGCAGGAGGAAGGTCAAAAATGAAGGGCCCTTCTGATCTAGAAGGAGAACATGATGCCCAAAGGAGTCCATAATGACTGAGCATTTCTCACTCTTGGCTGTAGCTGGTTCACTGCTGGCGAGAACCTCCATGTTACCTTTAGAGCTGAGGCCATGCTTGGCAGCACTTCTGGGAGAAGGTCTGCCTGGGGAGCTGTTCAGCTGCTCACAGTGCTGCATCGTGGTTACCTCTTGTCCCTGTCATGTCCTGGTTCCCTAAATCCTGCCCAGGTGAGCTCTGGTTGTCAGCCTTGTGGACCCAGAGCTGAAAGCCACACCTCTTGTTCTGATGATGGGGGCTGTGGTGACATGCTGCCAATGCAGAGCAGTTTGAGGCAGTGGATAAAGTGACAGGCACCAGAGCATGTCCTGGAGGAACCAAGAGCTGGGTTCTGGTTATGCGGTGGTGTTCTCTGGGTTTGTGTTTCTTCTCTGGACCTTTCTATTTCATCTTCAGAGTTGAAAACATCTCTCAAACAGATGGTGCTGTAAGCCCCCAAGAGCATGTTCCTGTAATTCATCTACTTGAATGTGCTTCCAGGTGGGGAGAAGGAAGATGGCAAGGAAGAGAAGGGGATCTCTTAAATACTCTCTCTTCCACTTTCTTGAATTTTTATTTCCTTATCCTGGAATACCTGGTGAGGGAAGAAGCAAAGGGAAGAAGTCTTCCATTTGGTGCTAAATAACTTCTTGGACTGAATTTGAGGATAGTATTATGTGGTCCTACCTTCTTGGGACATTATGACTTGAAACATTCTGCCTCTATGTCTGATATCATGAGATTGCTTAAGCAGCTTGCAAGCACTTTACCCAAGAGGATGTGTGAGCAATAGTGAGTCTCAAGGGAGATGGCTTGCATCTGACAACTGGGTGTGTTTGCCTCTCTGGAAGGTCACTGAATCAGCAGTAGCTGAATTTAATAAAATTATATTTGCTTTAAACTTATTACATGCTCACTGTGGTAACAAATATCAAGAGGATGTAAGGATGCATTTTCCACTGTTGCTGGAGAAATAAGCAGTATAGACTGGGAAAAATCTGGATGATGCAAAATAATATGGTTGTGTAATTTATTAAGATATTAAACTGCATCTTTCTCTCCTACACTCTACATTCACCAACTATATACATATATTTGGTGAATATATATATATATATGTGTGTGTATGTATATATATGTACTTTAATGGTTTTATCCTTCCAAGAGTCACTGAGGAACAAATGTTGAAATAACTCTACAATTAGGTGGCAATATTAGATGACCGAGTGTTATAGAATTCCAGTGTTTTTGATGAGCCAGCTTTTCCTTTTTGACAGCTAAATTAATTATGCTATAGGATGGGAAAGAGAATATGATAGAAGGGACCCGAAGGGCTTGAAAGCCATGAGCGAGAAGGTGTGAAATGTACCAGAGCCACTTCCATCCTTTGCCAACACTTGGAGCTGAATGGAATCCGAGCCAGGGAAAAGTTGTTCTCTGGTTGCTACCAACCATAAAGACTCAGCTTGCAATGAGTCCTGTACACCCTGAGATTCTGAGTTTTTGCCTTAGCCTATCTGACCGATGACGTGGGAATGCCCTCACTTCCATCCAGGACCTTGGAAACCTCTTCTAGATTAGCAAGTAGGGTGTTGGGACACTTTTTAAGGTGTTAGTAGTCTGAGATCTTTGTTCTTGGCCCAAAGGAAGACTATTGATAACACATTTGGAATCTCTCCCCTGAGCTGGGAAAAGTGGTTCTCATGGGGATGAATATGAGATGGGTTAGAAACATACAAATTGTACTTGAGCTTCTAATGGTGATGTTGACCATGCCTTGTGCAGATGTGGCCTCACTCTCCATAGGTTGAGCAAAACAGATCTGAACAACCATCTGAGTGTCAAAAAAGAGAGGTTTGAATCCTGGATATGACACGTATGAGGCATGAGACCTTTGGCAAGTCATTCAACTTTCTGGGATTAATTTTCTTCTCTAGTAAACGTATTTTAAATTAAATTATATTTGTGAAATCACTTTGGAAACTGGGAAGTTTCCATATAAATAGGAGTTTTTAGTAATTCTTCTATAGAATGAGAATAAGAATAATATCTGTACATCAGGATTGTTGTAAAGGTTGAATAAGTAAGGCAACAAGAAATATTTTTGAAAACTCTTTGTATCTAGAAGAGCTTTATTATTTTTTAGTGCATTTGTGGATTTAATTATTTTGTTGCTTTCAGACAGTGAGGTGGGTTTTGGCTTACCTTCCTTTTTCCTACCTTTTACCTTCCACTACTTCATCGTTTCAGTACTAGGATTTAATAATGTTTGCCTGCTCCATATGGATAATAATAAAGACCCTATTTTGCTCATGGAAATACAGTTACAGGAGATAAATCCTTTCTCTTGGTGACTGAGTCTTACCTAAGTAGAAATTAATATATCTTCATGGATCTTTCCCCTGCTGACATTATTACATTCATCAGTAAAAGCTATCATCATCACCATATCCTCGTTATTTCACTGAAATGTACAGTGAACATTCCTAACGCAACTTTTTACTTAAATTGTGGTAAAATTGTATCAAGCACTTCTTTAGGCCAAAATAACCCTACTACTTCAGTTGTATTTTAAATGGGAAAGACTCCTGGAATTTGCCTTCATCCTTCTGATGCAGATGCTCCCTGGAGAAAAGAGTCACACCCCCACTATACAATGATGAATAAATAATGATCACATCATTGAGGGACTTAATCATTCACCATTCTGATGTTATTTAGTAGCTTATAAGCTTTTTGTTAAAAAAAACTGCATATGCATAGCATAACACAAGTATTACATTTTATTTAAAAATATTTTATAGTTAAAATCTTAATTGTAGACTTTATAACTTTGTAGACCTTATATTTTCCTTGGATCCATATCAATGCATTTTATTTTTTACATAGTTATTATTTTATAGAGTTTCAAAGGCTCTTTTTTCACTCGTGTAAATTTTCATGAAGCAAGGTTTACATACCTTTTCTTTTTGTTGTTCTATACTGGTTTTTTTTTTCTTTTCATAATTTGCTTTATCATTCTATTTTAGGTCAGTTGAATTCACATCATCTGGATGTAAAAGTTAGCTTCTCTTTATTCATTTCCAGTCTCTCCATTTTCAGGTTGTTTAAATAAATGTTTCTCCCCATTTGATGGACACCTAAATCACTTCTGGAAATATTTAAGATAAAGAGGTTATTTTGTTCTCTGACGGGTTTACTGAATAGACTGTAGGGATGCCAGCTTGTAAATTTCGAAAAGCTCATTAGCTGAATTTGATGGAGGAAGAAGTGTATTCTGTGTGGAAACAGCTAACATCAGCTCCAGAACAGTTATCTTCTCTAGCTAATGTTTATGCACACACACACACACACACACACACACTTAATTTAATTTTTGTGTAATTCTAACTGCAGTGGACACGGTCAGCTCTAGAATGATGTCACAGACTGTTTTACGTGGTTCCTTGTCAGCCTCATGGGTTTATGTGCCTCATAGCTCCTCAACTATAGAATAAACTACACAATTGAAGACAAGGTTTATGTTTCCTCTCCATCCCCAGAGTACTCAGTACAGGGCTGACTGCAAGGTGGGGTCTGAAATGTACTACCATGGGGTAATATGGCCAGGGCTGACCACAAGGTGAGGTCTGAAATGTACTACCATATCTAATATGGCCTTTTCCATTCCTGGCCCTTTAAATGGGGCCAGCTCACCTACTCGTATTGTGAAGCAAGTGGTGAAAAATAGCTCCAGTCTCAGATGTTCACCCGGGCACACCCTGACTCGTCCATTCAACACTTTCTTTAGTCAACTGAGCTCAGTTCCCTTGGTTTCAGGGTTTCTAGAGATTCATTCATTTGTTCAAACATTTATTGATTCCCCATATCTATGCCAGATACTTAGGACATAAAGGCTAATATCCTGTCCTATCTGCCAGCAAGGATCTTGTCATTTGATGGTAGGTCTGGCTAAGAGTTCCTTCCTCAGGGGCACCTGGGTGGCTCAGTCAGTTAAGCATCCCACTCTTGATTTTGGCTCAGGTCATGATCTCAGGGTCATGAGATTGAGCCCCACATTGAGCCCTGCATTGGGCTCCGTGCTCAGTGGGAAGTCTGCTGGAGATTCTTTTTCTCTGTCTCCTTCTGCCCCTACCCACCCCCCCCCCCCTTTCTGTCTCTAAGATAAATAAGTAAATCTGAAAAAAAAAAAAAGTTACTTCCTCAGTGGAAGAAGTCAGGCAGCCAGTTCTGGCTCTGTGTCAGGGTAGGAGGATAAGCTACCCTAGCTACCATGCTCTAGCTCACATTATATTTCTAAAATACCTGAAATTTTTGAAATATAGCTATGTTTTTTTGTGTGTGACATGCATTGATTTATGCATTAATCTTGTTTCCCCAGCTAGGCTGTAAGCTCCTTGAGGGAAAAAAATGTTATTTGTGTTCTCTGAAACACACTTGAGAAACATATACTGTGTTGATTTATTGATTTCTGTAAATAAGAGATGGGTTGGCTTTGAGAGTTGGCTCAGATGCTAAATGATTTGACTTGTCCTTTATTGCTGTGCACATCTCACTTCCCTTTCCACTTAGCCTACATTCCAGGACCCATCGATTTGACCACTCTCTTTCAGCACCTTCTGCTCTTTTGGCTCCTTGACTTGCAAGGCCTACATCCAATCCTGAATGTAATTAACCACCAGCTTTTTCAGCTCTCACACCATGGTGGCTGAGCACTTTGGAGAAAAATCACAGAATGGTAAAGATGAGGACCCTAACAAACTCCTGACCTCTATCTTTAGCTGGGCCCTAACTCTGCTTGGCACATACTTCTCTTATGAGAATTCATCAGTGCTTCTTCCTGTTTGTGGGGAAGCTCTTCCAACTCTATAGCTCTTTCCTGAGGGCCTCTTCCTCACCTTTTCATCCCATTCTCTCTGGTGATAAACTGTCCAGAGAGAATAGAGGCCTTAGAACACATTCCTCACCTCCCTGCCTCCTTTATCTCTAGCAACTCTCAGCCTCAGTCTCTCTAATTTCTTTGAAAGGAAGTCACTCCTAACACCTCTCATCCTCAGTTTCTCTTTTCTTTGAAAGGAAGTCACTCCTTGCCTCTTCTCTCTTTTCCCGTTCCTCTACCTATGCCCTTGATCCTCTCCCTTCTTGCTTTTTCAGGCCCTTGCTCCATCAATTAATCAGTTTCTTTCCTGACTCATTAACTCCTCCCTCTCTATTGGCTGTTTCCCTTTTGCATAAAATAAGATACAAATATCTTCTACCCTGAAATACCAATTCTGTTTCTCTTGCCACAGGATGTCAGAAACAACCCAAGACATGTGAAATACTAGAGTGAGCTGTGAGACAGACCTAGATCTGATTAGGTGACTGACTTTCAACCAAGGTATGAAAGTGGTACCAGCCAGAATGGGGAGAGCTTCCATGGAGCTCGCAGGAATCAAAGAGCCAAGCCAAACTGAGCCAACAGTGTGGAGAGGACCTGACTCCAACCCTCAGCATGGAGCCTGCATCCCACAAGTTCAATTTAACAAGAAATCAAGCTCAGTAATTTTGGGGTGGTTGTCATGCAGCATTATTGCAGTAATAGCTGACTAATATTAGCTGGCACTTAAAAAGTGTCATGAAAGAGATACAAGAGACGAAAGGTAGAGAGGACATTGGCTCCTCTTCCTTCCATGCCTAGAATGCCATATTCTGCCACCCTTCTGGTTGCCAAGGGAAGGAATTAATCTACCACAATAATAATGATTTTAATGCACTGGTGTTCTTTTTTTGTAGTTTGCATTATTTGTCTTTATCTTCCTTTCTTCCTTCATTCTTGTCTAGCTTCTTTCACTATTGAGCCCTTACATTCTGCTGGGCATGAGGAATACAAAACAAAATCCGTCTTTCGGTTTAAATGGGGGAAACGAACTGTAAACAAGTAATGGATCTGCACGCAAGATGCCCTGTAATAAAGTTGTATATAGAAGGAAGAAAAAAACGGGAGAGTTTAGCTCTCTGTATTGCTGCAGACGGTCACTGAACACTTGGGAGAGGCCCTGTGCACGGACCGAGTTGAACAAGGACACAGTCCCTGCCCTTGTCCTTTCTTTCCAGCTTTTTGGAGTTTAGTACTTCACATCTGTGATCACATCCCAGTCTCTGCTCTGCGTCCTTCACACACTTTATTTCCTTTGCTGGAAATATTCTCTTCCTCTTTACCAAGCCCCCAACCTTGGGTCCTTTCCCAAGGAGGCTTTCTCTGCATCCAAGAGTAGGCTGGATTCCCTTCCTAGATGCATTTCTAGCACTTGATGTGTCTCTTACAGTAATATGTGTCATACTTGAATTATTAGTTAAGTGTTTTCTCTGCTAGCCAACTAGTCCAAACCAAATCTGTCTGGTTTACTTCCTTAGCTCCAGTAACTGGCTTAGTTTAGCGAATGGGATGGAATTGAATCGCTGAAGATCTGTTACGTGTATGAGACACTAGGCATGGCGGCAGGAACAGGGTTTGCAGAAAATGCATCAGTTCACTTCCTAGGTCCTCAAATAAGATACCCACGTTGCTGTCCCAAGTTGATCCCTGAAGTTTGAAAAAAAGAAAACAAGAGAAATCCAGTTTGGGTCTCCAAGGAGCTTAGCAGTACTCTGCATTGTCGAGAACTCTCTGATAGCTAGAAAATTCCACTCATGAGCAGCTGGCCTTGCTCATGGCTCATGACTCAGGCAGTGTTTGGCAATAACATTTCCTGGCATTGATGTGTATCTGCTGCGTGTAGGGCTCAGGGACCTTGTCTTATTCCCAGGAATGACAACCCCCAGCAGTGCAGCATGGCCTGTGAATCCCGCTAATCCTGGCAGGCGAGGTGGTGGGTGGCCACGCAGAAGGCTGTGTGTTCCACTGGTGCTGTGCCTGGCCGGGGGCCCTGCCTCCTCTGCCACTGTCCTTTTGTCTTACTGTTGAGAGGTGGTTGCTGTGCTCTCTTCTTGGTGGATGGAATCATTCAGTTCCTTCTCCTCTTTGTTTGCTGCAAACAATAAAAATATGAAAATTTCTACCTGCTAGAACCAGATGTCCTGCAAAATCTCTCCAACAATTTGAAAAGACTGCTCAGAATAAAAAGGAGTATTTTGTACACACAAATTCATCCCCATGTCCTCAATAAGTTTTCAGTCATCATGGCTATAGGGCCATGTGGACTCATGCATAATGAGTCACATGATGGCAGGGTTTTCTTAAAACTAATTTGTCGTCATGTGATGAAAAGCAGTAGCTTTACTAATACAACAGGGTGGGCAAACACTGCCTGCTTTTGTATAAGCCCTCAAGTTAAGAATAGTTTTTACATTTTTAAATGGTTGCCAAAAAAGTCAAAGAAGAATGGTATTTTTAGAAAGGGAAAAGTAGATGAAATTAGAGTGTCCATTAATAAAGTTTTATTGGAACACAGCCATGCTCATTTGTTGAGGGCTTGGTTAGGGCCACTTTCCTGCTGTAAGAGCAGAATTGAATAGTTGTGACAAAGACTAGGCATGGTTGGCAAAGCCTAAAATATTTATTGTCTTGCCTTTTGCTGACCACTGTATTGGAGGGATATGGATTTTTTTAATTGACTCATCCTGAATGTACCAGAGACTTACTCAAGGGCCCATATTGTGTTTCCAGTAGGCTGAGCTTCTATTCAGCCTCTGAGGGAAGATGTGCCACCAGAGATGGCTCTGTTTGCTACCCTTTTCTACCTACCTTCATGTTATGGGAGTGGGTGTGATAATTGCAACCCAGAACCAAGTGAGCAGGAACTACATCAAGATTCAGCCAAGAAGATAGAACTCATGTGCAGATGTGCTGCCTACAGGTCTAGTGAGGCCTTCTGGGGTCTTGGTTACTCAAGAAAAACCAAGGAGTTCTCTTTTTCCTTCTCTAAAGGGATTCACACCTGTGGGAGAAATTATTAAGCAAAGATACTTGTCTAGATTATCTCAATGTCCCTTAGTTGGTCTTGTTGTCTGCCTCTGGTCACCTGCGCCCTGTTCTTTCCTCTGCAGTAGTATATACCCATGCACAGAATTATGATTGTTTGCTTTTGTGTCTTCTAGACCGTGAGTTCCTAGTGGGCAGGGTTGTTTAATATCCCTGTGTTATGAGCATCTGGAAAGAGCTAGGCACATGGTAGATGCATGCAAAATAGCCAAGGAATCAACAAAGTCTGTCATGCTTCTCACACAGAGTTACAAGTCTGGAGAGCCCATGGTGGTGTGACAGCAAGTACCTGCATCCACAGATTAGCATGGCCTAACTTTCTGGGTATTGGTAGTACTTGACGATCTATGGTAGAGGGCACGATTTTTATATTTAAACAAGTGTGGCTAGATTATGGAGTAAAAACTCAGAATGTTTAAAGATGGAGCTCAGACTTCAAAGAACCTGACCAGCTTATGGTGGTCATTGGGGGTCTGCCTCAGGTCCCTGGGGTGGGGAGAGGGGTGTCAGGGATAAATTCATTCTCTCCTGCAGTTAGAAATCTTTGGGGTGAAATTGTCAGAGACGGACTAAAGTACTGCTTCCACAAGTCCTCAATGTGGTATTATTATTATTATTTTTTAAAGATTTTATTTTTAAGTAATCTCTACGCTCAACATGGGGCTCAAACCACAACCCCGAGATAAGAGTCATACACTCACCAACTGAGCCAGTCAGGTGCCCCTCAACGTGGCATTATTAACAATGGGAGGCAGGAAGGTGGAAGAGAGAGGCCTTTGAAAGGACATGGCCAGTTCTGCCAGTACTTACAGATGCATCATATCTTTTGTCAGAGATTTCAGACAGCAGTGTGGACCTTTAGTTCAAGAGATCCTTTGAGAATCTGCTAAAACATGTAGACTCTGTAAACTTGCACCGTCTACCAATTTGGCTGTAGTAGATTGTAACTTCAGCTTAATGTTTATTGTGTCCTCATTGCTGCTAGGTGTGGTGAATTATAACAGTTAGGATTATTCTTTGGGAATGTGACTAAGGCTTTGGTAATATGGGGAAGGGTGAAAAGCGAGTTACTGTTTGGTGGGGCATATGGTCTGAATTGGTATCCTAGATGACATTTTTCTCGATTCCTTCTGGTCTTCAGTGGTTTTTCCAGCGGGTCACTCCTAACCTGTCCCTCACAGGCAGTCTCTCACTCCTGTCTTTTCTTCTCCCTGTCTATGCCAATCCTTTTGTTCCTTTTAGATTCTTTTTGCTCCTCCCCAGATGCACTGGGCCACCAGAACCTGGATGGAGCCAGCTACAGTCCATCCCCACTTCCCTGTTAGCTGGGAGGCATTGGGGACCATGTAACATACACCGAGCTTTTTCATACAGTTCCGCTGTGCCTGTGGATCTCAGATTAATAAGCCCTGCCCAAGTCTGAGTCTAAAAAAGGAGGTCTATTTATTTTCAGGGTGAACAGAGGTAAGGAAGAGGGAATAAGGTGAACCAGGAGGTTCTTCCTGTTGTTTGGAATTGCTGGGGAAGGGGAAGGCGGGGAGAGAGGTGAGTGGGCCCCAGTGTGTAGAGCATCACTGGCAGCAGGCGGCAGCTAGCATCCAATCACAGCCACATGCCTACTGTACTGTGTAATTCTGTAGCTCTTTTGGCAGTGCTTACAGGCATGCTCTCTCTGAGTGCTATTGATTTCTTGGGGAAAGGAGATGAAAAACAAGTGTTATACTTGGTGTCGTGTGTTTTCTGGGGGAAGTAAATAGATTAGCCAAATTGGACAGACAAGATCAGGGCAAAGAGAGAAGAGGCTCCCTGGAACAGCCTTCTCTGAAATGGAATCTCTTAAAATGATCCACAGGGGAAATAAAATGATTAGGCAGGGCAGGGATTTATCCTGTACTCAGATTGAATGTCACATTTTGTTTCCGTCTCAGCTTCATGTCCTGGGACTCAAACCACTCTGCTTTCCACCAGATTGCTGTTTGATCCCAGCAGCTCCGCTTGCCTGTGTCTTGACTATGCCCGCCCCCCCAAAATGCCAGGGCCAACTGTCACTATGTTTCTGGGTGCTGCTCTAGAACAGCACTGTCTGATAAAACTTTTTGTGATGATGTAAATGTTTAAACAGTTCTCTGCCATTAAATACAGTAGCCCACTGGCCTCATGGAGCTTTTGAGCACTTAAAAGGTAGCGGGTATGACTGTGAAACTGAATATTTAATTTTAGTTAATTTAAATGGAAATAGCCATTTGTAGCTCTTTTTTTTAAAGAAACTCTGGAAGAGCAGCTTAAGACCACTCAGTGGTTGTTCCTACTCAGTCAGTGGCCTGAGCAGTGGCCACACACTCCAGTCTTCAGCAGGGAACTGCTGACCAGACACAGCTTGCCCTCAGACCAGTCTGCGACTTCAGATGGGGTAGCAGTGAACTCAGGAGCTGGAGCAGTTCCCTCACCATGAAATTCCTCCTTCGTCACGGCCTTTTCAGCAGCAGCCTGCTCTTCCTTTTCAGTCTCTTGAGGATCTCTGTGGAAGTAGAGATCAGGGTTGATCTCCCATGGGTGTTCACGGGAAATGGTGCCACGCATGCGCAGAACTTCCCAGGCCAGCATCCACCACATCAGACCCACTGACTGAGCTCCCTTGTTGTTGCAAGGGATGGTGGTGTCCCCAGAGCTCAGAGGAGAGTCTGTTACACAGAGTAACGGTAGGCAGGTTAACATGTCTCCATGAGAGGCTGGTGGTCAGCCCTGGAGTCGGTAACCACCAGAAGTCTCGGCTCTCAGAAGGCTGCCTGGATCTGGTTAGTGAAGGTTCCAGGAGTGAAGCAGCCAGCTTTAGGAGTGGCTCCAGTAGCTGCAGCAAACTTCAGTACAGCTCGCTGGCCAATATTCCCGGATGGTATGACACTGACATCAGCTGGGTTTTCAGTGGCAACAATGGCATGAGCTGTGAGCAGAAGCTTCTCCAAGGTTCTTTTCAGTTTTATGATGTAGATACCATCCCTTTTCCTTTTGCAGATGTACTGTTCCATTTGGAAGTCAGGGTTGGTGCCACCTAAGTGGGTTCCTGCTGCAAGGAATTTGAGGATATCCTCCTTCATTTGCTGGACATCAAGGGCTCCGGACATTGTGAAAGTTTCCCTTTAAGTTATAATGGGAACACAGAACAACACCATTATGGACTCCTCCCTGGGTAGTGCGGGAAGGCCATATATAGCTATTTGCTGTCCTCTTGTGCAGTGAAGTTTTAGATTCTTGCAATCCCGGAAGTGTGAACCAGCGGCATCCACATCACCCGGGATTGGGAGATTGTTTTAGACATGTGGTATCTTGGGCCTCACTCCAGATTTACCGAACCAGAATCTACATTTTAACAATATCTTCAGGTATTAGAGTGTACATTAAAGTTTGAGAAGCAGGGCTGGAAATGAGTAAGTCTCAGGAAGAGATGCAGTGTCAATCAGAGTCAGCTGGGTTATGCTGCAGTAGCAAACAAGCCCCAGATCCAGTGGCTTAAAATAAACAAATTTTACTTCTCATGAATGCTTCTTGTCCGTGGTGGGCCAGAGGGGGCTCTGTTCCACATCGTTCTTACTCCAAGTTCCAGGCTAATGGGCCAGTGCTCTCTGGATCATTTGTCATTGCTGTGACATAAGGGAAACCAGACAGTGTGGTGAAACCTCTACTTTCTACTCACATTTCATTGACCAAAGCATGTCACGTGACTGCACCTAACTCTAAGGGGACAAGGAAGTGCAAGCTTATCAAATGCCCAGAAGGGGGAGAAACAGAATATCTGGTGAACATATATGGTGAACAGTGCTAATGACTGCCACACATAAGCATAATTACAGCTTTTTGTTTGTTTGTTTTTTAAACAGCCAGTTCTAAAGATCATCATTTCAAGCCTGGACTTGCCATAGCTTTCTAATTGGTCTCCCTGTTGTCCTTTCTTTTTTTACATCACTACCATATTAATTCTCTTAAGGCATTGCTCTGAATATTTCATTTCTCTGCTCAAAACCCTTCAATGACACCTCATTGTCCACCAAGTTGAGTAAACTCCTTTTAGCATGATGTAGTGGAAAGAATGCTACTAATTTATGTGTGACCTTGAACAGTGTTGCTTAAATTCTCTGAATCACAGTTTTCTCATCATTTAATTTGGAGATAAAAATACCCACCTTCAAGGGCTGCTATGAATCTTAAGTAAAATAATGTGTATAGAGTGCATAGTGTATTAGACATTTAGTAAATAAGAGCATAATCCCTGTCATGAGCTCTTAGAGCACACTATGTGTATCTGTATCATAATATTTATCCAAAACATATTGAGATGACCTATTGCATGTCTGTTTCTCCTAGTAGACTTGAATTCCTTCAGGACTTTGACTTTACAATTACTGAGCCTAGCATAAGGCTCTGCAGGTAGAAGATTCTTATTAAATGTTGTTTTAACTGCACATCATTCGTTAAGGATTGTGAGCTCTCCCTAGCAAGGTTGCCTTACGTGTGTACCCGGTGTTATAACCAAGCCATACCACTTGCTGTTTCTTAAAATAACAGCATGTTCCTCACCTCTGGACCTTTGCTCATGATGTTTCTGTTTCTGATAGAAACTTTTTCCTTCCTGTACCTTAGCCTTGCAAAAGTTTGCTCATCACTTAAGCCCCACCTAAAGTGGCACCTCTACAACTATTATTTTTCTAATTCCTGAACCTGAAAGCAACATCTCCATTCTTTGAACATTCATAGTATTCAGAGAAGACTTCACACAGAAGGCTGTGATTTGGGATTCCTCTGGGAAAGTAATGACCAGGGGATTTATACTGGGAAGGCAAAGTGGAGAGCAGGAGGCAGGTAGGACATTCCAGGTTGACCAGGGTGGGCCTCCACATCTCCAGATGGCTCAAGTGCAGGGAGGATGGAAAAAGAAGTCAGAGACAAGGCCGGAGAGATAGGCAGATAGGAGAGGTTAATGGCGTTGTCATGGTTAAGAAGGTTGAATTTTATCTTAAGCCAATGGAGATAACTTTGAGCAGGGAAGTGACATGATCAATTTTGTGACCTAGAAAAACCAGTTTATTGAGGATGAGAGTATGATATTTAATAATTGATATTTAATAGAGATATTAAATATTTAATAATTGATCTCCAATTTTCTGTGTTAAGCCAGTTAGAGTTGTCTGTTTTCTTTTTTTCTTTTTTAAAGATTTTATTTATCTATTTGACAGAGAGACAGCGAGAGCAGGAACACAAGCAGGGGGAGTGGGAGAGGGAGAAGCAGGCTCCCCACCGAGCAGGGAGCCCGATGTGGGGCTCGATCCCAGGACCCTGGTATCATGATCTGAGCCAAAGGCAGACGCTTAACGACTGAGCTACCCAGGCACCCCGTGTTGTCTGTTTTCTGATCATGATTTGGTCTTCCCATTGCCTCTCCTTATATTCCAGTTACCTACCTAGCCCCTGAAGATGTTTGCATTTTCAGCCCCTGTCTTAGGTATGTACTCCAAGCAAGTATCCTCTGATAGCTTTAGTCATCTATCAATAAGGAATTGCATTTGGCCGTTTATAACAAGGACCCTTCTCTCAATAGTGACTTCAATAAGATAGTGGCTTATTTCTCTCTCATGTAAAAGAAGTCTGCAGGTAGCTTGTACAGGTTTTTCTGCTTGTTTCCTCTGCCATCCTTGACCCTGTGGCTTCCATTCCCAAGATTACCTGGTGCACAATGGCTGTTGGAGCTCCTGCCATCACATCCCCATTTCAGGCAGTAGGAGGGAAGAAGTGGGAAAGAATGCATTATTTCTCAGAGTTCTATGTAATGCGTCTGCTTATAATTATTGGCACACATTTAGTCACAGGGCTACCAAGGGGTGGGGAATGTAGACTTTTATTCTAAGAGGCTATATGCCTGGCTAAAAAAAAAAAAATTGTGTGTGGGGTTTTTGTTTTTGTTTTTTTTTTTTAAATAAGAGACTTGTGAGAGTAGGAAAACAGGAGCCTCTGCTATGGTATGTAACTCCAACCCTCATTATTATACATCTGTTTTTTGAAGACTTTGTGCTTCCATTAGTACATACTTGCCAAAAGTTCAATCCTACCAAGCCTACTAGTATCTATCTGTCTTCTGGTTTTTAAATGTCCATTTCATTTATGTATTATCTTTTTTATTTTTTTTATTTTTTTTATTTTTTTTATTTTTAAAGGTTTTTTTTTATTTATTTGACAGAGAGAAAGACAGCCAGAGAGGGAACACAAGCAGGGGGAGTGGGAGAGGGAGAAGCAGGCTTCCTGCGGAGCAGGGAGCCTGATGTGGGGCTCAATCCCAGGACTCTGGGATCATGACCTGAGCCGAAGGCAGACGCTTAACGACTGAGCCACCCAGGCGCCCCTCATTTATGTATTATCTACACTCTGTGCCCCAGTGCGCATCTACTTGTCCTGAATTTGACAATCCTTGGTCAGATTTCATCCTTTTTTTTTTTTTTTTTTTAAGATTTCTATTTATTTATTTGAGTGAGAGAGAGAGAGAGAATGCGCGCGCGAGAGAGCATAGAGGGAATTGGAGAAGCAGACTCCCTGCTGAGCAGAGAGCCTGCCAGGAGCTTGATCCCAGGACCCTGAGATCATGACCTGGGCCAAAGGTAGATGCTTAACCAATTGAGCCACCCAGGCGCCCCAGTCAGATTTCATCTTTAACCTTAACAAGGGAGAGAGGAACCAGGAGATACTGCACAAACTGAGGGAAGAAGCCCCAGATGTGTTTGAACAGACCCGCCTCAGTCCATACCTGTCTAGATGAGGAATATATAATTTTCTTTGCCCAAATTTACTTGTTCCCAGAGTGCCCCTGTTTGGATTGTTTGTCGTCAACTTTGCATCCCTATGGCCCCTCTCTAAGGTTTTCTCCAAATTATAGAAGAGAAGCCAGGAACTGCACTTATCCCTGTTCCCATCTCTGTATTGCTCCTGTCTTGAATTTGCTAATAAGAAGAATTTACCTAAGACTTGCAGGGCAGAAGAGTGGGGGAAGCCAGTGTTCTCTGGAGGCCATTGCAAACTCAAAGTTGCTTCCTAGGGAGTTTTGTGCCCTCAACTCTTTGGTGTTTCAAGTGGAGCGCAAGCTGCTGACTAAGCTGCCTCTGCCTCTGATTTTACAGGCAGCTCCCCTTACCTCTGTTCCCGTAGGTCTCCCAGTGGCTGTAGAAGATCCTCATTCCTGTATTCACTGCTTCCTAATGAAATAATAGGGCGTCTCTCTTCCTGAATGAACCCTGACTGATAAATCCTCGTTCACCTGAGTTATTTGGTTACAAAAATTTTGGAGGCTCTTTTCCTAGACTACTATTTATGTGGCCAAGCAGGTAATGTTATTTTACATTGCAAACATCCTTTGAGATTACATATATGAATATTAAAATACATAGTGCAATTACATCTTGTATAATTGTGTATTACAGTTTATATTACATTTTATAGTATATTATAAATGTATTTCTCTCATCTCTCCAAAGGATTGATTTCCCAGAGTACTAGAGACTACCTTATACCTCTTGCTTTAATTACGTTACGACAAGAAGGTCTCTCACTGTGCTTGGTAAAAATGCCTTTGGGGCCAGGGCTGGGTGGGGCGGGAGTAGGGATGGGGACAGAGTCAGAGACTGAAGTGGAGAAGCTCCCAGCTTGGTGGGGCTCCAGTCCGAGTTCCCAGCCCTGCATTCTTCATCTGTAGAGCTCCGCTTCCATTAATTGACATATGAGTGATCCACTCAAGATCTCATTTGACAGGAAGTGTTTCACTGCTTAAAAAGAAGGTTGAGAGCTGCTCCTTTAAAACCCCAGATTTGAGATGTGCCTTATAAGCTTCAGCTCCTCCACTTATTAGCCATGTGACCTTGGGCATGTCATGAAAACTCTGAATTCAGCTTCCTCGGGGGTATGATAATACCAATGGCAAAGCATTTCTGAAAAGATGGAAAGAAATAATGCCCATAAATTTGAAAGGTGATACCAGTCAGGGTTATATTCTCAAGTGCCTGCAGGGCCAGGCGAGTGACAGAAATGAAAGAAATAGGCCATTGTGAATGGGAAAGGGCATGTCCCAATGAACAGGGGCATCCTCAACTTACTCTGCTTGTTAACATTTGGGGGATGTGATCAGATCTTTTGATTTTTCAAGAAAACCTGGAAGTAAGGATTTTTGGAGAGGAATCTCAGGATTTTAAAAAGATCGATATTAATTTCACTTTTAAAAGCTGATCAAAACACATACTTTCATTTGTGGGCTTCCTTGTATGCCCTTTAATTACACAGATACCAATTATTATTATTTTTAATGGGCTTTGAAAGCTATTGTTTTTTTAGCCTTTCCTGTGAGCTTGCCTTACTTTCTGTAACGTACCTTCCCCACTTGACCCAGGTCTGATTGATCATAGTTTTCCATCTAAGGGGTTGGTATTGGACCTAGGTAGGCCTAATTAGGTTCTTTCTAGGGATCAATATTTGGATGCTAGGGAAATTAGTCTATCCTTCCTTGTCTTGCTCAACTGCTCTGTGTAGGCATAGAGATGCCAATGACCACGTTCCTTAGTCACTCGGTAGAAATCCAATTGTGGGAGAGAATGAGGCCAAAAAACAGAGACAAGTGGGGAGAAAAGAGATCAAGAGAGTCCTGGCAGCACTGAGTGAGGGAGGCCTTCATTTTTATAGCTTTCCTTAACCCTGTGAGTTACTAAAAAATACTCCTCTTAGCCATAGAAGCCAGTAAATTCTCTTTTGATTTGCTTATGATAACTTGAACTGAGTTTGTTTCAATAACATCTAATGAAAAGGACTACTACTATTAGTAGTAATAGTAGTATTATTAGAGATAAAATTCATTAGCCATCACTTACTTTAGAAATAAGGCAAAAGTAAATTTTTGGAATTTGAAGAACTCTCCTTGAACTAAAATTATTTTTGAAGAGTTTAAGAATTATAGTAAGAGACTTGGTATTTGGAATAGTGCAAGAGATAAGCACAAAATGAGACTTTTTATCCTTATGGGTTGTAGTGTGTGTAATGGCCCTTCATAGATCCCATGCCATCCATCATTTGTTCACAGAATTTTCTTAGAGAAGTTTCCTGGTAACATTGTGTGAATAGTTCAATAGATTTTTATTCTCCCAGAGCAGAAACCAAGAGCTCAGATCTAGAAGAAAAGATTCAGTAGGCACTGATGTTATCTGTCTGGGATAAATACTGAATTGATGGGAAAATGAAAAGTAATGCCTGAGAGCACTTTCTTAGATGTTATGTGTGATGTGCGTAACTAAATAGGTATGTTTGTCTTTTGCTAAATATAACTTAATAGCACTTAAAACCAGTCTAAGAGGGGGAGAAATAGAAAATGTAGAATGATATGTAGGATTCATATGTAGATAATACAAAGGCAAAACATAATAAAAAATTGAAATGCCTCTCATTTTACTGTAATAGGAATTTGTCTAGGCCTGGGAGGTTGAAGAGCTGATACTGGTGGCAGGAAAAATTATATATTACCTTTATGACATTCCATAAAGATGTAGTGATTTCTGAATGTCTGTGGTTAGTTTTACTTTAAATGCTATCAGAGTGATGAGAGATTTTACAGAGAAAACATCTTCCTCAGAGATAGGTAAGCATCCCACTGGGAGCATAGTTACAAATGTTCCTCAGAGTTGACAGAAAGCTTGGCAATGTGCTCCTTAAGGATCCTTTAAAGTGCCTCAAGCTCCTTCTTCATTCAAGCCCATGGTTTTCTGAAATCTCGAGCCTTTACTGGAAAGGAAAACTTAGAAATCAAAACAGAGTTGAAACAGTAAATTCTGTGGGTGCTTGGGTTAAAAAAAACCTCTCAAGATACAGCTCCATAATTGGGATTGTTTTTGTGAATTTAGTCACATTAATCCATGTCTCAGTTAATTATGCAATAACATTTACATGCCTGGAGGCAAATTTACAATTTTTGCTCAGATTTTTTTCTGAAAATGTGTTGTTGTGCTCTGAAATCAGTGCCAAGATATTAACTGTAAATTGAGTTTGGTGTGAGGGGGGTAGTGGTGATGGTTAGAATTCCTGATCTGGCTCTCGGACATGTTAGAATATGAGGAAGTGTTCCTAATCATTCTGCCTTTCCATGGTACTAGACCAAATTTTCTACTAAAATTTTAAATTTTATATGCTGACTTTACCTCTGAAAAAGTTCCTTTAATGTTGCCTGTAGGATACAAATGTAAACATTTCAGCCTAGCATTACTATTCTAGTCTCACCTCCAAAGAGTATGCCTCATACTGGCCCAGAGTGACCCTCTCAATGCTGTTATAGAAAGAGTTTAATAAATGCTTGTTAGAAGTGTGAAGTCTGGGCTGTGGATGGCAAGTGAGATCTTTACTTCACTGACCTATATTGTGGCCAGATGCAGAGTTAAGTTGAGGTATTTTTCAGTTTCCATTCCTTCTTTCAGAGTCTTGAGATTATGGAAGACTACTGGTCACATAGGGTTAGATATAAACTATGCCTAAATATTCCCAAAAGGTTGCTGGTTATGCTATTAATTTTGTCTACTATTAACTAAAATTCCACAAGTTTCTATGGTAATATATTTTGACTTGTCCTAACTTTGAGAATCAGAGGATTATTGAATCTGGGAGCAGAAATTTTTTTAACTCATTCAGTCTCCAACTCAAGGCACAAAGCTCTTCTGCCATGTCTTTAATGCATTCACTCAGCAGGGAAACACTTACTAAATGCCTACACTGAGCCAGTGATTGTGTCAGGCTTTGTGAAAGACTCAGAAATTAGTAAAATATGCTCTGTTCTCAGGGGATTGTAGTCTCACAGCAATTATGCTACATGTTTATACATATACTAGCTGATGGGCAGGGATAGGTCGCTTAATAGAAGTGGAGATAGAATGCTAGAGGAGTTTCAGGGTAGGGGAGACTAATTTTTGCTGATGGAATAAAAAATATTGGAGGAAGTGGCTTCTCAGCAGAGGCGTAAAGAAGGGTAAAGGTTTGAACTCACAGGGATGGGAAGGCAAGAAATTCCAGTGAGAAGGACAATGTGAGACAAGGAAGGAGTTTTATAAAGGGGACATGGAGAAGTTAGGTGTGGCTGTATCATTGGACATGCTTAGCAGGATAACTGGTTGGAAACATAGAGGATACATGAGGAAAAGCAGATTTCTGCAGGTCACTGAGTCTTCTTTCTTTTTTTGAAGATTTATTTATTTTAGAGAGAGAGCGCAAGCACAGGGGAGGGGCAGAGGGAGAGGGAGCGAGAATCCCAAGCAGACTCCCCGCTGAATGGGCAGCAGATATGGGGTTTAGTCTCACCACACTGAGATCATGACCTGAGTCGAAACCAAGAGTCAGACGCTCAAACGACTGAGCCACCCAGGTGCTTCCAGGTCACTGCATCTTTAGAAAGGCAGCCAAAATATGTTGTGTGCTACGCTGCAGGACCTGTGGAAGCATGGCCATTTTGAAGCAAGGAAGTGACACGATCAAACTGTACTATTGGAAGATGACTGTCAGGGCTGAATGTCAGGTACACTGGGAAACAGAGACTAGAGTCAATGCAATGAGTTGGGGTCTGGTATATGGTTCAGGTAAGAGGTAATTAGAGCTCTACCTAGAGAAGTAGCTAGAATAACCATGAGAAGGGGATAGGGGTTTAACCTGTGGGATTTCAGGACTAATTGTGGATAGCAAGAGAAAGGAAGACATAGAAGTTACCTTAGCAGTTTTTATTCAAGTACCTGGGGAAGTTGTGATGCTGAGGAGGAAGAGCAGGTCTGGTGGGGAGGTAACAGCGGGAGTTAGGATGAGTATGCATCAGAAGCAAGCAGTTTATCAAATTGGAGATGTCCAAAAAACAACGGGAAATGTGGGAGTGGAACTAGGAAGAAGCACCAGTAGTATAAGCAGAGACTTGGGAATAGAAATGATATTTGATGTCATAAAAGTACAGGTCACCCAAGGAAAGAGTGTAGAGAGGAGAGAGAGAGGGACAAAGCCAGAGATTTATTTTCAAGAATTCATACATTAAGAAAGTGGGAGTTCAAAAAGTGAGTATGAACTAGAGAAGAAACAGTTACAGAGGAGGATGATCAGGAAGATACAAGGTAATGGACAAGAAAGGAGGTAAGAGCTTCTTAGCTCAGGAATGTGCTCAGTATGCAATGTGCCAAGAAGATGAATAAGGGTAAAGGTTGAGGGAAAGTCAGTATCTCTTAGGTGAAGTAGCTAGATGATCATTTAAGAGAACCCTTTTTGTAGAGCATTTTTGCCGTAATTTAGCTGGTAAGGGCTTCAGAAAAGAGTTGAGACATGTGCTCAAGATGGGCAATGTGTTTATGCTGCGTAAATATCTTTTTTGTCCCAAGCATATAATAATAGATTTTAACAAGTAAAAAAGGTAATAAAAGACTTAGTGGAAGGTTCTAAACGCAAGGCCAATAAAAACACAGTGTTGATGACAGCTGCAGTACAGACCTTCTGGGCTTTCTATTTTGAAGCAGGGAGCTTGGTTTCTGCAAAGATGCTCCTCATGAGGTGGGGGAACACAGCCATGCCATTGATTAAAGCTGCACAGTTTCTACCACTTGTGAAAAGAGACTGCTATAAAAAAAATATGCCTCATGATGTATAATTAGTGACTGGCTCTAAAAAGCTGTGAGCTGTGGAGTGAGGAAGAATTTAGGAGAGAGGTGGGAACAAGGATTCAGGAGGGACATAAGCACAGCCTCATGAGTAGGAACTGGGTTCCAGTGCCCCCTGGCTTTGTACCTGGATCTCTGACAGTCCCACGGCGAAGGTGCTGGCCTGGATTTGGACTTGGGATGATGGGTGGAGATAATTGCAAAACATCTACATAAGAAGGGTATGAGTGTGAAATACTAAAACAAATCACACACAAAGATAGCATGAAAACAAATGAATTTTTAAAACAATATCTACTTTAAACAAGCTTGTAAGCAGAATTTAGAACACATAAAAAAATTAATGCTTTTGACTGGAGAAAGAACAGCAAATAAAGCCTAAACCCAACAAGAGAAGAGAAATAATAAAGATCATAGCAAATATCAATGAAATAGAAACCAAAAGAACAGTAGAACAGATCAATGAAACTAGTAGCTGGTTCTTTGAAAGAATTAATAAGATTGATAAACCCCTGGCCAGACTTATCAAAAAGAAAAGAGAAAGGACCCAAATAAATAAAATCATGAATGAAAGAGGAGAGATCACAACCAACACCAAAGAAATACAAATATTATAAGAACATATTATGAGCAACTATACGCCATCAAATTAGATAATCTGGAAGAAATGGGTACATTCCTAGAGATGTATAAACTACCAAAACTGAACCAGGAAGAAATAGAAAACCTGAACAGACCCATAACCAGTAGGTAAATTGAAGCAGTCATCAAAAATCTCCCAACAAACAAAAGCCCAGGGCCAGATGGCTTCCCAGGGGAATTCTACCAAACATTTAAAGAAGAATTAATACCTATTCTTCTGAAACTGTTCCAAAAAATAGAAATGGAAGGAAAATTTCCAAAGTCATTTTATGAGGCCAGCATTACCTTGATCCCCAAACCAGACAAAGACCCCATCAAAAAGGAGAACTACAGACCAATATCCTTGATGAACATAGATGCAAAAATTCTCACCAAAATACCAGCCAATAGGATCCAACAGTACATTAAAAGGATTATTCACCACAACCAAGTGGGATTTATTCCTGGGCTGCAAGATTGGTTCAACATGCACAAATCAACCAGTGTGATACAATACATTAATAAAAGAACAAGAACCATATGATCCTCTCAATAGATGCAGAAAAAGCATTTGATAAAGTACAGCATCCTTTCTTGATTAAAACTCTTCAGAGTGAAGGGATAGAGGGTACATACCTCAATATCATAAAAGCCATCTATGAAAAACCCACAGCGAATATCATTCTCAATTCTCAATGGTTCCCCCTAAGGTCAGGAACACGGCAGGGATATCCACTCTCACCACTGCTATTCAACATAGTACTAGAAGTCCTAGCCACAGCAATCAGACAACAAAAAGAAATAAAAGGCATCCGAATCGGCAAAGAGGAGGTCAAGCTCTCACTGTTTGCAGATGATATGATACTTTATGTGGAAAACCCAAAAGACTCCACCCCAAAACTGCTAAAACTCATACAGGAATTCAGTAAAGTGGCAGGATATAAAATCAATGCACAGAAATCAGTTGCATTTATATACACCAACAACAAGATGGAAGAAAGAGAAATAAAGGAGTTGATCCCATTTACAATTGCACCCAAAACCATAAGATACCTAGGAATAAATCTAACCAAAGAGGCAAAGAATCTGTACTCAGAAAACTATAAAATACTCATGAAAGAAATTGAGGAAGACACAAAGAAAGGGAAAAACGTTCCATGCTCATGGATTGGAAGAACAAATATTGTGAAGATGTGAATGCTACCTAGAGCAATCTACACATTTAATGCAATCCCTATCAAAATACCCTCAACTTTTTTCAAAGAAATGGAACAAATAATCCTAAAATATGTATGGAACCAGAGAAGACCCCGAATAGCCAGAGGAATGTTGAAAAAGAAAAGCAAAGTTGGTGGCATCACAATTCCGGACTTCCAGCTCTATTACAAAGCTGTAATCATCAAGACAGTATGGTCCTGGCACAAAAACAGACACATAGATCAATGGAACAGAATAGAGAGCCCAGAAATGGACCCTCAACTCCATGGTCAACTCATCTTCGACAAAGCAGGAAAGAATGTCCAATGGAAAAAAGACAGTCTCTTCAACAAATGGTGTTGGGAAAATTGGACAGCCACATGCAGAAGAAGGAAACTGGACCATTTCCTTACACCACACACAAAAATAGACTCAAAATGGTTGAAAGACCTAAATGTGATACAGGAATCCATCAAAATCCTTGAGGAGAACACAGGCAGCAACCTCTTCAACCTCAACCGCAGCAACATTTTCCTAGAAACATCACCAAAGGCAAGGGAAGCAAGGGCAAAAATGAACTATTGGGACTTCATCAAGATAAAAAGCTTTTGCACAGCAGAGGAAACAGTCAACAAAACCAAAGGACAACTGACAGAATGGGAGAAGATATTTGCAAATGACATATCAGATAAAGGGCTAGTATCCAAAATCTATAAAGAACTTATCAAACTCAACACCCAAAGAACAAATGATCCAATCAAGAAATGGGCAGAAGACATGAACAGACATTTTTCCAAAGAAGACATCCAAATGGCCAACAGACACATGAAAAAGTGCTCAACATCGCTTGGCATTAGGGAAATCCAAATCAAAACCTCAATGAGATATCACCTCACACCAGTCAGAATGGCTAAAATTAACAAGTCGGGAAATGACAGATGTTGGCGGGGATGTGGAGAAAGGGGAACCCTCCTACACTGTTGGTGGGAATGCAAGCTGATGCAGCCACTCTGGAAATCAGTATGGAGATTCCTCAAAAAGTTGAAAATAGAGCTATCGTATGACCCAGCAATTGCACTATTGGGTATTTGCCCCAAAGATACAAATGTAGTGATCCGAAGGGGTACGTGCACCCCAATGTTTATAGCAGCAATGTCCACAATAGCCAAACTATGGAAAGAGCCCAGATGTCCATGGAGAGAGCCCAGATGTCCATCAACGAATGAATGGATAAAGAAGATGTGGTATGTATATATATACAATGGAATATTATGCAGTCATCAAAAAAACGCCAAAATCTTGCCATTTACAACGACAGAGCTGGAACTAGAGGGTATTATGCTAAGCAAAATAAGTCAATCAGAGAAAGACAAGTATCATATGATCTCACTGAAATGAGGAATTTGAGAAACAAGACAGAGGATCATAGGGGAAGGGAGGGAACGAGTGAAACAAGATGAAACCAGGGAGGGAGACTGGAGTTGTGGGGGATGGGAAGGATGGGGTGGCTGGGTGATGGACATTGGGGAGGGTATGTACTATGGTGAGCGCTGTGAATTGTGTAAGACTGTTGAATCACAGACCTGTACCTCTGAAACAAATAATACATTATATGTTAAAAAAAAAAAAAGATAGTAGGAAGGGAAAAATGAAGGGGGGGAAATCGGAGGGGGAGACGAACCATGAGAGACTATGGAGTCTGAGAAACAAACCGAGGGTTTTAGAGGGGAGAGGGGTGGGGGGATGGGTTAGCCCAGTTATGGGTATTAAGGAGGGCTTGTGTTGAATGGAGCACTGGGTGTTATATGCAAACAATGAATCATTAAGAACACTACACCAAAAACTAATGATGTAATGTATGGTGACTAACATAACATAATAAAATAAAATTTAATAAAAAGAAAGTAGGAGCTAAAAAATTAAATGCTGACTTGATGCATTAAAAAAAAAATTAATGCTTTTGAAAAGGACAATGAACAGAATAAAAAAAAAAATCAGAACATGAATTCACTCCGGATGAAATTATTTTAGGAACCAGTCTGACAAAGTCTTTTGTGTGTGTTTAAGACATCAAGCAAAAAAAAAAAAAACAAAAACAGAGATGTGTTCTATTAAAAATGGAAGTATTACAGACAAGTATTATAGTCAAACAATACAACACACACAAAATACTATACCATATGATTTCCATCTCCTGAAGTTTAAAAACTGGAAAATCTCATGTGGTTTTAGAAGTTAGGATAAGGATAATGTTATTTTGTAGTATAAAGAGAAAAGGTACAAGGGGGCATGAGGGACTTTTGGATTAACAGTAATATTTTGTTTACTAGGTTGTAATAATTCATTGTTACATATACTTACTATTTATACTTTTTTCTGTATCTATATTGTAATACCAAGAGTTTATTTGAAAATGGGAAAAGAGGGCACCCGGGTGGTTCAGTTCGTTGAACGTTTGACTCTTGATTTTGGCTCAGGTCATGATCTCAGGGTCGTGAGATCGAGCCCTCTGTCAGACTCCATGCTCAGCAGAGAGACTGCTTGAGATCCTTTCCCTCTGCCCTGCTCCACAGTGCTCTCTCTCTCAAATAAATAAATCTTTTTTAAAAATGGGAAAATAAGCTAGGCAGAAAGAAGAACAAATGGCTTTATAAGTAAATCTTGGGAATTAGAAGTATAGGCATTGAAACTAAGTAGTTAAAAATTATGTGGGGGTTTCTGAGTTCCATCAATAACACCTCTCTCTACACTACTATATTTGAAGCCAGTTGAGGGATAGATTCTGAAGACAGAGAGAGAGAGAGAGAGAAAATGAGCTTTATTAAGTAGAAGAATCCAGACCAATAAGCCATATATTGTATGATTCCATTTATATGAAATGACCAGAATAGACAAATCTACAGAGACAGAATATAGATTGTGGTTTCCAGGGGCTGGGAGTGTGGGGTAGGGTGGAGTGTGACTGCTAATAGATACAAGGTTTGTTTTTGGCATGCTGAACATGTTCTGGAATTAGATAGTATGGTTGTACAGCTTTGTGGCTATCCAGGAAAATGAATGAGTAGTAGAATTTAAAGGGGTGAATGTAACAGTATGTGAATTATATGTCAATTCAAAAAAAGTAAAAAGCAAAAAGTGAGTTTTGCCACTGATATAACAGCTGTGTTGGAGGACAAGGCCAAACTATGCAACCAAGTGCCAGATAAATTTGCTGATGTTTCTTACTCTGCTTCCAGCTTATCCCCGTCTCCAGTGGGATCACACCCATGGGTATTTTTGGGGTGGCACACACGCACCCAGAATTGCTGTCTCATGTTAGTTCAGAATGCAGAAAGAGGGAAAGACTGAGCTTCCAGTGCTTATAGCCTTTATGATGGATTAGCTCTATCCAATCAAAGAGTGTGAAGTAATGCCTGCCACCCAGCAATCAGGTGCAAGGAGTGTGTAAGGAATGGTGCAAGAATAAGGAATGTCACTTTCTAGGGCACATCCCTTCATATAGACGAAGAGTGAGGGATAAGTCCTTTTTTGTTTTTTTTTAAGTTTGTATTTATTTATGTAACCTCTACACCCAATGTGGGGCTTGAACTTAGGACCCCGAGATCAAGAGCTAGCTGCATGTTCCTCTGACTGAGCCAGCCAGGTGCCCTATAAGTCTTACTTTCTAACAAAATCAGCTCTAGGTTGACTGGACACAAAGTGAGAATTTGTGCATTAAAGATAATAGTGACGAATTCACTTTGTGTTCAACACTGTCTTCTCGTTGTAGGGAAGCTGCAAAATATCAGAGAGAAAGGGAAACTTTGAAGCCATGACAGAGAAAAGGCTGACAACTTACAAAGAAACAGCAGTTAGACTTATACTAGACTTTTCAGTCAGCAAAACAGATGCCAGAAGACTCTTAATTACCATTGTAAAATGTCAACCAAGAACAATGACCAAGGTGAATTATTTAAGATTGACAATAAATAAATATCTTTTCAGATATATAAAAGTACAAGAGTTTACTAGACAAATATTATCAATGTAAGAATCATTAAAGTTAGAGAGTGTAGAAAAATGAATGCAGAGGTAAGCCCTGGGATACAAGATACAACAGAGGGCACATTGTGTTGGAAAATGTCTCTAAGAGTTGATATAAAAGAAACAAAATAAAAAACCCCAATGTCATATTTTTCTTTAAGATAAAACTAAGGAGGGGACATTTGATGGATATAGAGTGCTAAAATCCTTGTATCTAAGAGGGAGATAAAATACTGTAATCTTTAGAGTATTAGAATAATGTGTAGCTAATTATGTATGCTAAAAAGTTAACTAAAGCCATGGTAATAAAATCTACAGGTGGATAAAAAGGCATGTAAAAAATATTACCTAATGGAGACAAGAAAAAGAAAAAAGATAAAGAAGCAAAGAAAATATAGGTAAATTTCAAACACAAAATAAGATGCAGAAATAATTTAAAATAAATCCGGTATTACAAATTGTATAAGTAGATTAAGTCTTCATAAGACAGAGATTTTTAGATGGATATAAAAACAAAATCCAGCCATATGTTGCTGACAAAACTCACCACAAAAACAAAATTACATGGAGAGGTTAAAAACAAAGAAATGAGAAAATAATTAGTGTAGCAATATTAATATCATACAACATAGATTTAAAGAATTAGTAGAAAAAGAGGACAATTGTGTAAAGAACAATCCTCTGAGAAGATTTAGCAATCACACTCCATTTGTACCTAAAGGCATATCCTTGGAAAACATGAAGTAAATATGGAACAAAATGTAAGGAAAGATGGTCAAATCAACAATTTTAGTGGGAGATCTAACCCCTGTCAGATACTTATAGAACAAGCTGAGGGGATATTAGTAGGAATAGAGAATATTTAAGCAACACAATTAAGAAGCTTACTCTAACAGACAAGATAGAACTCTGAGTTGAACAAAGAGGGAATATGACATGTCTTTCAAGTACATGTGAAGTATTTACACAATGATCACATTTGGACCCAGAAGTCTCAATAAATTTCAAAGACTCAGTTCATTCCATGTTCTCTAACCAAAAGGCAATTTAATTAGAAATCAATAAGAAAATATTTAAAAAGCCCCAATATGGGGCGCCTGGGCGGCTCAGTTGTTAAGCGTCTGCCTTCAGCTCAGGTCATGATCCCAGGGTCCTAGGATCGAGCCCCGCATCGGGCTCCTTGTTCAGCGGGAAGCCTGCTTCTCCCTCTCCCACTCCCCCTGCTTGTGTTCCCTCTCTCTCTCTCTCTCTGTCAAATAAATAAATAAAATCTTTAAAAAAAAAAAAATAAAAAGCCATAATATGTTTCAAAAATGAAATTATTCTTAAGATGATTAATGAATTAAAGTATAAAGCCCAATGAAATTACAAAATGCTGGAAGAATGCATCAACAATAAATAAATTTGTTATGATTGTTATGATTAAACATAAGTTACACATTTGGTTCAAAAAGCTAAAAAAAAAACAAACCCAAAACAAAACAAAACAAAAAGCCAAAAAAAAAAAAAAAACTAAACAGACAATAAAGGAACTATACAAAGAACTGAGAAAATCTAAATATTGTTTTTTGATAAAAAAACTAGTAATAGATTAACCCTTAGCAAAACTGGTAAGAACAAAAAGGTGCATAGGACTAAAAAAGTATATGTAACTTGTATCCAGTAGGCCGTAAAAACATCAGAAAGAATATTACAAACGTATTTATACTACAAAAAAATTGATTTCAATACTTAGATAAAATAAATAATTTTCTAGAAAAATATGTTTAAAATACTAATTTGAGTCAGGAAGATGTACAGAATGTAAATCAAAGAATAATCATCAAAGAAGTTGTGATAATAATTAAAATTCTCCCTCTACCTATTAACCCCAGCCCACATAAGCATTAAAGGCACCTGTGTTACAGCCCAGATAATTTTAACAAGTAAGTTTTACCAGTCCTTTGAGGAACAGATCTTCATCTTATAAAACTGTTTCAAAGAATTAAAATAGAAAGCTATTCAGCTTTTTTGTGAAAATATCATAATCTTGATATTCAAACTAGATCAAGAAAGAAAAAGTTATAGATCAGTTTCACTTAGGTATACAGATGCAGAAACTCTAAATAAAATATAAAGAAATGGAAGTCAGCTAATGTGTGGGCTACATATATATTCTCAGGTATATAAATGTCAGGTAGGAATTATTTCAGCAATGTTAAGGATAGCTCTATATGAGAAAATCTAATCATGTAATTCATCATATTAACAGATTAAGAGGGCATACCACATGACCATATGATCAACTCAACAGATTGAGGAAAAAACTAATAAAATTCAATACTCAGCCACAATTTATATTAAATAATATTCTATATTAATCATATGTATAAATATATATTTTAAAAAGTCTTAGTGAATTGGAAATGAAGGGAAACTTTCTTAAATTGGTTATTTTTATTTAAACTTCATAGTGAACGTAATACTTAATGGTCATACTTTACAAGCATTCTTATTAATTCCAGGAAGAACTAAAGAAGGAAAATGGAATCATTTATATTGTCATTACATTAGGAACCATATCCAGTGCAATAAATTAGAGAGAGATTAGGGTTTGAAAGTAGAACAAATATTTTTAACTGCAATGTGATTGCTTCCATAGAAAATTTTAATAGAATCTATAAACTACTAGAAATACTAGAGTTCAGTAAATTTATTAGATGTGAGATCAATTTAAAAACATTAATAACCATCTTAAACACCAGAAATAGAAGAGTGGAATATAATAACCTAGCACATTATAAGGTACCAAAGGATAAATTTGACAAAAAATATTTAATATCTTTTTGGAGAAAATTGCAAAATATTTTTGAAGGTCACAAAATGGATGTGAGGAAGTTGATATATTCATGGATAAAAAGATCATCTAATGAAGATATTAATCTTCCAAAGTTATTCTAAACATTCAATGAAATTTTAATTAAAATCCTAATTTTTTATGGAATTTGACAAGCTCATCCTAAAAATAATATGGAAGAAGAAAGGGACAGAATAGTTAAAATTTTAGAAAAAAAGATGGTAGGGGTGCCTGGGTGGTACAGTTGGTTATGCATCTGATTCTTGGTTTCTGCTCAGGTCACAATCTCATGGTCATGAGATCAAGCCCGGTGTTAGACTCCATGCTCAGTGGGGAGTCTGCTTAGGGGTCTTTCTCCCTCTTCCTCTGCCCCTCCTGCTCTTGCTCTCTAGGATGAATGGATAAATCTTAAAAAAAAAAAGAAGGAAGGAAGGAAAGAAAGAAAGAAAGAAGAAAGATGGTAAATTGCCTTATAGATAGTAAGAACTTCTTAATTTTTAAAACCATAGTAATTAAGACACGTGGCAGTGGTTAAGGGATAAATGAATGGACCAAGATCACAAGAAAGGTCCGTGCATATGTGGAAACTTGGTATATGACACAGTGGCATTAAAAACTAGTGTAAAAAAGTTATTTGGCAAAAAACTATTTGGAAAAAAATAATTAAAATCACATCCCTGCCACATACCATACACAAAATGGCTAGAGACAGGACGTGATAAGCAAATGTTCAATATTTAGAGGAAAATACAGGAGAAAAACTTTTTGACTTGGGGTTAGAAAAAGAAACAAAACCCACAAACTATAAAGGAAAAAAATAAATTTGAGTATATTAAAATGAAAATGTTTTAATGTAAGATGACGTAAATTTGACATAAGTCATAGACTTATTAAATAAGTCATAGGCTAGGTGAAGATATTCACAACTCACGTAAATTACAGATGTTTAGCTTCTAGAATTTAAGAAGAACTGCCTATCAATGTGAAATGCAAACATTTTGATAGGATAATGGATAAAGGCAATGAATGGGCAATCTGCAGAGGAGGAAATGTGAATGGCTAACCAGCTTACAAAAGTGAGGTTAACCTCACTAATAATCAGAGGAATATAAAATAAAACAGTGAGATATATCTCCTTTCACAGTTATCAAATTGGAAAAAAAAATTAAAGTTGGCTAACTTCGAGGTTTGAGGGTGATAATGGAGACTTAGCAACTCACCCCTGCTGGTGAGAGTATACACCAGTTCAACCAGTTTGGAGAATAATTTGGCAATAGTTGGTCAGTTTGAAATGTGCCTTAATTTTGGGGTGGGGAAGTGATGGTTGATGGTTCAGGGTCAGTTTCAGGTGCCTGGTGTTAGATTTCACTTCTAGCACCTGGGGTGGGGAGGCAGCATAATAAGTGGGGGGAAAGATTTGGGTTGAACATCAACAGTGCAGTACATGACTGCCCCACAGTCCAGCAAATCCTCTCTGTCCTTGCTCATTGTGCACCAGGAGACACACACAGGAACATTCATAGCAGTGTTGTTGATAATAGCAAAACACCAGAAGTAATTAGGATGAATAGGATAATACTTAAATAAATTGTGATTTGCAAGTACTAGAGATCCTTTATAGCACTTAGATGAATGAGAGCATATGCTTCTTTGTGGATATAGCCAAAAACACAAAGTAGTGTAGTTTCAGAAAGCAGCCTGCAAAATGAAAAATATACCATATGGCAGACATCATTTATATGAAGTTTGAAAACCTACAAAATTCTATTTTTAATGGATGCATGCACATATAACAATAATGTAAGATATGCAAAGGAAAGATAAATGCAAAGTCAAGACGGTGATTACCACTGGGGAGGGCAGGAGGTAATGTGGCTGGGCAAGTGTATAAAGGGAGCATTAACTTCATCTGTAATGTTTTGTTCTCTAAAAAAAATACCAAGCAAGTATGGCATAATTATTAAGTGATATAGGTGAGGAGAAGATATATTACTTTTCGGAAGGCTGGAGCAATGATAGGTCAAGAAAGTGACTGAGTTGAATAAAGATTATTCTTATTTGAGAATAGGGAAACAATCTCTTGAAGAATGATACATTAAAGATGTACTAGGAAAGGGATAAATGATGATTTTGTTTTAAATTCTTCCACATCCTTTATATCTTTACTTGGATACTTTCTACTCATTCTTTAAGATTTGGGTCAGTTGTCAACTTCTCCAGAAAGACCCCAGAAGGTGTTCCCTCATATGTGCTCCTATCAGAACCTGTGGACATACTACTTCATTGTTGCTTTATTTTATAATTGTATGCTACATTCACGACTTTCACTTGATATTAACTATGTTTTATTTACTTCTGTATTTCCAAGCATGGTGCCTGGCATATATAGGCATTGAATAAACATTTTATTTAATAAATTAGTCTTATTTTAGTATCTGCCGTTCATGAAGTTGGAACTCAGTAAATACTGATTGCCTTTTAGATAAGTAGATATATAGGAAATACGCATCTAAAAAGAAATCTTTATTAGTCTTTTTGAGATGTTCAGTTTGGGAAGTGCAAGAGAGGGCAAAGAGATAGAAGACTTGGAGGGCAAGAAGGCATGAACCAGAATTTCAATAGGAGGAGAAATAATGAATACATAATAATATTTAAATAATTTGCTCATGGTCACACAGCTAGGAAATGAGGGGGCCTTAAATGTAAATTCAGAGCTTTTCACGCCCATACCACATCTGTGCTACCAACCACAATACTGTTTCTCGAGTAAATGACCATGAATGTTTTTAGCTCTGTTCTTTAATAAAGGTTAGTTACTCACTTTGGAATAGAAGGTTAAAGAGTCAATGCTAGATGCTGTGTGAACTGTATTGTGTGGTTGGAAGGAAGGAAGGATGCTCTTCCTGTTAGTGTTGCCCCCAAAAGGCACTTTGGCTCCAGTGCTTTTTTCAGCAATCCCAGAAGCAGCCTCAGTCATAGCTCTCAGAGCTCCCGGTGCCAGTGGGCACCCCCCCCTCATCAGAGACTGAGCCCAACTCTCTGTGTCCCTCATCTGAGTTCCTGGCAGACAGTGTCTCCTTAGAGGTCTGTGTCCCACCCTAGCAGGGCTCCTCCTGAAGTTCTGAACATTGAAACTTCTTTCCTTTTATCCCCAGCCCTGTGGTTATTACCTACGTGCTCTACCCTAGTGTTTTCCTCTTGCATCTTAAGTCCCACAACCTGTTTAACTGAAATTCCTTATATTAAATTCTCTTTGTTGAAATAGCTAGGGTGCTATTTATTTTCCTGTCTGGACCCTTGCCAATACAAAGCACCTGGGTTTTCTTTCTCTAGGATGCCGAATGGAGCGTAACCCTCATTGCTTCAGTAACTGATCAGAAACCCAAGTTTTACATTTGGAGACACAGGCTCAGGGAAATTAAGCAAACTGCCCAAAGTAGAATTATAGAGAAACACTTTTAACTCCAATACATATCATTCCAGATTCCATCTTCTCTTTATTGTCTCATGCTGTCTTTCTTAAATACAATATATGCTGCTTCTCCCTTCCAGTCTTGTTTTCCTTTTCACTGTGAAACTCGAGTATTCTAGATATTAATTTGATTCTGAATTCCTTTTCTTAAACTCTGAAGAATTGTCATGCAAGTCTGTATGAATTTTCAGTCTTTCAGCAGAGCTGGAATAAAGGTGTTGTAATAATGAAGTTCTGGGGGGAGGCCAAGGTAAAACCCAGGTCTTGAAATTACATTTGTCACTTTTGGTGAGGAGAAAGTGGAGCTAAGTGTGAGTGGCTGAGAGAGCCATGCCTTCGGTCGTCAGCACCAGCCGCCATTATTGAAGAGCTATGAAGCACCAGGCATGGGAATACCTGCTTTACATACTTGGTCATGTTTAATAACATGATGCAAGGTAGGTATAGCAGAATTGCAGCATACAGCCCTACATGCATTTAACTTGGGTGCATTTCAACTTGCGGGGGAGAAGGAGAGGAAGATGGAGAAGTAGCAGAAGAGGAAAAGAAAGAGAAGGAGGAAAATGGGGGTAGGTAAGGAGAAAGGAAGGAGTTTGCACAGGATATAGCTCAATAGTGCATTCAGGTTTGGTTAGCTTTACTAATTAGTGTTTGGCTTAGAGTAACCCAAGATGGGCCCATAAAACCATTATTCTCTGAAATGGCCTCTGGTTTGAATGCTTCTTGTTTGGGGAGCATCAGCTGTGCTGAGTGCAATTCTAATGTTTAAACGGTTCCTATTCAACACAGCCCTTACATGCAAGCCAAGGGCTTCATTTGGTCTTCAAATGAAGAAGCAGCCATCTCTCTCAACACTGGAAAAGAAACTGGCTCTGCTGGTCTAAATGAAATATATAGTGGCACATGGTAGCAGCCTTCCCAGAGATTTAAAAAAATTGACACGACTCTTGCCTTACAGTCTGACTAGAGTCAAACTGCTGAATGTACCCATTAGTATTGTTTTCTGTAATCCTAAATTGCTGGAACTGATGCCTGGAAAGGGAAGAGATTCACTTCCCCGAAATCACACGAGGAGCTAAGGGTTCAGTTGGGCCAAGTTGGGATTTGAGCCCTGTTTCCCTTCCTCCAAAGCTCTGCTCTGGTTCTTAATTGCTGCCTCATGCAGATGATAGAACAAAGGTTGACAGGTGTACTCTGGCTGCCAGAGAAGGGAGAAACAATGCACAGGTTTTCCCGAGATCTGATTGCAGCAAGGTGCTGGAATGACCTAACAAAGCTGGATTCAAAACCAACATGGTTCACGTAAAAACGCTGAATTTTAATCTCTGTAAAACCAATTAGTTTCCGTAGATAACGCCATTCCCTTGATGGACTAGCTTCCAAGGGCATGTTTTCTCTTCCCTTTAGGGAGGATGGTGAATCCCCTAGAAATAAAATGGGCATATTTGTCACTTGAAATGACCTGGCAACTTAGAATAGCAGTGCTTATTTCTGCAATTTGTCTTTCCCTTGCCTTCCCCATGGTCGTCAGGGTTTAATATCCTGGGTGGTGGGAAATGAAAGGCAGTGTGTATTTTTCATTGATATTTTCAAATTTGAATTTCCTGCTGTGAGTGCTCTTGCTGTTCAGTTGAAATTAGAGCAGGATGAACTTCTTGAACTGTCACCAACTTGGCCATAGGCTGACTCCAGGACCTCCTGCGGGAAAAGTTCCCTGAAGGGACAGCGTGAAATGTCTCTGCAGGAGAGATTAAATGTTTTAATAATGTCCTATTAAACCCACAGCTTTCGACAAAACTGAGCCTTTCAATACCACTTGTCACTCAGAAGCTCCCATTTAAGTGATTTTAATCTCAGATAAGGTTTTTACTATTAGAAAAGAAGGCACTGGCAATATTATCACTTTTTAGCCTTTTTGGGGGGTATGGGATGGTGAGCTTTTGTCAGATTCTCATAAAGCATGTTACAGTGATTGCTTATGTGGGTAGGAGAAGAGAGTAGTTTTGTGAATAAACAGGTGTAAATAATAATAAGGGGTGAATCAAGCACCAATGACAACAATATGCCTTGAACTGAGAAGTTGGATTGCTTCAACTCTGTTCATAAATTAAAGAAACAGGCAAAACAAAAGAAAACAAAACAAGAAAACAAACCAGATCCCACCAGAATAGAGCATATCTGTATTGTTTCCATTCCCAATGGACAAATGAAGTGTCAAAATTAAGTGTATAAATTCCATCAAGGGAAACAGCAGAGAGGCTCCAAGTAGATTTTCGATGCTCCTTATTCCTCCTCTCTTAGAGTGACTGGATATCACAGTTTTATTTAAAGTACCATTTTTGGGGTGCCTGGGTGACTCAGTCGGTTAAGTGGCTTCAGCTTGGGTCATGGTCCCAGGGTCCTGAGGTCGAGCCCCACGTCGGGTTCCCTGCTCAGTGGGGAGCCTACTTCTCCCTCTCCCTCTGCCTGCCGCTCCCCCTGCTTGTGCTCGCTCTCTCTCTCAAATAAATAAATAAATAATCTTTAAATAAAAAAAATAAACTACTATTTTTGTTCTTACTGTAGCCAGGTGATTTTTTTAATAAATGTAATTTTAGAGCAGTTTTAGATTTATAGAAGAATTTCAAGGATAGTATAGAGACTTCTCATATACCCTGTACCCTGGCTCTCCTAATAGTAACAGCTTAGGTTAGTATGGCATGTTTGTTACATTTGATGAACCAATATTGAGACCTTTTATTAACTGAAATTCATACTTGATTCATATTCCTGTAGATTTTACCTCATATCTTCTTCTGTTCCAGTATCTCATCCAGGATCCCACATTACATTTAGTTGTCATGTCTCCTTAGGCTCCTCTTAGCTGTGGCAGTTTCTCAACCTTTTTTTGTTTTTAATGACCTTGACAGTTTTGAGGGGTACTGGTTGGGTATTTTGTATAATGTCTCTCAATTGGAATTTGTGTGATGTTTTTCGCATGATTAGATTGGGGTTTTGTGACTTTTAAAGTAAGATCACAGAAGTAAAGGGCCATTTTTACCACCTCTTTCTCTCTCTATCTCTATATATTGACTTCTATCTGTGTGTGTGTGTAGGCATACCTTGTTTTACTGCACTTGGCTTCATTGTGCTCTATAGATTTTTTTTTTTTTTTTGCAAGTTAAGACTGTGGCAACTCTGTGTTGAGCAAGTCTGTTGGCACCATTTTTCTAATAGCATTTGCTCACTTTGTGTTTATGCGTCACATTCTGGTAATTCTTGTAATATTTCAAACTTTTTTATTATTACATCTGTTATAGTGATCTGTAATCAATGATTACTATTCACTAAAAGCTGAAATGATGGTTAGCATTTTTTTAGCAATGGAGTATACTTTAAGGTATATAAATTTTTTTAGATACAATGCTATTGCACACATAATAGACTACAGTATAGTGTAAACACAACTTCTATATGCTTTCGGAAACGAAAAAATGTATTTGACTCACTTTATTGAGATTATTGAGATACTTGCTTTATTGCAGTGGTCTGAAACCAAACCTGCAATATTTTTGAGGAATGCTTATGTATATGGTTATATCTGTCTTTCTATCTATATCTGTCTATCTATCTATCTATCTATCTATCTATCTATCTATCTATCTATCTATCTAAGAGATTAAGGAATTGGCTCATACTATGTCCAAAATCTGCAGAGCAGGCTGGCAGGCTGGGGAACCATGGTAGAGTTGTAGTCTGAGTCCAGAGGCAGTCTGCTGACAGAATTCCTTCTTGCTCAAGGGAAGTCTGTCTTTATTCTGTTAAGGCATTCAACTGATTGGATGAGGCCCACCACAGTATGGAGGATAATCTACTTTACTCAGAGTCCAGTGACTTAAATGTTAATCTCATCCAAAATAACCTTCACAGAATTGTCCAGAATAATATTGACTAAATGTCTGGGCACTGTGGCCCCATTACGTTGAAACAGAAAATTAACTATCAGAAGCAGACTCATGAAAAGATGATAATAATTTCCTTTTGTACCCTTCCTCCAACCTCAGACTTGTATTCTAAGGGCCCAAGGAAGAATTCATAGGACTTTGTTTTCATCAAGAAATGGAGATTGATTTTTTGTTGGGGAGCAGAGGTGGAGTCTAAAGATGGAGAATTGGAAAGTTACCTGAGTTCAGAAGCAGAGCATCCAGTTCCCCAAGACTGAGGATTTGAAGACATAGGAAGTTTCTCAATGTGGCAAGAGTCTATGCCTCACTCCCGTGAAGCTCCTGGAGGTGGTCAGATGCGGTGCTGGAGCACAAGGTTGTGTGGGCTAGAAACAAGGTGTCAAGGCTTACACACCTCTGGTAAACCCTGAGAAGATAGACCATCACCCTTCTAATGGAGTGCAAGAACATGGACACTGAGCATCTCAATGCAATCAGGATGGATTGAAAACCAGAGGCTTGTTTTCATTTTCTAGATGCCATTTAAATCCTACGATTTTTGTTGAATCTCAGGAGGGAAGAAGGTAGTGAAATAGGAAAAATGATTGCGATTGCTTGTTATCCTGGTGAATGAACCTCAGGTTAAGCAGGATAGCAATAATTCAGAATAAGTAATGGGCTGTACTTTGTATCTCAGTGTATGGAGCAAATCATTCCATTATATATAGCTAGGTGATGGGCATTAAGGAGGGCACATGTTGTGATGAGCACTGGGTATTATACACAACTAATGAATCATTGAACGTTACATCAAAAACTAACGATGTACTCTATGTTGGCTAATTGAATTTAAATAAATAAAAAAATAACTTTATAATTTTTCTCAGTGGTTTTTTGCAACCAATTTCTTTTGAAGTCATTAGAATTTTAAAACATAAGGAATTTGAGAAATTCTCATATGCAAAGACTTTCCTTCAGTGCCGAGAAACATGACTTGCTCGAGGTCACATAGTGAAGAGTAAAGGCAAGACTACAGCTCAGGCCTCCCAGTCCCCTGTTCATGCTTTCCCTCTACCCCACTCTCATAGAAATCTGGTACTTGCATTCTATGGCTCAGTTATTTCATTATTTAATATAAACTAGTTTTTCACTTTTAGAAACTGTAATGGACTGAATTGTGCTTCTTCAGAATTCATGTATTGAAGCCCTAACCCCCAATGTGACTATATTTGAAGATAGGACTTTTAAAGAGGTAAATAAGGTCAAATGCAGTCATAATGGTGGGGCCCTAATCCAATAAGACTTATGTTCTTATAAAAGAGAAAGAGACATTAGGGACATGCACACCTAGAAAAGACCAAGTGAGGACACAGCAAGAAGGCAAGAAGTTTGCAAGCCAAGAGGAGAGCCCTCAGGAGAAACCAAGCCTGCCAACACCCTGATCTCGGACTTCCAGCCTCTGGAACTGTGAGAAATAAATTTCTATTGATGAAACCACCTATTCTGTGGGACTTTTTCCCACAGAATTAGTTTCCTAGCAAACTAATACAGAAAACATTTTCTTTAAAAAAAAAAGAAACCATTTTCTTTATCACATTTATTTTAATGAAAATTTGATTAAAGAGAAAAAAATCACTCATAAACCCATCACTGTGGCACAATGTTTCCTCTTTGCACATTCCCTTCTAGTGATGTGAAAAGTTGGGGTCCGGGAGCAAATGGTCAAGAAAGAATTCTTGAGATGTCTTTGGTGCAAAAAAGGTGGTTTTATCAATGCATGGGTGATGTATGAAAGATGTTAGGGTTCGAAGCTGACGGCCAAGAAAGAATTCTTGAGATGTCTTTGGTGCAGAAAGGTGATTTTCTTAAAGCACGGGGACAGGACCCGTGGGCAGAAAGAGCTGCACTGGGGTCATGAGGGGCGGCCCATTATATATACTTTCAAGCAAGGTTTCCAGGACCTTGAGGGGGCTAGCTGTTGTGGGGAAAAGGTCATTTATTACCATCTAATAAAACCTTAGTCATGAGACCCTTCAGATGGATATCGGTGGGCCATATGCTTGGGAGATGATAGCCAATGTGTATCTTGGGGGTAGAGATAAAGGAAGTTTCCAAAAGAATTTTTATATGTTAAAGTAGACTTACAGAATCCTGGGGGGTGGGGGTGTGGCTAGGATTGCCCTTTGCCCTTAGCAAAGTGTCAACGTGGAGGCAGTTGAGTCCCTAGGGGAAGGTCACCCTGCCTGTTGCAAGGACTTGTCAGTGGGCTGTAGGTAGTAAGGACATTTAATAATTTCTCTTCTGCCTCTGTTTCCCACATCACGGGGACAGGACCCGTGAGCAGAAAGAGCTGCACTGGTATTGTATATATTGACTGATTATATACTTCCAAGTTGGGGGAGGGGACTAGGGGTAGCGTTAAGTCTCTAAGGAATTTGGAAGCAAGGTTTCCAGGACCTTGAAGGGTCATTTACTTCTGTCTAGTAAAACCTTATTCATGAGACCCTTCAGGGGGCTATATGTTTCAAGGATGATTGCTAACATATATCTTGGTGGGGGTGGGGTAGAGATAAAGGAAATTTCCAAAGGTATTTTCATATGTTACAGAAGACTTACAGGTTCCTGGAGGTCAGGCTAATGTCATGCCAAGGTTGCCTTTTGCCTCTAGTAAGGTAGTTGAGCTCCTGGAGGAAGGTCACCCTTCCTGTCTTTAAGTACTTCTCAAAGGACTGTAAAGGAAATTCAATTTTTTTCTGTATTTCTTTTGCCTTTGTTCTCCACATCACTAGTACTCTCCATGAATACATATTTTACAGATATAATTGCTTCCTTAAAATATTTTTGTTCCTCTAGCTGTTCTATTTTGTTAGTTTCTACTCATGTTCCATGTTCTGTTCATTCTTCTCTAGATTTGGGGGCAGTGTCATTTTCCCCCCACCTGCTTTTGGGACTGAGGTCCAGCTGTTGGGGATGTTAAGTGGTAGCAGCCCCACCGTTCTGGGAGGCGTAGTGGACTTAGACCTAGGTGGCAGTCTAGGACCCCTGTCAATAATCAGAAGGAAGCTTCTCTCTTCCTGAGTTCTTCATGTACAAGAGCTACAAATCTCACTCACCCAGCTGTGTAGCCAGAGAGAACCCAGTGTCCCAAAAGGTTAGCTCCGCTGTGGCTCCTGCAGGTCAAAGGAATCAGAGGGATCAGTTGGTTCCTAAGGTCAACTCATTTGGTTGTGCCTAGCCTCTTTGCCTATGGATCAGTAGATCTCCCAGGCCAGGCTCTTCCCAGAATTTTACCCCTTAGGTTCTTCACCTCAAATCTGGTGCCCAGCCTTTCATTTGACCCAGCACATAAATTCCCCTTATAATCCAACTCTCTCCTTGTGGACCTTAGCAGAGCTGAGATACTGCTTGCTTAAGAACCCCTCAGCTCTAGTAGCTGGTGAGGTTGGAACATTAGGTGCAGTACTTGGAATTTCAACCTAGGTGATCATGTGAGGCTTTGCAGGGCAGGACAGATACTTGTTTGAAAGGAGTGTGGATATTTATAATAAGAAAGATAGATTTGGTCTTTGTCTCCATTTCTGGCACCAAGCTCCTAAAATCCTTAGAATTTCCTAACAAGAGCATGAGAGTGATAAAGGTATCTTTTGTTGTGTTAATGAGGTGATTTTTGGACCCAGAAGGGACTGGTTGCCAGGAGAACCAATCTTGTGGTTGGAGGGTGTAGGTTCTCAAACTTGGGAACTTACCTGGGTGAAATCTGAAATTGGCCCCTGTATGTGGAGGGCACAGAGAGACTGAAGGAAGAGGCAGGCCACTCCAGAGTGGTAGGTGGCAGGTGTAATAAACAAGGGAACTTACATAGGAGGCTTGTCTTGAGTGGCACTAAGATGAGTAGATCTCTACACCTGTCTACCAGAATCTTTTATTTTATAATCTTTAGAATATTTTAGTTTATAAGGAGGCCTTAACTGGATTCAGCCACTTGTAACATGTAGGTGTTCTCAACCCCACATCACTATCTCAGTGCTATGTCCTTGAAAAGAGTGAGGGGATAGGAGGCTGCACATACATTCCAAGGACAGGGGAGGGGGTGAGGAGGCTCTCATTGCCCAGATCCAGGTCTCAGGCCAACTGGCAGTCAGGTCCTCTTAATGACCTCCAACAGAGGAGGGTTGGCACCTTCATTCCCACCCCCTGACCTCCAAGGAGGGAAGAAGGGCTGGAGGTTGAATCAGTTGTCAGTGGCCGATGATTTAATCATTCATGACTATGTGGTGAAGCCTCCATAAAAACCCAGAAGGATGGGGTTCAGAGCGTCCAGGTTGGTGAACACATGGAGGTGCTGGGAGAGTGGGGCCCTCGGAGGGGGCAAGAAAGCTTGTGTCCCTTCCCACCTACCTTGCTATACACATCTCTTCCATTTGGCTGTTCCTGAGTTACCTCCCTTTACAGAAAACCTGGTGATCTAGTAAGGTAAATGTTTCTCTGAGTTCTGTGAGCCGCTCTAGCAGATTAATCACACCCAAGGAGGGCATCTAGGAACCTCTGGTTTATAGCCAGTTGGTAACAGCCTGGACTTGGGACTGGTGTCTGTGTCCAAGGAGGGGGCTGTTGGAACCTCCACTCTATAGTTGGTTTGTCAGAAGCACAGATGACCACCTGGGCTTGGGACTGGCATCTGAGGTTGGAGGGGGCCAGGACTGGGGGAGATCTTGTAGGACTGAGCCCTTAAACTGTGGGATCTGATGCCACCTCTGGATAGACAGTGTCAGAATTGAGTTGAATTTTAGGACACCCAGCTGGTGTCCAGAGAATTGCTCGTTGGTGTGGGGGAACCCCCTTCCCACATTAGAATTGGGTCCAGGACCTATAGAGTGGGAAGGACATTTCAGGCTAGGAAAATACATGAGCAAAGGTAGAAAAAAATCAAAGAAGTCCTGGGAATACGGAATAAATCTGGCTATAACCAAGGCCCCTATATTCATAAAATCACAGACCATCTGTTCTACAAAATACATCATGAGGAACAGCTACTTTGAAAAATCCTTATATGTTACCTAATTATAAATCTATAAATACACATAAATTATGTAAATATACATAAATACACATAAATTTATTTTATATATGAAAGTGTTCATAAAATTCTTGTGCAGTTTGAGTTTGTAATAAATTTGCTTCTACATAGGATGTGAGCAATCTGCAAAATGTGGCAGAGGGTTTATTCAGATTTAAAATTTCGAATGTTAACATTCAACAAGTCTGCCATCATATTGGATACATTTGGATGTAGCCATTATTATACATAGGGTTTATTACCTAGAAAATGGAATAAAGGTATTAAAACAAATTAAGAGTTTAAGTCTTGAATAATTCTCTTCTGTTGTATTTTGCAAATTGCTTTATATGTTAAACAGACATGATTTATTTATTATTTAAACTGAACCAGGACTTTATGTACACCTTGTACTTATACGACACACACACACACACACACACACACGCACATCTCATTAGTTCTCAAACTTGAGTGTGCACCAGAATTACCTAGATGGCTTGTTAGGACACAGATTGCTGGGTCCCATCCAAGAGATTCTGATTTAGTTGACCTGGGGTACGACCCAAAAATTTATCTTTCTAAGAAGCTTCCAGTGATGCTTATGCTGCTAGTAGGGAGCCACACTGAGAGAATCACTGGTTTATAAAATCTATTGAGCAAAAGACACACTGGGGGTGATAGGAAAAAATAAAGGATTCTTCCTCTGTGCCTCTCTCCCTCCTTTCATTCTCTTTCTTTCTTTCCTTCCCTCCTCCTTTTCCTCCCTTCCTTCTCTCACCCCTCCACCTGCTTTTGCACTCTCTCTCTCTCATGTATGTATTTCAACCTTCCTCTGGTAGGATTGATTTGGCAGGGTGATTGTTGCCAATTGTTGGTGATCCTGGATAATGGGAATGACATGATCACTTACCGTCTTTGGTCCTTTCGGTTGCCATGGTCTCTTTACCTGTTTCCTTGCCTCCCATGTGGATTTGTCTGGTTCCTTCCCTACACAGTTGCCAGTTGCTGTCTGAAAATAGGTCACTCAAAACTTCTAGTGACTTCATTGGTACCCATGGTGGAGTGGGAATTCAGACTCAGCTCTAGCTAACTTTGAAGCAAGTAGCACTTTTAACTACTTTATCTTGTCTTCCTCACCTATGTGAAAGGAATGGATAATTAAAACATAGGCCTTCCTATTTTAAGAAATAATTGTGACTATATTCCTCAGTAAGTTCTTAAATTCTGATCACAAAAGATACAGTTTGGTTGAAGACCACAAACATTTAATAAACCCTTATGATGGACTCAGCATTGTGTGGATAGAGATATATTTCCTGTTCTCTGAACATGCCTTTGGGTTTGAATAATGTTATGGCCAAACAAACAAAAAAATCCAATGTTGCGGGGGGAGCCTCTCTAAAACACAAAAGTCAGCACACAAAATTCTTGAATTCTGTGTCTTAAAAATTCAGGCACACCTATCCAAAAAGAAAATCAGGAAAACTAGAAATTATGTTATTACAGAAATAACTTGTCTCTAGAACTGGCTCTTCTTAAAACAGTCTGTGTATCTTTGATTAATTCACTTTACTTCTCTGTTCCTTCATCTGTAAAATGAAGTGGGGGGGGAACCAGGTGATGTTGGGAGTTCTTTGCAGCACCAGTATTCTAGGTTTGCAAATTCAGTAGACAAACACACAAAGCAGTCTTTAATTATAAGTTTGCAAAGGCATCTAGGGGGCCAGCTCCATCTGCTCCTGAAGTCTTAAACCTTTATTAATTACTTGTTTCTCAAGGCCACCTCTGTTGGTGGGAGGGGCAGAGAAGCAGAGAAACCCCTTGGACCACAAGCCTCCCACTTCTTGTTTCTCACAGCAAAATATTCCCCAGGACTTGAGGGCCAGATGGCAACATTTTTGAAGATGCACTAAGGATTTGAATTCTGGTTCATATTAAATATCACATGTAAATTATTAATCTGTAGCAGATGTAAATGTATATTATTACACTACATTAAACATGAATGTTGCAAAGACCAGCCTGTGGACCACGTGGAGCTCCTGGGGGACCACCATTGGTCCTCTGACTAAAACCCAGATTTAGAATCAGGTAAATTAGGCACAAGTTTTTAGAAGGAATATTTATTACCAATGTGATAATATAAAGAATATGAGCATTGTTCCAAAATAAATCACAATAGCTAGCATTTATTGAGGTCCTTCCTATTATGTGCCAAATAATCTCCTAAATGCTTGACATATACTGATAAATTTAATCTTACTAACAGTTCTGTAAGGTAAGCATCATTACTTACTACTGTTAGGGAACAGCCTTTATCAGGCACCAACTATGTACCAGGAACTGTTCTAGATGGTGGGGATACAGAGGTGTGGGATAAGACATGTTACGGAATTTACTTTCTGGTGAGATGAGACAGACAATACAACCCCAAACTAAAATGACTAAAATAGTTTCAGAGAAGGCTAAGTGTCATGAATTAAACGCAACAATTATGTAATTGCAAGGGATTGGCTGGTCTGAGGAGGAGATGTTTGGGCTAATAGTTCTAGGTTAATTGGCTTCAATAGCAATTTCCTAAAAACAAGTGGACACATCAATTCTTTAAAGGACCAATATGTTGAAATGTTAGTTTGCCAAAAAGTTGTTTTCATCAATTACCTATCAATTTGATATCATTTCATGTTTCTCCAAGGTCACTTAATGTCCAGTGTGTTTTTAGAATGAGTTTCCTGAGTATTGTGTATTTTAGCTGTTGTGTGTGCCACTGATGTCGAGAATGTTACAAACAGTGTGGGTTTCTGTTTTCAAAGCGTTTTCTATCTAGGATACAGCTTTTTGCTTCTCTCAGTTTCATCTCTGCTTGGATTATTTCATTTTCCTGTTAGGCCTCAGTTTGTCTATGAATGGCTTGAAGAGACAAGCTGGGCAGCTCCAGTGTAAAAATGAATATAAATTAATTGGAGTAGATACACTGTCTAGAAATGGCTGCTGTCACTTTAGCCTCTTCTTCAAGTCAGTTTATCCCCTCCTCTCCCAGGCCACCACCACCAGGAGAATGACCTTGTTATTATCCCTTGAGTATTTACCGTCTTTGGAGCCCTCTGTCCTCTTTTTGAGGACTTTCCCTGCTTTAGAAGACAGTCAAGCCCCTACCCCACATCTCCTGAATTTCCGTTTACTTGGTAACTACTAAAGATGGAAAGCTGTTTGTTGCTTCAAAACTCATTCCAACCCACTTGGAATTAGTTTCTTGTATTATAGAGCCCGGAGAACCAAAACCAACATTGCTCTAACTACTTTGTAGCTAGGGTGTAGGCACGTGATCTAGGATCTGCCAATCAAAAGACTCCCAGATTTGGGGGTGAAAGTAAGCAAAGGGAAGGGGCAATATGCCATGAAGAGACCAGCATTTCTAAAAGTTTGGTGGGGAGGTGTCTAGGGCAGCTGGTGTGGCATTTCTAGCACCCAATCCAGGGTATTATACATGCATTCAGAGCAGTAATGGTTCCTCTAGGATAGTCTCATGGTGGGCTAGAATGGTTTTTCTAGATGCATTTTACCTAGCTGCATCTGTACTGGATTATGTAGCATACATAATGTGGTGATTTGAATTTTGTAGAGATTCAATGAACCACATAGTATCTTTTACAAAATTACTTTATGCTTAACCCAACTGGAGTGGATTCTCTTGTCTTTAAGTAAGAATTCTGATCAACATATCTGATGTATTTACATTTCATTGAATACTTGATGATGATGCCTTAGTCCACTTGGGCTGCAATAGCACAATACCCCAGACTGGGTGGCTTGTAAACAACAACAGTTTATTTCTCACAGTTCTGGAGGTTGTCCAAGATCATGACACTGGCAGTTTCCCTGTCTGGTAAGGGCCCTCTTCCTAGATTACTGCCTTCTTGCTGTGTCCTCGCACGGTGGAGGTGGCAAGGGAGTTCTCTTGAATCCTTTTTTACGGGCATTAATCTCATTCATGAGGGCTCTGTCCTTATTACCTATTTACCTCCCAAAGGCCCCACTTCACAATATCATGACCTTGGGGATTAGAATTCAACATATGAGTTTTGGGGGATCCAAACATTCAGACTACAGCAGATGGAGAAGCATCAGAAGAAGGATGCTATAATGGTAGAGTGACTAGCACTGAAATCACTTGGGGGATCTAATTCATAAATCATGTTGGGGGTCACTCATTCTTTCTCCCTATACATTTAGTTGCCTTTTTCTTCTTTCTTACAGTTCCCTTCTTAAACATATGCCAGTTTCCTCATTTATAAATTGAGAATCCTAGCCATAACTCACAGGCGGGTCGTTTTGAGTTAAATGCCTAGAATAGTACTTGATCCATACATGTGCTTAATAGTAAACAGTAGTTAGCATTTTTGTTAGTATTAGGAGGGACTGATTAGTTCTGTCTAGGATAGCACTAGAGCTGATGTCTTCAAACAAGGAATAGCAGGTCTGGGAGAAAGGAAGAGGGAAAGGGAGCGACATCCCCAGAATCAGATGCATAAAAGAGCATAACACGTTCAGGAAGCCAGAGGGGGCTTCTGTATGACTAAATCCCTTAGGGTAGGGTGGGGACTGTTGAATGGATAATGCTAGGATAAGCAGTGGGACTGGGAGAGTCAGGTAGGGGCTGGATCATGCAACAAATTATAGGCCCTTTTCATAATGAGGCAGCCCTGGTCTCAGCCCCTTCATCCCAGTTCAGTTGGAAGGACTTACCCCTTCCTCCTTTCACAACATGAATTCACTTAGTCACCTCCAATTTCATGCCATGTGCATCCCAGTTAGCTACCTAGGGGGCAGGATCCTAATTTGATCATTTGATCAAGTTTGTCTCTCTGAAACGTTGAGGAGATGGGGCTAAATGTGTGCCAAGGCTATAGCAGGGATAGGAAGAATTATTTTTAACACTCTGGGATAAATACATGCTTGAAAAACTCTGGTAACTAAGAGGTTGGATCACTTGGGTTCTGGTAAATGCCCTCATGCATTTATTCCTTAGGGGGAAAAAAAACCCCCCCAAACCAAAAAAATGCATTTTGGCAAAAACTGCAAATTCAGTAACAAAACAATCTTTCTGATGTCAGAGTCCAGAGAGCCAGTTTTGGACTCATTAATTCATTGATTTGGTATAATAGTTCTAGAATTTCTTCTTTTCTTTCCTACCTTCCTCTTCCTTTTCCTCCTCCCTGCTCTTCCTTCTTAGTTAAACCCAGATTCTTTGTTGAGATTTAGAATCAGCATCTTGGTGCTAATCTGGAATTACCTTTGTCAGTTTCTGGAAATAGTCTTTATTCCAGATGACATATAAGGAACTGTTTATTGTATCTGAGGCTTGCCTTGCCTTGTAAAATCAGCCCATTTCCTGCAACTGCTCAAGTATAATTAGTACAAAGAATGATTATTTCATATAAAATAATAGGAAAAACTTTTATAGTCATCAGTTACAGGAAAAATGGTCATTATTATGGGCCAGGGCAAATCCAGCCATGATTTTTGTTTTATTTTGTTTTTTTTGTTTTTGTTTTTTTCAATGTGTTAAAACTGAAAACATGTTTTGCCAGCCACCTCCTCCCTTGTCTATTTGAAAGTCCATATGTTCTTCAAGAGAAAATTGAATTCAGCTTTGAGTCTTTGCAAAATTTTAAAGGAGCCATTTGATGTACAAGATTTCTAGGTCTTTAGAAATCAGATCTAAAGTCAATTGCTTGGAAAAAAATCAAATCGAATTTTTTTTTCCAACACTCTAAAGAAATATTTGGGTCAGATTCAAAAGCCCAATCTTCTGCTACTTAGAAGTAGATACACACACTGGAAGGGCACATTTACACGTTGCTTATTTTCCAGTAGACTTTAGGAGGTCATAAATTTTGTTCACATTCAGTATTCAGTTGTCCACATTCACATTCAGTAAACATATTTTTCTTTGAACTAGCATCTGGGTGTAGTAGTTTTGGGATTCCCCTCTTTTACTGGTGGAGAGGGTTCTTTTCCTTTGTACAAGAATGCATTGCTCTCTGTGAGTCAAGCAACTTTGAGGGTAAATAACCAAATGAGGATTGTCAAAGGGATCTGATTCTCCCTGAATCTGTTACACTTGCTTTGGATTGGGCAGGAATCTGATTATCACAGTGTTTGAGTCCAGGTAACAATTCCATTGAGCAGGGTGAGGCTAGCGTGCTGAACTGGAGGTTAGGAGGAAGTTGGGTTCTAATCCTTGGCTTTCTCACCACCTAGCTATATAACCCCATGAAGGCATTTTTCACCTCTTGGAAATTTCCTTATTCTAAAACAGAAGGGGATAGACCACAGCAGTATTTTCAAATTGGGCTCTTAAAGCCCTGTGGTTCCAAAAAGCTGTCTCCAGAGCTCCCTGGCTTTTGCAGGAATTATATATGAAGATTTTGTAGAAAAGTGCCTTAGATGAAAAGGATTCTGCTGCTATAAAACAAAGGGCTAACAAATCTCAACTCTGGTGTTTTAAATTGTTAAGTTTGTTTCATTTTCAGTTATTTAACTTAGTGAGCAATGATCATGTGTTGTTATGGCTCTTAATGACCTAGAGGAAATAATACTTGGATCTGGGCTGAGGAAATGGAAATTTGGTTTTACCTGTTGACACTGATCTCTTACTTCCGAGGGAACATGAGCCTAGAGTTGCTTCTCTGGTGTTTGAAACAGACTGCTGGGTTTTAAAAGTGACCTACATTATAAGCACCTTGGAAAATCTGGATGGCAGTATCTCTTATGGCTAAATATACATATTTATATATAGACCAGAAATATCATTCTGACCAGAAATGTCATTCCTAGATCAACACCCTTAGAAATGTATATGTATTTTCCCCAACAGACGTGCACAAGAATGTACATAGCAGTACTATTTGTAATACCTCTAAATTGGAGACTCAAATGTTCATCAACAATGGAAAGGAAAATAAATTTGTGTTGCACTGGCGTCATAGAAAATGACTCAGCAGTGAGAATGATGGATCTACAACTATACACAGCATAGATGAATCCCACAAGCACAAAAGAACACATAATTATGAGTTCATGTATAAGACACAAAAATAGGCAAAACTAATCTATGTTGTTAGAAGTCGGGATTATGGCTGTCGTTGGCAGGGGGAGGAAGTGGGAAGGGATCATGGGTAGGACTTCTGGGATACCCAGAGTGGACATTCTTAACCTGGTGCTGGTAACATATATGTGTTCAGTTCGTGAAAATGTACTAAGCTGTATATAGTTAGGACATGTACTTTTTTGTATGCACATTATAGTTGTTAAAATTTTTTAAAAATTCCTCTAGATTATCTTCTCAGATCTGCTTCCTAAGATTAGTTAGTTCAAAAGAAAATAACAGTATCAGTTTTGCTAGTACTTTATATCATGGGCAAAAGGGCATGTTTTCAGCTTCAAGGTATTAAGCTGAAGTAATACTGGGCTAAAGGTAAATGATTACCTGCGAACTTTGTACCTGTGGCTATCGGTCATAGTGCATCTGCCATTTGTAAGGTTGGAAGGTGCTGTCACACAACGAGCCTTTCTTTTTCTTATTGACTGTTGAAGGCCCAATTCCTAAAGTCTTCTGTTTCCTATCCTGAAAGATGAACTGCAGCAGGAATTTCTCTCCTACCATAAACAACTATAATTGGGAAATTATATGAACTAATGATTTCCAGACATTGGACAACAGGCAGTGCAGGGCTGTGATGCCTAAGAGAAAGGAAATAGACATGGGAGGCCCAATGATTGTCCCAGTTCACTCTTTGAAAGGGGAATGGAAACAGGATTAGTGGCCTCACTGAGTTGAAGAGACAGAGATTGAAATTCAGGGTAGTTGGGGCAGCTAAAATCTGAGGAATAGAATTGAGGGAGCAAGCAAGTGAGAGAGGCAGAAAGAGAGAGTTAAAGAGAGAATGAGAGCCTGAGAGCTACAGATCTAATTTTTTACTAAGTATAAAAGGTGCAGGTATGAGAGCAAAATACTTGGGGCTTAGAAAGAACTACTGGAAAGCAATAGTCTGAAAAATTTCTGATGCTCACACAGGACTGAGAATAGTTTGTATTCCCACAAGCCTTAGCTTGTTATTCTAGGGCATTTGGTAGAGTCCTTAGAAGGGTTGTACCTTAGCAGTGGGGTTAAATTAGCCCCAGGTGACTCTGGACCTGCCATAATAAAACTTAAAGGCAAGCATTGTAAGGATTAAATTTACTCTTAAGTACTTAAATGGGCACTGTGGTAGGCTGAATAATGGTTCCCAAAGATATATAGGCCTTGATCCTTAGAAACTGTAAATATTACCTTAGATGAAAAAAGGGACTTTGAAGATATAATTATATTAAGGCTCTTGACATGGGAACATTATCCTGGATTATTTGGATGATGCCTAAGCGGGAGATTTCACTTTAGAAGAGGAGAAGGCAAAGTACTGATGGAAACAGATATTGGAGTGATACAGCCACAAGTCAGGGAATTCTGGCAGCTACCAGAAGCTAGAAGAGGCAAGAGATGGATTCTCTAGGAGGAGCTGGATAGACTTGCCAGTGCCTTGACGTTAGCCTCGTAAGTCTTCCAGAACTCTGCAAGAATGAAGTTTTGTTGGTTTAGCCACTAAGTTTGTGATGGTTTGTTATAGAATCAGTAGGAAACTAATACAGGGGCTAAAACAAAATTCAATAGTCTTTTTTTTTTTTTAAAGATTTTATTTATTTGACAGAGCACAAGCAGAGGGAGAGAGAGGGAGAAGCAGGCTCCCTACTGAGCAAGGAGCCCGATGTGGGACTCGATCCCAGGACCCTGGGATCATGACCTGGGCCGAAGGCAGCCGCTTAACCAACTGAGCCACCCAGGCGTCCCAAAATTCAATAGTCTTTAAGGAATACAGCACAGTCAAGCACCCAATAATATAAAATTTGCAAAGTCTGCCATCCAAAAAAAAATTACTAGACATGTGAAGGAACACAGATATATGAAAAGGAAAAAAAAATCAATCAATAGAAACAATTCCTAAAATGAGAGGGTTAGTGGAGTTAGAAAAAGGCCTTAAAACAGCTATTATAAATCTTCTAAATATGTTCAAGGATAAGCCTGAATAACATGAGTGGAGAAATGAAAGGAATAGAAGAGACACAAATGGAATATTTAGAGATGAAAATGCAGCATCTAAAATAAAATATCACTAGATGGGATAAACAGATTAGATTAGATATTACAGAAGAGAAAGTGTCAGTGAATCTGAAGACATAGCAAAAAAAAAATGATCTAAACTAAAGCATAATAAGAAAAATGACTAGGGGAAAAAGTCTCAGTGAGTAGTAGGACAATTCTGAGATTAATTAACATACCTGTTATTGAAGTCTCAGAAGGATGGGAGATCAGAAAAACTATTGTTGGAAAGGATGGCAAAATATTTTCCAAATTTGATGAAAACTATAAACCTACAGATCCAAAGAGCTCAAAAAATCCCAAGTAGAAGAAACATTGAGAACTACACCAAGCTACATCATAATCAAATTAAAGAAAACCAGTGAGAAAGAGAAGAATTTATGAAGCAAAGAAAAGGACATATTATATACAGAGGTACAAAGATAAGAATGACAGAAGACTTCTTGTCAAAACCCTGCAGTGCTGAAGGGAAAAACTGTCAACAGAATTCTATACCCAGTGATAGCATCTTTAAAGAATAAAGGCAAATGAATGACTGTCAGACCATCAAAATCTGAGAAAATTTATTACCAGCAGGTCTGTCCTACAAAAAAATGTTGAAGTTGTTCAGGCAGAAGGAAAATGAAGACAAATGGATATTTGGATCTACAGAAAGGAATGAAGTGCTAGAAATAGCCAATATATGAGTAAATATTAAAGGTCTTTTAAAATCACTTAATCTTTTAGAAAGGTAATTGATTTTAGGACAGTGAAACTATTGTATACCATACTATAGTGGTGGATACATGTCGTTAGAAATTTGTCCAAATCCACAGAATGTACAATACTAAGAATGAACCCTAAAATAAACTATGGACTTTGGGTCACTGTGATGTGTTAATGTAGGTTCGTCAGTTTATCAAATATACCACTCTGGTAGGGGATGCTGATAATGAGGGAAGCTGTACATGTGTGGGTACAGGGGATGTTTGGGAAATCTCTGTACCTTTTGCTCAACTTTCCGTAAACCTGAAACTACTCAAAGTCTGTTAAAAGTAAATAAATGAAAAGTTCTGGAAATAGATAGTGGTGATGGTTGCACATCATGGTGAATGTACCTGATGGCAGTGTATTTGTATACTTACGGTGATTAAAACAGTAAACTTTACATTATGTATATTTTACCATCATTTAAAACTTTTTAAAAAAAGATTTTATTTATTTGAGAGAGAGAGAGCATGAGCAGGGGGAGGAGCAGAGGGAGAGGAAGAAGCAGACTCCCCACTGAGCAGGGTGCCTGATGTGGGGCTCAATCCCAGGATGCTGGGATCATGACCTGAGGCGAAGGCAGATGCTTAACCAACTGAGCCACCCAGGTGTCCCTAAAATTTTTTTTAAATATAAAAATAAAAAATAATTGTTAAGGCAAAAGCGTAAAAACAAAACAAACCAGAAACAAAACTCTAGCCAACTACAAACTCAAGCCACTTAAGACTATGCTGCTAATACATATCAGCAGGGGAAGGTGGTCCAGCTAGCTCCCTTGGTTGAAATGGTTCAAGCTCCGTAAGTATAAAATTGCTTTATGAGTTGTGTGTGAGGAAAATTAGATCCTGTGTTTCCTAGAACTTTTGGTTATTGGCATCACCACAAAACAGCCATCACGTCCATATCTTGATTGGGCTCCTCATCAAAAATCTGGCATCTAGTACTTTCCAGCCCCACTTTCCGGACAAGTGGTGGCTAGGAGGAATGATGGCACCCTATCTCTGGCAGGCGCAGAGGTGGTCATCAGGATGAGAGAGGACAGTGAGAAGTGGTGAGCTGATGAAGCCCAGATCTGGCTAGCTTGTCAGAAATGAAGTCGCTAAAAATCTCACAAGACTAAGGTAAAGGGCAGCTGATAAAAATATGGATTCAAAATGGACTTCAAATATGAAACTTGGCAGGACTCCTATTTGGAGGAGTAGGTAACTATGGTGACACTCTATTTGGTTCCTGTGGTTCAGCTCAGTGCCAGAAGAATTGAGAAGTTCACCTTCAATTCTAGAAAATGCAAATTAACTTATGGTGATAGAAAGGAAATTGGTGGTTGCCTGGGGATGCTAGTGGGTGGCAGGAAAGGATCGGAGGGAGGGAATTCAGAAGGGCATGAGGAAAATTTTGGGGGCGATGGATATATTCATTATTTTGATGGTGGTGATGGTTTCACAGATGTATACGTATATCAAAACTCATCAGTTTGTACACTGTTAACACGGTTTACTGTATGTTAATTATACCTCAGGGAAGCTGTTTGCTTTCTTATCCTAGTTGCTTAACCAATTGATACTGCAGATGGGGTCTTTCTGCTTTCATTCCATCTTAACTCTTCTGGAGTTAGAGTTGGTGTCATATTGAAAGTCGCAGGCAGTGAGATGGTTTACGTGACACAAGTGGAAAATCAGTAATTCAATTAAGGAAGGCCGCAAGTTCCAAGAGGTGTGGGAAAGTTTGATTTTAGATGCTCATATGGGGAGAGGTAGCTTCTCTTGTCCAGTTTTCTGCTCACATCTCTATCTAGGACTCTGGGTCCTCACATTCATGTTCCTGGCCCCAAGCCGGCTGGGTCTCACTTCCCAGTCTCTACCCTTTGTTGACCTGGAATGAACACATGCATATCACATGCAAATGAAGAATATTCACACATGTGATTATTTTCCAGTGAAATATGGGGTTGTTTAATTTTTGATAAGACTGTTTATTGTAGTGACAAATTCTCAGACTCGAATTTGGAATTTATTATTTGCCAGAATAATGTCTTATTATTGAAGCATTCATTGAAACAAGGATGGAACTTCTTTTTTTAATTAATATTCCTTGGTCCCTTCAGTATGTGAAACGTTGGGAAAGGCAGAGACTTTTAAATCAGACTGAAGTTCAAATCTTTTGTAGTTGAAATTTGTAATGGTGGGTAAGTGGTTTAAATTTTCTAGACTGTAGCTTCCTTCAGTGGAAAATGGGGGTAATAATGGCTTTCTTGTAGGTTTTATTGTGTGTGTGTGTGTGTGTGTGTGTGTGTGCATGAGGATTAGAGATAATGTTTGTAAAGCGCCTAGCATAAATGCTTGAATGAACACTCAGTAAACAGTAAACAGTAGTGGACCGTTAGTTTGTAAACACAACCAGGCTTCTTGAGTGTTTTAAAGTCACTTTTTAATGATACAATGCAGGTCAGGTGTTTTGATACTGTTTTTTGCCCTCTCCACTCACATCTATATGCATACCTATTACAATTTCCTCAGCTTTTTTTCACTTGACAAGTGGAACATCAGTTTTAGCTTTCCTGAAGTTTGTGGTAAATTCTTCCCCCCGTCCTCCTCCCCTACCCAGGTCTCCTTTTCCTTTGTTTCCAAGCCAAGACAAAAATGTTGGCTATGGGAAATATTTATTGGGTGCCATTTTAGACAAATGTAAGAATCTGATTGAATACTCTCAACAACTGTCGGTTGAAACTAAACATGGAGTTGCCATGGATACTGGTTGCTTGCCCTCTGCTCTAACACATTAGAGCCTTTTTAGTTCAACAATGTGCAAACCACAGATGTTGCCATGCATTGTATTCATAATCAGCTTGGATCTCTTAGCACAGGAATATCTTGGGTTTGCTTTAGCAGAGAAGGATCTAAATACTGAGAAGGAAAACAGAATGCCCTGTGCCCTTCACTGTGTTTTCAGTATAAGTAGTAACCTCGGCACACACCATTTTTACCTTTCATTCTGCTTCTTTAAATCTAAATAGATTACTCCTCTCTTGATATTTATTTAGAAATAAGAATCTCTACTGCATATATTGTGAAACACCACAAGAGCATCTGCTAGGAAAATTTCACACAGCTTTGGCTATAGGAATAAAAACAAGGAATAATTGAAGGAGACAATACCAGGAAATCCCAGGTTCTATTTGAGAGCTGGAGTGGAGTCACAGAAGAGAGGTCCCAGGTTGATTCAAAAAGTTCTGGCTTTGCCCCTCGCTAGCTGTTTGTCCTTGGGCAAATTAAAGAATGTAAACCTTCGTTTCTTCATTTCATGGGTCTTCCCCTTGTAAGAACTGTCGTGATTACACTGGGCCCATCTGGATAATCTAGGGTAATCTTAGTATTTTAAGGACAGTTGGTTATCAACCTTAAATCATCCCTCCCCTTAATTTCTCTTTGCTATGTAACATATTCACATGTTCTGGGGCTCCAAAGATATGTGGAGACATCTTTGAGAGGGGGATATTATTCAGTAATGCTGTGGTACAGAAGAAGTTTTGCTTTCTTTCTGTCCCATAAATGTCTATATCTTGTTCCTGAATATCCTTTCCACTGTTAGCAAAAGGAGGCAATTCTAACTATCTGTTTTAAGTTTTCTCAGCCTCTTTTGATAAATACTCAGTTTAATTCACATCCAGGGCCATTTGTCTCCCTTCAAAGATTCACTCCTTTCCCATCTCCCTAGCAAGTTGGTATCTGGGCATTTAAGAGGTTAGGTGACTTCATGATGCTGGTGTGGGCATTTGAGAGGCAGTGCCAGAGGAGGATGGGGAACACTCTCTCCCACCCTGTCTGTGGACAAATAGTCAGCACTCCTATCTTTACTCTGCTGAGGCTGCCTAGACTTATTACAATGGAGCAGCATTTTCAACTTTTTTAGAAGTTGATGCTCAACATCAAGTAGTTCTTACAACTGCTTGATGTTGAGCATCAACTTCTAAAAAAGTGCTCCCAAAAATAATGTGTTCTTAGCAGCAAGGCGTTAAACGCAGAAATATTTTGTGGCAGAAATATTTCCCTTGCCCACTCCCATCCAGATGGAGTTTGAGATCTGCAGTCCACAATTTTGGTCTTGTACGAAGCCTGCTCTAAATCACTGGATATGTCATGGCTAAAACAATGATATGATTTTCCACCTTGTTGCTGCAGTAGACAATTAGGCAAATAGAATTCCAAACTGAACAGTATTTACAGGAAAAACTGATTGTTCTCCTAAAGAAATATTTGTGGTTATTATAAAGAGAAGGGACAGCCAATTCCCTTCACTGAAGTCAAGTGGTCACAAGCATACTGGAAACAACCTAATCCAAACATCTCCTCTTTCCACAAATTTCTGGTTGTCAAGAATAATTATAAGTAAGAGAGTTGCCTCAATAGCACTGCGAGCCACTTTCATTTGATTTTTCTTCCCCATCAGGCTGCCTCACTATGAATAGTACATCATTTGTTGTTAGCCATAGGCAGAACTCATTGTTGAGGAGAGGTAAACAGAAATTGAATTTGTAAGCCAGCCCTGGGTAAAATATGTGGTGAGCCAAGTTTTGTGATTAGTGACTCAGGCTCTCCTACTCTGGTCCCCCACAAGGACGAGACAGTGGCATAATTTGAAGAAAATGTAATTGTTGATTTCAGCCCTAGGACAGTGTGGCAGCGATGATGGGAAAGGTAGAGGGGAAAGGAAAATGGGAGCGGACTTTGAACCCTGAGAGGGTGATGTGTTAGATTCTTTCACAGAAAAGCCTTATCTTCCCCTTCAATTCTGTGAGCTGGTAGTACTATTATAAAGACAGAGATAGTAACTAACTCTCTTTTTCATACTCCCCACACTCATCCATTGCAAGTTTTAATGATTTCTGTACATTTCTACGTTCACCATTATAGGCCAAGCCACCATTAACTCTTGTCTGGACATCTGTAACTACTCTTCCCAATAGTTCTCTCTCCCTCTGCTGCTATTCTTTGCTCTTTCAAAACATTTACATATTTTTAAAAACATACATTGTATCACGTCATGCCCCAGATTAAATCTCCACAATGTCTTTTCAAATAACTTAGAATAAAATATTGCATCAGTCAATAGGGGTTAATTTCTTGTGTGATACCAAAAATAATATTTATTTTCCTTGCATGTTGCACATCCATTGTGAGTCTGTACTATGGACTGAACTGTGCCCTCCCAAATTCGTATGTTGAGGCCCTAAAGATGGGGCCTTTGAGAGGTAATTAGGTTTAGATGAAGGTCATGAAAATGAGACTCCCTGATAAAATTAATAGCATTCTAAGAAGAGACACCAGAGGGCTTGCTTCTTCTCTCTCTCTTACCCCACCCCCTGAAATACAGTGAGAAAGTGGCCATCTACAAGCCAGGAAGACGGAAGGCTCTCATCAGGAATCAAATCAGTGGAAACCTTGATCGTAGACTTTGCAGCCTTCAGAATGATGAGAAATAAATACCTGTTGTTTAAGTCACTCAGTGTATTCACCCAGTGTGTGGTATTTTGTTATGGCAGCCCAACCGATTAATATAGTCTGCTTAGGGGCTCTGGTCATCGGAGGCCCTCAGGGACCTAGGCCGATGGAGGCTCTGTTTTATCCTAGGCTTCCATAGTCACCGAGGCAAGGCAAACAGATCCGTTGAATCCTAGGCTGGTTCTTTGAGTGTCTGTGGGGAAGGGACCCATTTCTTTGGCCTCTCAACTTTCACTGGTCAGAGCAAGTAATATTAGCCTAACTTGCATTCAACTGGGCAGAGAACAGCTCTCGGATCACATTCCACTAAATGAGAGAACCAAACATTGCGAGCAGTCCCAATAACCACCACCGATATCAACCTTTATTGATATTGCTAAGGTTCTGTTTGACTTGATGCTCTTCACTTCTTGGCTGTCATTTCTCTCTGTTCATCATCTGTGTTCTTGCTGTGTGTTGAGGCATTTGCACAGCTATTTCCTCTGCTTGGATACCCTTCTCCTCAGTTGTGTGCTTGGCTGTCTCTTACTGCTCATTAAAATATCAGTCAATATGGGCGCCTGGGTGGCTCAGTTGGTTAAGCGATTGCCTTCGGCTCAGGTCATGATCCTGGAGTCCCGGCATCGAGTCCCACATTGGGCTCCCTGCTCAGCGGGGGGTCTGCTTCTCCCTCTGACCCTCTTCCCTCTCGTGCTGTCTCTCATTCTCTCTCTCTCAAATAAATAAATAAAATCTAAAAAAAAAAATATCAGTCAATATGTTCATCTTCAGATGATCCAGTCTTAACAGAGCTTTCTTTCCTTTGTCTAAAATTTTGCCAGTGTTACCTATTTTTGTTTTCTTTCCTTTTAATTAATTAACGAATTAACTTATTTATGTATTTAAGTATGGATTTATTTATTTTAGCGATGGGGCCTTTTGGAATTCCTTGAGTCTTACGTTCTTTTGTTAGCTTGTTCCCTCATTTATTCAGTTCAGTTTCTGGGAATGCAAAGACAAATGACACCGTATGTACTCTTTTTTTTTTTTTTTTAAGATTTTATTTATTCATTTGAGAGAAAGAGACAGAGAGAGAGAGAGAGGAGCAGAGGCAGAGGGAGAAGCAGACTCCCCGCTAAGCAGGGAGCCCAATGTGGGACTTGATCCCAGTACCCTGAGATCATGACCTGAGCCGAAGGCAGACGCTTAACCATCTGAGCCACCCAGGCACCCTGACACCACATGTACTCTTAAGGAACTTATAATCTGGGGGAGAGATGGGCATAAACACAAATCTTTTGACAACCTGGCAAAAGAAGTGGTAAGCATAAACACATCCCAAATACTCGATATCATTAGTCATTAGGAAAATGGCAATCAGAATCACAGTGAGATATCACTTCATACCCACTAGCATGGCTATAATAAAAACAATGGACTATAACAAGTGTTGACAAGAATATGGAGAAATTGGAACTCTCATTACTGCTTGTGGAGATGTAAAATGGTGCAGCTAATTTAGCCAACAGTTTGGCAGGTCCTCAAAATGGTAAACATAGTTACCATATGATCCCCCAATTCCACTCTGAGGTATATATCCAATATTCATTGTTGCCAAAAAGTGGAAATAGGCCAAGGGTCTACCAGCTGATGAATGGAAAAGCAAAATGTGGCATATCCATACAATGGAACGCTCCTCAGCCATAAAAAGAGATGAAGTACTGATATATTCTACAATGTGGGTGAACCTTGAAAACTGAATGCCAAGTACAAGAAATCAGACCCAAAAAGCTATATATTGTAGGATCCCACTAGTATGAAATGTCCAGAAAAGAAAAATCCTTAGAAACAGAAGATAGATTAGTGATTACCGGGAGCTAGGGTTAGGTAGGAATAGGGAGTGATTGCTAATGGGTGCAAGGTTCTTTCTGGGGGGATGAAAAAAGGTTTTGGAATTAGATAGTGGTGGTGGTGGTTGCTGTTTGAGGAGATCATTGAGAGGACATGACCACCTTGGACCCAGGCAAATCAGGGGCCCCTCACCACCACCCCTACGCTTAGAATATATGCTCTGTGCACCGTTCTCACAGTGGGAGTCATTTTCAAGAATGTAGTCTTGAGAAAGTAAGGTGTTGTTGAGACCATCTGGATGATACACCTGATTAAATCTCATTAAGGACTCTAGCAGGTGAAGAATCTTTACTTGTTTTGCGGCTGCCCAAGACAAGCCTGGTAGGTAAGTTCCCAGGGTTATTAAAACTGCTGCCTACCAATCTGGAGTGGCCTCTGTCTTTCTTTGGTCTCTCCTTGCTCTTCATGTACAGGGACCAGTTTGCAAACAGTTGCAGAATTTGTGAAAATATTAAAAACCACTAAGTTATACACTTTAAAAATGTGAATTTTTATATGTATATTACACCTCAGGTTGAAAGAAAAGGAAGAAGTAAAGGAAGGAAGGAAGATCACTACATCAACAGATGAATGGATAAAGAAGATGTAGTGTATATATACAATGGAATATTACGCAGCCATCAAAAAACCCCCCGAAATCTTGCCATTTGCAATGACGTGGATGGAACTAGAGGGTTTTTTTTTTTTTTAAGATTTTTTTGATTTATTTGAGAGAGAGAATGAGAGAGAGAGAGAACACAAGATGGGGGAGGGTCAGAGGGAGAAGTAGACTCCCTGCTAAGCAGGGAGCCTGACGCGGGACTCGATCCTGGGACTCCAGGATCATGACCTGAGCTGAAGGCAGTCGCGTAATGAACTGAGCCACCAGGCGCCCAGAACTAGAGGGTATTATGCTAAGTGAAATAAGTCAATCAGAAAAAGACATGTATCATATGATTTCACTGATATGAGGAATTCTTAATTTCAGGAAACAAATCAAGGGTTGCTGGAGTGGTGGGGGATGGGAGGGATGGGGTGGCTGGGTGATGGACATTGGGGAGGGTATGTGCTATGGTGAGCACTGTGAATTGTGTAAGACTGATGAATCACAGACCTGTACCTCTGAAACAAATAATACATTATATGTAAAAAAAAAAAAAAAAAGATAGCAGGAAGGGAAAAATGAAGGGGGGGAAATCGGAGGGGGAGACAAACCATGAGAGACTATGGACTCTGAGAAACAAACTGAGGGTTTTAGAGGGGAGGGGTTTGGGGGGATGGGTTAGCCCAGTGATGGGTATTAAAGAGGGCACGTATTGAATGGAGCACTGGGTGTTATACACAAACAATGAATCATGGAACACTACATCAAAAACTAATGATGTAATGTATGGTGATTAACATAACGTAATAAAATTTTAAAAAAAAGGAAGGAAGGAAGGAAGAATAAGAAAGAAGAAATAAGGGAGGGGGAAAGGGAAGGGAAGAGAAGGGAGGGAAGGGGAGGGGAGGGAAGGGAAGGGAAGGGGAGGGAAGGGGAGGGAAGGGGAGGAGAGGCAGGAGCAACGTAGAGTTGCTCATACCCTGCAGGCTGTAGATTAATAAGCATTGTGCACTTTGGGAAACTATTTGTGTCTACGTGTTGGCACAATATGCCTCTCCTGACAATCTATCCAATAGAATGCTTTGTCATGTGGGAAAAGAGTACTCTGCAACAAATGTTAGCTTCATTTTAACTTAAAGCAGTATTTGCATAAGAGTAGTAGGAGGTTTATGTTTATATATTTTTTTATTTTTTCAATATTTTATTGGGGGGGTTATCAAACTTTTATAATAAAAATGTACATAGTTGAGATAAAAAGAAATCTCCAAAGTGCAGAATGGAGCCACTGGGCCTTGGAGTATCAGGGGCAGAGGTGACACTGGTCAGAATCTTAGATGATAGGACTTGCCTAACAGGACAAAGAGAGGTAGGAGGTAGAGTGGGTTTTCCAGGCAGAGTGAACAGCAGGTGCAAAGAAAGGCCTAGACTTGAGAAGGACCACCGTATATCTGAGAACTGCACATCATCATGTATAGTTGTGGCGGTGTGTGAGAGAGAGGTGCCGGCTAGGTGAGGTGGAAAATTAAGTGACCTGGTCATTGGTTGGCTCACTCAGGTAGTAAGTGGTGCAGTAAGTAAAAGGAAGGATAGTACAGTCAGGCGGTTATTATAAAAACATGAAAAAATTCTGCTTAAGATCCTCCAGTGACTTCTCATTACCCGTAGAATAAAATCCAAACTCCTTACTCTGCCTACCAGGGTTGGCCTCACGATTCTGTGAAAATACTCAAATACTCAAATCCACTGAACTGTACACTTTGAAGGGTGAATGTTTTTTAAGGGCCAATGAATGCTTTTATTGTGTGCTTGGAAATTACAGAGATCAAAACAAGGAAAAATCGTGCCTTTTGTGAACTTTCATCAAAGAACTTGAAAAAAGGATGCATCAGCATTTATGTTCAATAAATATCAAAAAGTCCATTCTGGGGCGCCTGGGTGGTTCAGTCGGTTAAGCGTCCAAATCTTGGTTTCAGCTCAGGTCATGATCTCAGGGTTGTGAGATCAAGCCCCTTGTGGGGCTCTGTGCTCAGCAGGGAGTCTGCTTGAGATTCTCTGTCTGCTCTGGCCCCCCCCCCCAAAAAAAAGTCCATTCAGTGAATTTGTAATTAAAGCAAGATGATCGCAGGTGTTAGCTGACATGCTGGTAATCATATTGCACTGTGTAAGTGTATCAGATGAACATGTTGTACACCTTAAAGTTATATATAATGTCACATAACAATTTTATCTCGGTAAAGTTGGGGGGAAAGCAAGCAGAGTCTTAAAGTTTTTAATAGTCCCCACATAGCTAATAGCTCAAGCTCAAACTGATTTACAGTGCTAAAAATGAAATTTGTTTCATATCTAAATATAAAAAAATAATGATCATAATATACTGATATGCAGGCTAAGTCTTTCTCTTATAAGGTGTTTGACATGAATATCTTTTAATATGTAACTCTTGGCGGCGTTTGCATTAGGGTAGTGGGTTATGTCCATATGTTTTGCTTTTTACATGACAGTGTGTTGTCATGGGATTGGGTCCTGCCTGTCTCCAACCTCAGCTTCTCTCATACTCCCCTCCCCATGGTGTGCTCCGGCTGCCCTGGCTTTGTTTTTATGCCTCCCACCTCCCAGCTGGTCTCCTAGGCAGGGCTTTTCAGAAGACTTGGCCTCCAGGCCCCTCTTGCCAGGTGACTTCCTGCTCAGGACCTGGTTTCAATGTCACCTCCCCAGTGCGGCTTTCAAGAACTATGCATGGGGAATTGTCAGCTGCCTTTAGCTCTTACTCCTTGGCTCCCCTCCTGTTCTTGATAACACTCATCACCATTTGCAGCGATCTTGTTCATTAGTTCACGTATTGATTTTCCGTCTGCTCCCAAAAGAATATGTTTGAGGAGGGCAGAGGTTTTGCCTTTCTTGCTTAGTCCTGTATCACCAGAATCTTGAGCTCCACCCAGCACTTCAGAGGTTTCAATAAATACTTGTGGATGAAATTATTGAATAAATACAGTTAGGAGTATGTAGTTTTATTTATTTTTTTAAGATTTTGTTTATTTATTAGAGAGAGAGAAAACATCTCTCTAATAAATAAAGGGGCAGAGGGAGAGGGAGAGAGAATCTTAAGCAGACTCCATGCTCAGTGTGGAGCCCAATGCGGGGCTCAATTCCAGGATCCTGTGATCAGGACCTGAGCCAAAACCAAGACTCAGATGCTTAACTGACTGTGCCACCCAGGCGTCCCATGGAGTAGGTAGTTTTAAAAACAGTCATGGAGATAATGGGTTCAAGTCCTCTATTCTACCCCTTTCTTAAGGTGAGATTCTCAACCTTAGCCAATAACTTAATCTCTCTGCCAGTCAGGTTCCTGTATTTAAAATGGGCACAAGAATAATGCAGTTGTGCTTTTAAAAAGGAACAGTGTACTGTAAAGTGCTTAGTCCTATACCTGGCAAATAGTAAATCTTTAGTAAGTGTTAATCTCTATGGTAAGTAGTATTAAGTTATTTCATCTCCCTATAACTTTTAGCCTTGACCAATGGGATGTCTTGTTCAACTTTGTAAATAGTTCATGTATAATACATAATTTTGCTAAATGTCCCTCTGGGGGCTTAGAAACATGACTAGAAAATTACCTTAAACCATAATATTTTAATTTTACCTTTTTAATATTACCTTAAACCATAAAAAATTTTACTTTAGTTTGAGTATAGTTATTTAATTTGATTTCTACTTTGATTAAATCAAAAGCATATTAAAGATGCTAGATAGATGTGTTTACTAATTGGCTTCATCAAAGTTTTTTTTTTAACACCTAAAATTTTTCAGCTTGAAATAAATCTCTGAGATCAGACCCATGCCAAGATAATGATAAATACCTTTTAACATATGGTTGTCTAGTTGTACATATATATATATATATATTTTAATACTAGAGACAGTCCTTGGAAGGGATCGTGAGATGGCGGATATTTTGAAGGGAAGTAGAAATTTATATTAGCACTTGTATTAATCATTTCTAAATAAATTATGGAGAGGAAGTAATATATGCACAAAGAAGAATCAAGTTGTGAATGAATAAAAGAAAATGGAAGAGAAAACGCATGGAACCCAGGTACCTAAGAGGTGGAAATGTATTCAGGTGCAATGTCAGGAAGCCCTATAGGACGCTGAGAGGAGAATAGACAGGATATCAAAGGACCAGAATCTGGCTCAGCTTTGTCACCAGCTGGCTTGTGCCCTCGGGCGACTCTAAATAACTTCTCTGCCTGGTTTTCCCATGTTAAATAGGCTTAATTTTATCTATCGACTTCATGGGGTTGTGATGATAAAGTAAAATAATAATAATGAAAGGGTTTGGGAAAAGGTAATGCGCTTCATCAATACAAAATACATCTACTGTAAGTTCTCGTATTTGGAATAAAACAACCGTTTATTGATTTCAGAGTTGATTTATGCTCATTTAATCTCGATACAATCCTGTGAGATAGGTATAATTATCTCCCTTTTACCGGTGGCAAAACTGAGGCTCAGGCAGAAGCAGCAACCTGCCATAGCTCCTAAAGGGCTGAGTCAGGATTTAAGTGTCGGTCTGTCTGACCTCAAGGTCCATGCACTTCGCACAACATCATTCAGCCTCGTAGAATGAAACAGCGGCGCTGGTTGGGGTGTCACCTCTGTATCAGAGTCCCAGTCCTGTGTGCGTGGGTGGGTGGGCATCACTGCCACACTCTGCAGGGGACATACATTCATCTCATTCTTATACATTTATCTCCCACATTTATATATACATTTTTAAAAAGCATTAGAATTAATAATTCTTGGCAATTTTAATAAAGTCACCTTCTAGTTTTCTCATGGCTGGATTCTGGTGTGGTATAAAAAGGGAGAATATTTTATTCTCCTTTATTTCAAAACCCTAATGCTGTCTGGATTTTGCCCGTCTTCTGGGCTTTTGCAGTAATTGGATTTTTCTCCCACATCGAGACATAAGCGGTCTCCATTTCTCATGCGTTGCATTTGTGTCTCTTGGCTGAGCTTCTTTCCCGAAGTTACTTCCATGAATCTATGGGCCATGGGTATGTTCTGTACTTAGATAAAGAATCCCATGTTGAGTGAAAGTACCCCGCAGGCAGAGAAGTCCTCCCTCACCCCGCAAGGAGTAAATGTGAAGAATTCATGAACAAGGTCACAGAAAAAGAAAAGTTTGAGAAGTTCTTGAATATAGACGTGGGAAACATGTCCCTAGCAGAACACTAGGAAAAGGAAGGTGCTGGAGATGTGTCCAGCTGAGGGTGGCTCTCAACAGAGGATAAACACTTATGACCTGTGTTCTGATTACAAACCTATTAGGCCCAGAGCAGAATCTCTTACCTTCCTCAGTGATCATCGTGGATTCAAGAATCAATATGAAACAGCAAGGGAGCGAATGTGTGAGAGCCAGCAGGAAGTTGGGTAGGAAATACAAGGCACAGAGATATAATGGAATCAAAAGATTGGGTTTCAATCTTTGTTGCTGCATATGATTTTGGCAGTTACTTAATCTCTCCAGGTTGTCCTTTGAAAAATGAAGATAATAATACTTCTCCTTTATTTAATGTTTACTACATGGCAGGTACTATGCTGAGTTTCCATAATAGCCTATGAGGTCGATACCATTATTATCCCCATTTTACGGATGGAGAAAATGAGGCTTAGAGAGATTAAGTAACTTTCTCCAAGATACTCTCTTAATAGGTAGCAGAGCAAAGATTCTAGCCTGGCTTTTATTTTTAATCTTTATACTTTACTATACTACCCTGCCTGGAGGATTGTTGAAAAAAATATTTATAATTGTATAATTGTATGAAATCATGGTTTTTATTTTTAAATTTTTAAAATTTTTTATTTTTTAAAGATTTATTTGAGGGAGAGAGAGAGAGCGAAAATGAGTGGGGGGAGGGGCAGAGGGAGAGGGATGAGCAGACACCCCGCTGAGCAGGGAGCCCAGTGCTACATGGGGCTTGATCCCAGACCCTGAGATCATGAGCTGAAGTCAGACACTTAACTGATTGAGCCACCCAGGCGTGCCCCATGAAAGGTTTTTAGATGTGAAATTCAACTTACTATTATTCACTCCATTGTCCAGCCCCACATGAATAAAAATGGTTGAAATATTAAGAAATAAATTACACAATGAGATTTTTCTGTTATTGTTTTGAATGTCATTGGCTTGCAGGGAAGAAAAATCTTCAGGGAGGGCACAAAGCCTTTTCTGATCAGCATCCTCCTCTGGTCAAGCTGGTCTCCATTGGTGCTTGGCTGATAGGAATCATAAATATTCGTGGCACAGGGAGCTTCAGCGTCTTGGGGCAGTGAGGTTCACACAGCACAGAGACAAGAATGCGCCGCCTCCTCCTTCGAGGGTGGGGTACAGCTTCTGCACAGGGGGCAGTGAGCCTGCGTGCCCATGTGAGGCAGTGCTGTTTCCCTCCTTTTCCTCTGTGGGAGGCAGAGACAGGCAGAGGGGACACCTGGCCTTGTATTTACAGAGGAAAAAGGAGACCCTGATTTTATTTCTCATCGGTCTCTTCTTCTAGTGTTGATTCACAGTTTCTTTTGTCATTCATTATTCCCTTCAGCCCTGGGCCCGATGGTTAAGCCAGTTTGCATGAGAGCCTGCTGAATGGTGTGGAAAGATCAAGCCAGACAGACCTGGGTCTTACTACTTAGGAGATGTATAATCCTTGAGAAAGGCACTGAATTTATCTGAGTCCCAGTTTCCTTACCTGTAACATGGGCATCATAACTCTTCATCTTCCCAGGTGGTTGTGAGGATTAAGTGAAACAAGATATAAGAAGTCTCTGGCATATGGGCCACACCCAGTGGCTAGAACAGACCAGAATAGAATAGAATTAACATTTCTGGCTGCTCAGCATCTGATCCTTTCTATTTTGAGAAACACCTCACCTGCTTCATCTCTGTCCACAGAATCTAGAGAGAATAAGGTCTCTCTTTCCCCCACCTGGTAGCCAGGGCTTGGGGAGGGAACCTAGTCTGAGCCAATCTGATGCTTCCACATAGGACTTTGCATTAGAAGCAAGTGCTGCTAAGGCCAGAAGTTGGGAGACATCCGGGGTGTCACGGTGCTGCTCACTGTGGGAGAGCTCACGGTGGGAGAACAGAGGGTTCCTGCTCACGGGTGTTTGTGTTCTTGATCCTGCACTGCCTCCTTCTTTCATGTGTTAAAGTTGTTCTCTGATACTTGTTAAAAGGATAAGGAAGACTCTATTTAAGATCCTAAGATCATTGCACTAGGGGTCATGGCTATTGGCATGGAGGAGAGAGATGGGGCTGAACTCTGAATACAAGGACAGCTGGGGGTTTGTCGCCAAGGAGCAGGATCAGATGGGGTCAGCGGATGGAAAGTTACAAAGAGGAGACATCAAGGATAGGGAGTTTCTTACTAAACTAACCCAACAGGATTCTTGCTAAAGGCAGGCCAAGGACTTGCGTATCAAAGGTGAGCGGTGAGGAACTTGACCAGGTATCAAGGCTGGGGGCTCCTTACAAACTGACTTGGGAGGACTCTTGCTTTATGGACGAGGCAGTCCAAAGACAGGACAGGGACCACGGTTGAGGCCTCGTTGAGAACAGGACTTGGAGGAGCCTTATTAAAGTTTGTTCAAGGAGAGAGTCTGTCACGTGTCACATCTGAAGTCTGATTTTTATGCCTCTTTTAAATTTTGTGTTTCCTTATAAACTTCTAGTACATCTTTTTGTTTTGAGGATAGCCAGTTTCTTTCTGCGAAGAATACAGATAGATACACTCTATTCTCTAATAGTATTATATAAAGTAAACTGCAGACCTAGTAATGGGGATATTTAATGAATCAAAATGTATTTTCTCCACTCTGTAGTCTGATTTATTTTGAAGACAGGATTTATTTAGGATACAAATATTCCATGATTTTACTTAATCATCATTCTTATTTTCGTAATGAGCTACCATCAGGGTAATCTTGGTTTGAGCATCCACTCAGTCAAATATCAGTTTGCTTGGTGTCGTCCAACATGTTTGAAATACACTGCTTAGGCTGATGCCTGTTCTACTCCTGTGTGGCAGGTCCTCCCCTGATTATCTCTGTGTTTGGAGATGAGATTCCCAAGCTTGGGTGACTGGCCCAGAGTCATGCAGCTTGTGGTGGAGCTGAGATTTGAACTCGGTTTCCTGATAGCAAGCCCCAACTCATCTAGGAATATTTTTAATGACAAGTTGAAACGATAAGCCTGAAATTTTATTTAATCAGGACTGTCTGTTCCCCTCAGTGAGCTGGTTCATAGAGGGCCCTGTTTTTTTTTTTGCAATACCACCTACTGAGGAGTGTGTCTAATGCATTATAGAGATGTGGCCCAGGCCTAGATGGGGGACCCTCCAAGATTGCAGTTTGGAAGTGGTACTTGTCCTACACTGTATGAGTCTGTCAGCTTAGACAAAATGAATCAGACTGGTGAAATGCTTGCTAAAGCTAATAGTTGACTGATGGCTTTCCACCCTCCTCCCCCAACCATTAACCCTGCCTAGGGGAATTTGCTCCTGGAGCTACAAGTAAGTGACTGGCAGACTGGGGAATAGAATGGAGACATCCACAGAACCAGGCACCACGGGGTAATTTTTCTCATCACGACATGACTCTGACAGGTGCAGGGTGGATGTGTTTTTATCTCAATAATTTCCCAGTGACATTCTGCTCTGCAGAGAGAAAATGCCAGACGTACACACTCCTCCCATGGCATGCACGGAACGTGGCAAAACCAGGTTAACTGTTTCCTAAGATTTCTGTGTCGGGGTAACTCTGTTGTTTGAATTGATCCGGGAAGAAATCCCTAGTGGTGTTCTTGTTAATTCCAGCTAATCACCCTCTCCAGCAGGAGAACGGAAGGCAGGCTTGTTCCCTTGGCGGGTCTTAGATCTTTAAACGCTTGTGACTTCAAGTACTAACGAGCTAAAGGAAATCTTCCCCACACAGTTTAACCTACCGCTTCTTAAATGACAATCCTTAGGGTCTTTCCTTCACATTCAATCTCTGATAAGCTATTTTATAATTTCCTGATGACAGTTAAATTGAGTCTCGTTAGTGTAGTTACCCAATTTGCTTTCAATAATTCTGCCTTAAGAAACTTCTGATGAGGAGGTTGTGCAAGTGCCACCTCCGGCAATCCCTGTGGGGAGGGTGGGAGCGGGGGTGGGGGCGGGGGTGTGCAAATGAAATCTTTGGTTTTTAAAACACAACAGAAAGAAGTAGAAGAAATCATTTTTTTTTTTTTTTTTAAAGCGTATCTCTTAAGTGCAGGGACCGTTTCCCAGGATTTTATATGGTTAATGGAAAGTCAGACAGCAGATGACATTTACCCTGCTAAATGTTGATGATTAAGAAGGAAAAGGTTATACCCTGCTTTTTTCCTTCTGGAGCAACTCTCCGAGGGGTCAACACAAATGTCTGCACAAAAGGAATTGCCTGTTTGTGAACAACTGGAGCCCAACTCCAGTATTGTTGCAATTGTTCTTGATGATGGTAATTACTGTGTGTCCCTCCCTGGGTATTCCCTTTTCTGAATCTGGCCAGTTGAAAGCCTTGCTCCATCCTCCCAGCCTCCGCTAAGCCAGCTCCCTCCTGGACACATGCCAGCAACCCATAATTAAAGTGTTTTCTAGAGGGAGCGTCTCCTTGTACTATCCATTGTGAATGATGTCCTTGGAGTCTGGCTATAGTAATTGAAAAGAAATGAGACCTTTCCAATTTGTCCCTCTTTCTGCAGCCCCTGCCCCACCCCTTTCCCAGGACAAAAACATTGTGAGATGCCACACAAGAAACGAAGGATCCATTTCTGTGAATTTGAAAGCTGAAGCGTAATACATAAGCTTCCCCCACCCCCAGGAGTGGATGTTTCAAGTGTAACCTTCCTATTACAATTATTCTTGCATGATTAAATAGAAACTGTCCTCCTGTTATGCTCTTTGTTGATAGATTAAATGTTCCAATGAGACATTAGACTGTATTATAATGAAGCATTTCTTGGAGCGTCAAATTAAAAATTAGGTATGTCTTTGAAGATTACCTTCAATGAGATTTGATTATGTGACTGTTAATTCTAAATAATAAACACTGTCAGCATTTTCATATATATATATATTATCTCATTTGATATTGATAATAATTTTTTGAGGTAGTTAGCACTGGTATTATAAATCCATCTTTTTTGCCAGTCTCTCAACTCAGAGAACTTAAATAGCTTCCCCTAGGTCCTCCAGCTAGTAAGTGGAACTGAAACATGAATCCCGGTTTTTGATTTTCAAAGTGAAGTTCTTTTCACCATACCATAAGATTACTTATAAAGTCAATGTATAGAAAGTATATTTCGATTTTCTCAAAATTCTGCAAATGTATCTCCAAATGGTAAGGAAAGAAGATTGGAGAGTTCTGATCTTTTTCAGAAGATAGAATTTTGATTGAGTTGTGCTCTTCCCTACCAAGTGGCCCAAACACACAGAGGGAGCGCAATTATATTACCAAACCCTGTTCTCAACAATGCAACTCATATACAAAACTTGGAAAGGAATTAAAGAGGCTTGTTGGCTTCTGTTCCACAATAAACATGGGAAAAGAGATCAGTGTTTGCTTAATGGAAACCTTAATTCAAATTTCTAATTGAGTATAATGAACAAAGGAGAATGTCCCCAATGCTTGAGAACTGTAAACAGTACAGTGTTCTTTTAATGATCACACACTGATTATCTTAGTGAATCTAAATTACATGGGTCCAAATGCTGCTGTGGGAGGCATAGCTCCTTTTTTGTGTTTCCAATAAGCTCTGGGCTGTCATGGCAAGGGAATGTGGGACGGGCAGGGTTCTTGCTAGCTGTCATCATGATAGAGTTGCGGACAAGAGGACAGTCACTTTTCAAAGAATTATAATAAAGGAAAACCTGAGCTATGACCTTGATTTAAGGATATTGGCTTTTGAAACTCGTATATTAGAAATAAGTGTAGCTCATGTTTAAATGAATAGTCTCCAGAGACTCAGCCACCAGTTCTAAAGATGCTCACAATGATTTTTGGAACCTATACTGTGGGTTGTCCTTAGAATTTACATCAACTCCCTTTAACTTCCTCAGCAGTTGCAAATCTTTGTCCACAAGAGAATTTGATTTTGGGAAAAAAAAAGTAATAATGTTTGGAATCAGAGCAGGTCTGGAGAATTAAATGAAGGGATGAGTGGGGGCAAGGCCATTTTGGGTGAGAATGCGTGACAAAGTATGAAGAATCTTTTTCTTGTGTGCCTCGCTCGCTGTCTCTGAGGGAAATTCCAGAGTAGATGTTCTTAAAATATTTTTGGTGGTAGAAGCATTATTGAAATAATTCCACTCCTTAGATTTTTTTAAAAATAGATTTTTTTCTCATTATAAAATTTATATATATGTATACATATATATATACACACACACAGAGATACGTATGTATGTATGTACATGCATATAGATACATGTATATATAGACATAGGTAAAATATGTGTATTTTTTGGTAGAAAATTTAGAAAGTGTAGCTCTGCAGAAAGAAGAACACAATCATTGGGATTACCAAGTAGCCACTACCCACCTACAGCTGTCTGCTCTTTGCTCTGATTCTCTTCACAGACATAGTAGAATGTAGTGGTTACAAGTTTAGGTGGGAGAGTCAAATACCAACTAGCTCTGTGATTTTGACCAAGTTACCCAAACTCTCTCAACCTCTGTTTTTTCATCTATAAAATAGAGTTGAGTTGTTCTAACTTTATTGGGTTATTGTTCATTTACTTCTTATATATTTATTCATTCATTTAACAAATGTTTATTGAGCACCTATTATGTACCTGACTCTGTTTTAAGTCCTGGGAATAAACGAGGAATGAACACAATAGGAATCCTGGAGCTCAAGGAATGTACTAGGAAAGAGATGTAGACAAAAACCTTAAAAATAAATTAAAATCTGTAAAATGTAAAGGGCTTGTATCAGTCCCTGAGCCTTAATTCTCACAGGGCAATGTCAGGAGGGCCAGATAATGCCTACACACAAAGTGCCTGGTATTACAGGAGAAGATTCATGAGCTTAAGGAATCCTGAGCTTTTATAATGGACAGTAAGTCTGCCTGAACTTTGCCCTGGAGAGCAACGTTGTTATCTTTATTAAGCAGGATATAAATAAACCTGCCTTTTACTTTCTCTGTCTCCTAAGGCTGTTCATTATACAAAATCCTTGAAAAGTAGTCCAGAAAAAAAGGAGGCCAGTGACTCTGCTTGCAAGATGTGAGGAAATGCTAGATTCGTGGAGAATTATCTCACAACAGTTGACGGAAATGCAAAATCTTGCACACTTGTAGACCTACTGAATCTGAAACTCTGGGGGTGGAGCTGAACATTTGTGTTTTAATAGGCATCCAGTGACTTTGATGCAACTGAAGTTGGAGATCATGGTGGTCTTTGGATTGTACTGAGGACTGATTGGGGAATTTGGGTAGAAGTGGATGGCGAATCAGTGGGGCTGTCTCCTAGCGCAGTGCCTGCAGAGACAGACCCGGATGTGCCTGGGGCTCCTCGTTATGGTAATGCACAAGGTGGAAAAGGATGGGGGTAGGACCTAAAGAGACAATATCAATAAGTGTGAATCGATCTAGAAATCAGGATACTGGGTTCCTACCATTACCTTTTCCATGTAAACCTAAACAAATAATCTAGTTTTAAGGACTTTTTTTAAGCTGAAAAAGACTTTGAAGATCACCTAGTCCTAGGATTCCAGATAGGGATTTTCTCATGTGACAATTCTAATCCCCTGATCCACAGGTTTTAGAGGGATTTGTAGGTGTCAGCCATGGTGACAGATGCGATGTGAGGATACTTTTACAGTTGACATCACCGATCTGTCCAAATTTCTTATTTTTCCTTAGGACAAGAGAAGGCAGCTTATCTGTCTTTTGATATTTACTATTTCTCTGTTCTCTGTTTTTCAGGGACCACTCCAGTGCTAGCTTTCTTTTACAAGCATAATTTCTGTTATAATTTTGCATTGCTTTGGTGAATCATCATTGAGGTGGCTGGAGAAGCATGGGGCATTTGGGTTCTTAGGCTTTGACTTTGTACTAAAATTCAGCCCAGATTAACCATTTCTGGGGCAAAAGTCTTTGTCGGGTTACTTTCTTTGAAGAGCTGCTTGTTCCAAAACCAAATGGATATCTTTTTTAGTGCACCTGCAATCAGTAACAACAAAAGAAAGAGAGAGGAAAAATGCATTTTGAAGTAGTTTCTTGGAAATCAGTTCAAAGGTTTTAACGAGTTGGATGTATTATTAACCACCATGTGAGTTCTCAGAAACAGCTTTGGAACTCTTAGAATCTTGTCTATTTTGACATTAAAAAAAAAAAAAAAAAAAGATTTCATTTATTTATTTATTTGAGTGGGGGAGGGGCAGAGGGAGAGGCAGAGAATCTCAAGTAGACTCTGTGCAGAGCATGGAGCCCGACACGGGTCTTGACCCCATGACCCTGAGACCATGACCCAGTCCGAAACCAAGGGTCGGATGCTTAACTGACTGAGCCACCCAGGCACCCCTATTTTGACATTTTTTAATTAAATATTTTTAGTCAGCCAAGCACATTGAAAAAAATAAAATTTTCATTTGAATTGTAGCCATTTCTTTAAGGCAAATCTTTCGTTTTAAGTGCAACTAATATTTCAGAATGGAATTAAACAACATTAGTGGGTAATGGTTTTGATCTGTTTCCAAGAAAAAAGAATACTTCCTAGCTGCAGATTTGTTACAGCACTAACTAGTTACTGTACCAGCAAGGACAATATTCAGAAAGATGAGGAAAAAATGCAGAATGGTAATAACAGTAGCGCAGGGAGAACAAGAGAGAAGATGAGGTAGGAGACAGGAAAGAGAAGAAACGAAGGAGTAAGGAGAGAAAAAGGAGAGAGAGGAAAAGAGAGAAGAAAGAAGAACAAGTAAGAATATATGAAAGGCAGTTGTCAGGCTCTGCTCCCTTGACCCCACCCTTGTTAAAATGGTGTCATTTCCAAGGGATGAGCAGCTACTCTTCAGTTTTAAGCTAATGCTTTCCCAGAAAATGTTTTCTTTGTTCCCTAAATTATTGATTGGGCTATTAAGGGTCTAAAATGAAATTTTAATTCATTGGTAAGAGTCTTCCCAAAGTGTGACCTCTTGGATCACACTGATTGACTTGCTATGCTGCCATTTGAGTAATTGAAGAGAGAGGATGGGAGTGCATGAGAGTAGAAAGTGAATGTCCATGGACGGCAGCAGGGTCCCCCTCTGCAAGCCTGGATCCGGGGGCGGGGGGTGGTTGAAGAGTCCAATAGAAGGTTGGGAATTGTTCTACACTGTCCTTTCTGAGAAAAAATATATGGTCTTCCTGCCAGTCCCTGTTAGCAGGGTGGAAATTGTCACCGGATTCTCTGTGTAGAGGTCAAAAGCACCTACCCCCACTCACCCCCTCCTCCCCATGAACACTGAGAAATTGTTGACCTAAAAGCAGAGGGTAGTAGTCGAATCTGTCAAGGTATGGACAAGTTCTGAGAGTCTGTGAGGTGCCGTGGTACTAGCTGTGAAAAGGGCAGTATTTGGCATCCTAAAACCCTGGATTTAAATCCTTTCACTGACTTTTTTTTTTTTTGAGGTTTTTATTTTATTTTTATTTTTATTTTTTTTTTATTATGTTATGTTAATCACCATACATTACATCATTAGTTTTTGAGGTAGTGTTCCATGATTCATTGTTTGTGTATAACACCCAGTGCTCCATGCAGTACGTGCCCTCTTTAATACCCATCACCAGGCTAACCCACCCCCCACCCCCTCCCCTCTAGAACCCTCAGTTTGTTTCTCAGAGTCCATAGTCTCTCATGGTTCATCTCCCCCTCCAATTCCCCCCCCCTTCATTCTTTCCTTCCTGCTATCTTCTTCTTCTTTTTTTTTTTAACATATAATGTATTATTTGTTTCAGAGGTACAGGTCTGTGATTCAACAGTCTTACACAATTCACAGCGCTCACCATAGCACATAACCCTCCCCAATGTCTATCACCCAGCCACCCCATCCCTCCCACCCCCCACCACTCCAGCAACTCTCAGTTTGTTTTCTGAGATTAAGAATTCCTCATATCAGTGAGGTCATATAATACATGTCTTTCTCTGATTGACTTATTTTGCTCAGCATAATACCCCCCAGTTCCACTTTCACTGACTCTTAATGGAAAGAATCTTGGAAAAGGTAATGAATGTCTCTGCTTCTCAGTGTTCTCATCTCTAAAATGTAGATGATGAGAAACAGTGGGGCCAATACATGGAGAAAAAAATGTAGTGTAAATAAAATGCTTAGCATCATGCTCAGTAAGTATTTCCATAGATTTTAACTCATTCATTTTACAGTTACATTTATGTTATCATCCTTTCTATTGTCATCAGAGGCAGGATGGTAAGGAGAAGATTGGGGTATTGGTTCACCACATAAGGAGCAAGTCAAGGGATCTGGGAACCAGGGACGTGTACAAGGGGAGAAAGCAACCAGGTCTTGAGAAGAAAATAGGCAGAGTATGGAGACTAGAAACCTAAGCTAACACCTAACAGTATATTACCGTTACTAGTATCCATCATTTACTGTTTTTCTGCCAAGTGCTACTCTTCTATTATACTATTGTTTCTAATCCTCATATCTACTCTGTGAAAAAGAGAGCATCATTTTCTTGTTTTAACTAGGGAGGAAAAAAAGAGTTCAGAATACTTACAGAGCGATTGAGAACCCAAGTTCTCATTCCAAGGTCTGTAGTCCTTCCATTGCCCCCACACTTGATGTGAATGCTCTCTGGGCCATTGGAAATATCTGTGGGTTTTGGTCTCCTTTCTACTTTTTTCCCTTCTATTTTGTAATGGCTAGCATTTTTGGCCCCAGGGAAAGATTCAGAAGTCTGTTCCTCCCCTTTATCTTTTTCTTCTCATCTCTCTTTAATTTCATGGCTCCTGTTTTATTTCCTGTTGTTGTTGGATCTTATTGTACCTCTGATTTTATTATAAACAAAATATTTTGAAGTAGAGACTCTACCGGTTGGATATTGTATGTAACAACTCAACCTCAAATGGCACCCATTTATTATTTCTCACTGTCTATGAGTTGGCTGGGGGTTGATTGATGGAGGCTGGGCTTGGCTGCAGGTGGCTGTGCTCCATCCTCTGGCTAGGATCATCAGGCCAGCCCCAGTATGTTCTTGGCAATGGCAATGACAGAGGTTCAAGAGAGCAAGTGGAAGCACACGAGGCTTCTTTTTATTTATTTATTTATTTGGGAGAGAGAGAAAGAGAGAGAGCTGAGTGGGTGGAAGGGAAGAGGGAGAGAATCCTAAGCAGACTCTCTGCTGAGCACAGTGCCTGATACAGGGATCGATCTCATGATCCTAAGATCATGACCTGAGCTGAAATCATGAGTGGGATGCTTAACCAACTGAGCCACTCAGGCGACCCAGCACACAAGACTTCTTAAAGCCATCCTGTTCTGTGGGTCAAAGAAAATCACATGGTTGAGCCCAAAGTCAGGAAGTAGGGTTGCCCTCACCTACAGTGGAGGACAGTACAAAAGTATATGCAAAGAATATGGAATTAGGGAGGGGCAGGGAATTGTGACCATTGATGTGATTTATCACAGAGATGTGTCAACCAAGCAGTCATTTTGCAGCCTACTGTTGCCTGTTGGTTTCTCTTCCTCTATCTGACTCTGACTTAAGGAAGGGTTAGCTCCCTTCTGAGTCCCAACAACCATGGGAATCAGATGTCTCCTTGGAGGGGGTTGGCTCTGAGTGTTGCTTTTTTCAGTTTCTTACTCTGCTTCCTCTCCCCTGTGAAATTATAAGCTCTGGAGTATCTTCAACCTTGCATCACCAAGTAGGGCACATTTGTGAAGTAACAGGTTTTTTCTCAAACATCTTCCTTAAAAGTCTCTATTTCCTTCAGTAAGTAGGGACAACATAAGTGTGTACATTCACACTATAATCTGGTATTCTTGTATTTAACTGGTATTATACCTCTGTAACAATTTTCCTGGTATTATTTGTATTTTACTGAAACTTTGCAAGACACAATACCTTTTGTTTGATAATGGTAGAGTTTTAAGCAAGAAATAATGCTGATTGGGTAATAGAGGGGCTGTGAAATTGAAATCAACTCCTGTACTTGGGCATGAATCCTGATTATCGCACAGGACGGGTTTTCACACATGACCCTGATGGACTGTATGAATAAAACTCTTATTTTTGTTCTGCAAAATTCTACCCTTCCAAGGTAGAAACCTGAAACTTTTTGACCTCCTTCTTGGGAGGGGTTATAACATGCCACTTAAATCAATATTAACCGGTCTCCAAAGCCATGTGTAATCTGGACTCTTCATTCTTTGCATTTTGTCCCTTTCTGATAACATTCTTACCGAACAAACTTTTTCTTCCTTTCTTAAATACCAGGTTACTTCATGCCTCAGATCTTTGTACCACCCATTCCATCTGCCTGGAATGTTCTTTCTCCAGCCATCTATCTGTCACCTACCTAAATTACTGCATGTCCTTTGGGACTCAGTTAAATCCTAATTTATTTGAGAGGCTGTCCTGACCTCACAGTTGTGATTACCCAATCTGTCACCTGTGCTAGAATTCTCCATCTTTCTTCCTAGAACTTCTCACATTTCTAGTGACTAAATGAATCATTGCATGGTTTTTTTTTTGTTGTTTCATGTGTGTTTTCCTTTCCAGTCTCTTAGTTCCTTGAGGGTTAGTACACCTTGTTTCCCCAGCCCTGGCCTATAGTGTTTGGCACAGAGTAGGTTATCAGTTGCCATTTGTTGAATGAATAAATGAATGAATGAATGAATGAATAAAACTTTGCAGAGACATAGATGCTCAGAACTGGAATAGATTGTAAAACCAGTTCCCATCGTATGGTCTCTACAGCAGCTCTCCTAGTCTCCAGGTAGCTGATTGCTTCTACTTGAACACTTCCCCCAACTAGGAACTTATTCTTCTTGAGGCTGTCAATTTCATCTTTCTAACAGTTGTAAAATTTTCATGTTTCCATTTCCATTAAACTAAAATATGTCATCCCATAACTCTTATCTGTTGATTTTATGTCCAGCCCCTTGGGTTTTTACAAAACAACCCAAATTTACTATTTATTTGGCAGTATTTTATATATTTGAAAATAATGACTGTAACTGCCAAGGATTTTTTACTGAAATACCCACTGTTTGATATACACACTTTATCAACATTATCTCATTTATTTGTCAACATAATTTTCAGTGGGTTGTATTAATATCCCCATTTTACAGAAGAGAATACTGAGGCTGAAGGAGTTTAAACAGTTACTTGAGAGCATGGAGTCAGTAAGTGGCAGAACCTGGATTTGAAACCAGGAACCATAATTTGTGTATTCCAGATTTTTGTATGCCCAGGGAACTAATATAGATAATATATTCAACAAATGTGAAGGACTCCGTAGAAATTAACATATGGCTGTTCGCTTACTTTTTGACCTTTATACTCTTTTGAATGTTTTGAGTGCTACAAAATGCATTTGTCCATACTTCCTTAGTCTTGGTGATCTTGATCCCTCTCTGCATTCATCTAATGGACAACCATATAGGGCTGCATGTATAACTAGATATCTGTCCCTGTATGGTGCATCCAGCACCTTGAACCTTGATGATGGCAATGACAAGTGTTTTTAACCCTAAGACATTTTTTACTCCATTTCGCCATCTATTCCTGTTTTTCTCAGTACTTGATCTCTGGCTTCACCCAAATGTCCTCAGCCCTGTCCTTCCTTTCTCCCTTCTATAGTACCTAACATTGCTCTTGTAGTGACATTGATTCTTCTTGATGCAATTTCATTCATATCTGCAGCATCTACCCCATGGATCCCTGGGGAGCATTCTAAAATAACCTCTCTGTCAGGTTACTTATATTATGCTGCTATAAGAAACAACACCTAAATAGTAGTGGCTTACATAGCAAAGGTTTTTTTTAATTCATGCTAAATATCTTTAGTAGGTTAATAAGCAGGCTATTGATCACAGTGCCTCAGAGACCCAAGCTAATAGAGCAACCACCATCTTGAACATGACCTGTAGTTGTGACAGAAAAAATAAAAAAGGTAAAGCTCTGATGTCTCTTACCAACAACTGAATGCTTAGCCTGGAAATGACACTAGTCATGTGGCCCACCCAGTGACAAGGGGGCCAGAGAGGACAGTTGTGCCATATGTGCAGATATTGGGGAACTGAGAAACATTTGGTTTATATTTGGTAACTTAGTCCATAAGACTAAGATTTGTCTTAGAGATAATTTGATTATATTAAATAGAAACCTACTCAGTGTGTTTCATTTGGAATTTAAAATAAAAATTTATAATCAAAGGATTTTAATGGAATCTAAGAGTTGAAGTACAGTAATTCTGTACTTCATAAACTATGAAGTACATAAACTATGGATCTTCATTGCTCTCATAAACTATGGATATTGAGAACTGGAAGGCTTCCAAAGACTAGGAATTCCATTGCTCTCTTTGTCTTTAGAAACAAGTGGCCTCTCATCTCTGTTTCCTTGCACATTTGATCCATTCTCTCTCTTTTTTTCCTGCAAACTAGCCTTCCCTGTTTATTTCTTAGCACATGTGACCCTAAAATTGACCATCTCAAAATGGGAGGCTTAATTCTTGAGTCTGTTTGACTTGATAATTTCAGGACCTACAGCTTGCTAACCCAGACTCTCTTATCCTTGGGTTGGTATCCTTCCATCGTTCAATTAATAAGTATTATTGGCAGGACAAAGATAATGTCAGGTGGTAGTAAGTCGTCTTGCCTCTAGGGAGCACAGAAGACGAATTGATAGGAATCTTTATCACATTAACGTTTCCTAGTACTAGCTTAAATGACCAATCATACAGTTCCTGAGAAAAGGAGTTTAGACATCATCTTTCCAGATTGTGTGGAACATTAGGAAAACCCCAGTGTTCTTTCGTCTTGTCTTTTCCAGCTGACTTTTGAAATATCCTACCTTTTAATTTTACCTCTTAAATATTAAGATTTAAATCTCAGTTACATGTAATGTTCTCTCCCCTAACCACTCCACATATTCTTGTCAACTAGTTAACTAATTAATTAGTTAAATGATTATTGAGTGCCTATTAGGTAGAAGTTGTGCTTTGTGTTAGATGTAACCAAAAGGAGCTGCCCTCAAATTGCATGCAATCAAGTACTGACAGGTTTATGTGAATCACGATTTTAAGGTCAGGATTTCCAAGACTAACAGATCACAACCATTTGTGGATGGAGGGACATGAACTGACTTCTACAGAATATCCACTATATGCCCTGCACCATATGCTGGACCCTCTATGAATAATTTCTCATAAATCCTTACATTACACCAACAGTGATTGACATCATCATTCCAATTTAAGAGAAGCAAGATTTAAACTTAGGTTTTTAGATTCCAAAGGCTGTTTTTCTTTCCAAGTCAAGCTGCCTCTAGGAATGAGGTGGTGATACCAGCCAGAGTTGACTAAATTGGGTAGGTCAAAGACTCTGTTCATTCTCTTTCTGTCTTATAGCACTACCTAAATCACTCTTCTAAATCACTTCATGAGAAAACTTGCTTCTCATAGTGTGTAAATAAGTGGGTGGTTTTGATTTAGGTTCCTTGTCAATTATTATATCTATTTTCAAATCCAAGCGAAGCTTAATGATAAGATGAAGAGGTTGAACAAGTATGAGTTGATCATGAAAGCTGGAAGTGATGGTTTCTGACACTGTTGTGGTGGGAAATAAATTTTTTTTTTAAATTTTATTTTATTATGTTATGTTTAGTCACCATACATTACATCATTAGTTTTTGATGTAGTGTTCCATGATTCATTGTTTGCGTATAGCACCCCAGTGCTCCATTCAATACGTGCTCCATTCAATACGTGCTCCATTCAATACGTGCCCTCCTTAATACCCATCACCGAGCTAACCCATCCCCCCACCCCCCTCCCCGCTCCTACACTGTTGGTGGGAATGCAAGCTGGTGCAGCCACTCTGGAAAACAGTATGGAGATTCCTCAAAAAGTTGAAAATAGAGCTACCATACGACCCAGCAATTGCACTACTGGGTATTTACCCCAAAGATACAAATGTAGGGATCTGAAGGGGTACATGCACCCCAGTGTTTATAGCAGCAATGTTCACAATAGCCAAACTATGAAAAGAGCCAAGATGTCCATCAATAGATGAATGGATAAAGAAGATGTGGTATATATATATATATATATGTATATATACACACACACACACACACACACACACACACACACACACAATGGAATATTATGCAGCCATCAAAAGGAATGAAATCTTGCCATTTGCAACGATGTGGATGGAACTAGAGGGTATTATGCTAAGTGAAATAAGTCAATCAGAGAAAGACAAGTATCATATGATCTCCCTGATATGAGGAATTCTTAATCTCAGGAAATAAACTGAGGGTTGCAGGAATGGTGGGGGGTGGGAGGGATGAGGTGGCTGGGTGATAGACATTGGGGAGGGTATGTGCTATGGTGAGTGCTGTGAATTGTGTAAGACTGATGAATCACAGACCTGTACCTCTGAAACAAATAATACATTATATGTTAAGAAAAAAAAAGATAGTAGGAAGGGAAGAATGAAGGGGGGGAAATTAGAGGGGGAGACGAACCATGAGAGACTATGGACTCTGAGAAATAAATTCTTATTAGCAACTAACTTAACAATTGACCAGGTTGTCCCTGGATGAATGCCTCTCTTTGTGAAGAAGCTGACCCTCTGTGAGGATGTAAGACCTGTTCACTTTGTTTTCATCTTGAAGTTGATAATCGTCTTTTTCCATTTTGAAAGCTCCTCCAGCAGTTTTTAAATGGTGCCCCCATGGCCTCAACGAGCTCAGTCTTCTTCTGTGAGTTCTTATTTCATTCTGGGAAATTGCTTAAGTCTTGGTGGAATACTGCAAACTGTCAAAGCTTCTCAAATTCCTCTGCTCTGAAAGGTATTCACTAACAATCAATAAATTAAGAGGAGGCACAGTGGAATCATGGAAAAAGCATGGAGCCAGGCAGACCTGGGTTTGAATCTTGGCTCCTCTGCTTAGTAACCATAGAGATATGGATAAGTTATTTAACCTCACGGTTAGTCAGCTTCCAGATCTGAATAGAAGAGGGCAACAAAATCTACCTCAGAGGCTTGTTGCTGGAATTAAATGACATAGAATTGTGGAAAATACTCAGGGCAACAATGCAGTTACGATATATTTATACAGGCCTGCCACGAATGACTGTGTAGACTGGGCACTGAATGACTCTAGGGAGCACCATTCACATGTGGCCAGTACTGTGCTGTGAACAACCATAGTCACTGTACTGAAAGGCAATCATTATCATTCTTACTACTCCTCCCATGGATTTTCATACCCCGGAATTTTTATACCTGGTGCTCACTCTTGATGTCTTCTTTTTGGATTATTGGTTCAGTTGAGCAAGCAAACTTTAGTTTGTTTTCACTTCAGCTGGACATTGCTTCTTCAGTAACCCGCTCCCATTTTGGAAACCAGAGACTGTAGGCAAATTATGCCCTGGAGTCTTGGGATTCTCTTCCTCATCCTGGAGCTAGAGCATAGCTTTTCTGTTTGTCTGGGAGGAAGAATCAAAGACCATGGAGCTGGGTTTATGAGACAGAGAACCTGCTTTTGTAGGTGAGGGTGGTGGCTTCAGACTGTTGGAACATGAATTTGAAAATTGTGGTGATCTTCTTGAACATCTGTTTCACAGTCAGAAAAGCACAAAAAGGCCTCTGAAAGTGGTGACAAAAAGAGTTCAAGGATCTGGAGAACTGTGTGACGAGAAAAATTGGCACTTCTTTAGAGAGTATCTGTAGGAGGCACAATTTATAATGGAATTATCAACATTAATATAAATTTATGAATACTGAGCCATAGGTGCAACCAAACTCCATTGTTACCTGAAGGGGAAGCATTTTGTGGACCCCAAACTGTGTTGGTTTTGAATAACTTAGTGCCACACCTACATTTTTAACACGCTGATTTGCCCTCACATTATAAGGCCATGTCTTACCCAGACTGGTAGATGTGCGGTTTGCTCCATTCCCTTGGAAGTGCATCAGGAAAAAGAAAAGGGAGAAAAAAAATGAGAAATTATACCCATTTGAGAATCATAAGAAGCTTTGGTTTTTATCCTTTCCAGGCCAGTGAATTTACTTGAAATAAATTTTTTGTAGATTGCAATTGTACTGCTCAAGAGAAGGGGAATGGGTTGTGTACGGTGAGTGAGGGAGGAAGGATGGAAACATTCGTATTTTGAGGTCTACTCTGTTCTGAATTCTTTGCACACGTGTTTAATCCTCGTAGTATCTCCAGGAGGCCGTGGCTATTGTTTCTAGGTAACAATGGGAAAAGCCAGGTTCAGAAAAGACGATTTGTTCGTACTGGTAGAGTTTGGGTTTAACCCATGTCTGCAGACCCCAAGGCAATTCCCTTTTCTTTAGACTAGGGTCAGCAAGCATTTTTGGAAAAGAGCTTTAGTAAATAGGGTTTGTGGGCCAGAAGGTCTCTGTTGCCTATTGCTCAGTGTGCTCAGGTGGTGCAAAACCAGCCATCAAGAGTATGAAAACATATATGAGCACTGCTGTGTTACAATAAAGCTTAATTTACAAAAATGGGCAGAGTGGGATTTGGTCTGCAAGACTAGTTTGCCAAACCTTTAAAGCCCCAGAGTAAAAACCAAAGCAACAACCCCCAAAATGAAAAGAACAGAAAATAGTTAAATGAAGGTAGGGTTTGGAGGATGACCCTGTTTTGTAAAGGGCATCATAAAATTTACATATAGTTTTCCTCATCTAGTGAGAGCAAAGGCCATTTCATATACACTTTACAGCTTCACACTTATGACTGTGTCAGTCCCTGGAAAGCAACAAAACTGTTCTTTAAATATATACAGGATTAGGGGCGCCTGGGTGGTTCAGTCAGTTAAGCATCTGCCTTTGACTCAGGTCATGACCTTGGGGTCCTGGCATCAGGCTCTCTGCTCAGCGGGGAGTCTGCTTCTCCTTCTCCCTCTGCCCCTCCCCGCCCGCTCACGCACGCTCTTTCTCTCAAATAAAAATAAAATCTTTAATATATATACACATGACTAGTGTTTCAAGTATTACATCTGAGTTAACCACAACAGACTAGGTCCGAACATTCCCCAGTACACACAAACTGTTACAGTCCCTGTCTCTCAGTTGGGTGGCTGGCTCCTTCTCATGTCATTGACTAAATTTTCTTGCAGTTCTTAGATTCCCACATACAAACAGATCATCATGTTGTTGGAACAATTCCAGTGTCATAAAGCCAGACAGGTAAAATGTACTTTTCAGGTAAAACTATAATGTTATTTTCTCTACTGAAGATAGCATGAATGGCACATTTCTTAAGAAAATCTTCTTTGTCATTTGTTTATTTTTACATGCTAAACAGAGGCTAGGGAGGCCCAAAACAGGATTCTAAGTACAAAATGGTAAAAAAGTATTTCTATACAAATACCGACATAAGTATTTGAAAAAGGTGAAAAGAACAGCCTTTCAACTCTCACTAACTTCCATAGACAATCACCAACTTGTTCTACTGTTAAAAGTTGCGGGACACCTAATAGTTGGAAATCACCTAACACAATAAGTAAACCAAATCATGTAACTCAGAAATACTAAAGACTCAAAACCAGTTTGTCATGGGGCTCAGGTCTGGTGGCTCAGTACTCTGGTTCAGAAATCCTATTCCAGTCGTTCAGGCTAGGAAGGATGGAAGTCCAAGTTGAAGCAGTAACTCCAACTGTAGCAAGGAGGGGATGAATATGAGAAATGTTTGTACCTAGAATTGACGAAATGTGGTTATTTAAAAGTCATTATAGATGAAGATGATGGTGATGATGATGATGATGATGATGATGATTTTTGGTGGCAGATAATAGTAACTGGCTGGCGAACTTAAGCTGAAGTGGTGATTTATTGGTAAGCTTGTGGGGTAGCTTACATAATTGAAGAAAGGTAGCCCACATAATTGATCAAATCTTGGGAAGGCATAAAACAGGGAATCTCTGGGCACATCAGCATTGAGCCTCCATATATCTTCTTTCTGGTGTGGTACCGTAGTGTTATTGACTTCCAACCTGTGGTTGGTTAGTGGCATTAATAGTCCTAATTAAAGACCTCATTGCATCCCTGCCCTTTGCTCTGTGACTTCATAGGCCCCTCTTATTCTAATTCCAAAATTGGCCCTGGAAGAGTAGCAAATGTGACGTGATCAGAAACTTGAGTAAGCACTTGCAGATTTCTGCTTCCTTGCTTGTTCCTGGTCTTTGCCGTGAGGTTGTGCCCAGGCTAGCCTACTGGATAACATGGCAGATGGAGAAGAGCTGAGTGATCCCAGCTGTCCGAGCTGAGCCCCCAGCCATGAGAGAAAGCTCATTTGAGAACTGCCTATCTCACCTGCAGCCGACTGAGACACATGCATAAACCCAGCATAGATGAGCAGAACTGTCCACCTGACAAAACAAAGGAGAAAGGATAAATTGTTGCTTTTGGTAAATTTTGTGGGTATTTATTACACGGCAACAGCTAATTGATACACCACCAATGTGTCTCCTGATTCACGTTTTAATTTCTTGAATATGAGGATCTGGTGGATTCAGCTTGGTTCTTGTGTTGTACCCTGAATCACTTAGCTGTGACCAGGGGGCAGGTGGTATGGCTGAAAGGAGAAACACTGTGAGCTATAAAAACAGCACAATTGGTAATATCAATTATATATGTATAACATGGGGGAGGGACTGGGATAAAGATAGAGAGTCAAAAACTCCTGGACTATTTATAAATATTCTCAGAGTTTCATCAAATTCCTGAAAAAGGAAGGGCTTTTAGACTCCCACTGATATTAGCTGTGAATCAGCATTGGGGAAATGACTTGTTCATAAAGAGTCAAAGAGTGATTAGTCAAACCCATGAAGAACTTGACTGAGTGGGCAGGACCTGTTTTTCATGTCTATGTCCTTAGTGCCTAGCAAAGGATGGTACATAGAAAGGCAGTATTTTTTTTTTTAGAGAGAGACTGGGCATCAAAAGAATTGTCCAGAATAAAATATCGGCTGTTGATATTGAAAAGACAGTGGCTAAATTCTGCTGGTTTTAAGTGTATCAATACCTGATAATGTGGTGCCTACATAATATTATAAGAAAGTAATAATTTGTACCAGAAATAAAATCATTAATGTTATCATGGAATAAATGTGTTTTTCAGGCAACCAGCTCATTAACTGCCTGCTTGTGGTGTTTATGACTGTGCTTTTCTTCCTTGCCATAATCATAGAATTTTAGAACTGTAGGGGACCTGAGACCCTCTGGTCTAGAAAGCCTGTTGCACAGTGTGGATACCTCTTGCCTTAGCCCCACATGTTCTTCCTTTGTGGAAGGTCCTCACTGGCTTGTCTGAACCCCCATTCACTAAATCACTCATCATCCTCTGCTCAGTCAGCACATAGTTACTGAGCTCTAGCCAGACTCCTATGCACACAGAAGGTGCAAGCAGCCAGGAGCCAGGTGCTTCCAGCTCTGGTCAGTCTGTGATTAACATGATCCTATTTGCAAGGAACACATTCATTTCCCCGTTCTTATTTCTCATACGTTATAACCTTCTGCATGCACATCTAGGCTGAGTCTCTGTATTCCAGCAGCTGAGCTAAGAGGAATGCGTTGGGAGGAGTGGCACTGGGACCACTTTTCCTTAATGTGAGTTCTAAAAGTTAGTTGCATTCTAAAAGTTAGTTGCATTTTCGTCATTTCCCTTCCCTCCCTCCCTTCCCTTCCTTCCTTCCTTCCTCTCTTCCTTCTTTTCCTTCTTTTCTGTTTTTGCCCTTTGAACAAATACCGATTGAGTCCTGGTTGTTCAAAAAGTGGCATGCAGAACTGAACACTTTGCTAACCTCAAGTTGCCCACAATCTAACATAGCTTGTGAAAAAAAAAAAAAGGTTTTACTTAGATCTAAGAAGGAAATTAACAATTGTAGACAATTATGGTTCCTATATTGTTATAGATGTTGACATGAAAGATCACATTTAATCTATACAGCTATTCTATAAACTAGATATTCTTATCCCTATTAGTAGATAAAGAAAATAGAACTCAGACTGTCAAGTAATTTTCTCAAAGTCATGCAGCTAAGGCACCACAGAAGTAGGATTTGAATCCTTGTTTTTCGAGTTGTGACTGCAAAGCCTGGGCTCATATCTCTGCACATTGTGACAGTTCCATCACCCTTCGGGCCAAATTCCCTCTCAGCAAATCAGACACAGTCCCTGTACTGTTGAACTGTTGTCAGAATATTGCTGCATAACAAATAACCCCCAAACTCATTGGCTTACGGCAACAAGCATTTAGTTTTTTCACACATGGATCTGCAAGCTGGCTAGCCTTTGGCTGATCTCAGCTGAATCTGGACGGATTCATCTATATTTGGCTTCCCCATGGAGAGTTTGGATGCAGGTCTACTCCAAATGTCTTCTCAAACTCCTTCTACTAGAGCCCTGGGTATCTTCTCATCATAAATGATAGGAGTGCAAGTGATCATTCAAGCCATGCAAACACTCTAAAGCTATTGCTCACATTATGTTCATTAACATTCATTGGCCAAACTATGTTATATGGTCAGCCAACCATCAAGGAGGCAGGGAATTTTAGCCCTCTCATAGTGGGAGGAACTGTAAAGTTCTACAACAAAGTGTTCAGATGTATAATTCTATAACAGAGGGCAGGTGAAAAATTTGGAACAAAAATGCAGTCTACCACATCCCCAAAGCAGCAAGATGGCCAAGCAGGTTGTGTCAGTGGTCTATCCTTTGTGGTATTTAGAGTTTGAAGTCCTGGCTTTGTTACCCTCTGCCCATGAAGCATTTGGCCTGTTGTTCAACCCTTCTGAGCCCTCATTATATTCCCTGTTCCATATTCCTTTTAGACTTATTTAGATCTCAGGGAGCAAATGTGAACTTCTTTATAAACTTTACTGCAGTATTCGAAGTTAATTATTAACATTATTATTAACATATTGTTATATGCTCATATCATTGTTAATAACATTGTTATTTATTATTTTTGTCGATATGATTACCACCTTAATTAGAGTATTCTTGAAGTCTTTTTGGGGACCACCCAGCGATCCACAGTTGGAGAACCAGGTGGTCTGTGGGCTGTGGCATTAGGGCTTATTTATTTTATTATTGTATCCATGGCTTGGTTTCTGGTATTATTAAGTCATTTGTTTATGATATTTAATAAAAGCAAGCACTGTCTCATCTGCAGCCCATGAGAGGCAGTACAGCCTCTCATTTCCTGGGGTGTGGTTTTCATCTGGGGCAGCCCCAAGTGGGAATGAGGATGGTTGGTGGTTCGTGGGCATCCTCTGTTTTGCCAAAGTGGTCTGCAGTCTGCAGGAGCTTGAGAGCCTTACTTCCCATAAGTGCACTGATTCTTGAGCTGAAAGCATTCACACAATTTCTATTGCTTCATAATGGGCTGAATTCTCTCTCCATCAGACAAACACAAATAGTGCTTGAGGTAAGTAAGAAAGGGCAGGAGGTAACCTCTGCCAGAACCAACTAGCTGTAAGTGTGGATGCAAAATAACATTTCCCTGAAGAAGGAAACCATAGCAATGAAAGGAGGAGGGGGAGGCAGAAGTTGCTATTATAAACTAAATATAAAATTCCTAAGATAAATCTAAACATGTTTTTTATCAGGTTTACGTGTTTGCTCAGTTCAGCTCAAATCTATGAAATTCGATTCTCTGCAACTCAATCCAATCAATATTTCTAGACACTATAATGCCAACAATCCAGGGATAAGCTCTAACTCAGAGATGAATAAAATATAGACTCTGCCCTTAAAAAAATTCCAGCGAGTGGTGAACACACACACCCATGTACAAAACATTAGAGGGTAGCAGCTAGGGCTTGGGAGTCAGGCAAAGCTGGATTAGAGTCTTAACAAGGTCTTGATCTTGCTGAGTCTTAGTTTCCTCATCCGCAAAAATGGGACAGTAATGTATATTTCATAGAATTCAATTGATATCCATTTATTTATTTAAAAAACATTAAGTCTTCTTTTGGAGTCAGGGGATTTGGCAGCCTTCGAGGAGCCAAGAGGAGATGTACAGGGGAGGCAGCTATTAAATAGTGCAATAATTTTGAAAACTGTTGCCAAAATCAGATTCAGGATATATGAGCTATGGGGTAATGGAGGAGTAGGGTATAAGGTGTGGGGTGTTTAGGGGACTTAAGTCAAGCTAGACAGTCATGGTCTGTTTCCTTTTTAAGTGGAAGGAGGAAGGATGCTTGTGACACAGCAAGGAACAAGCATGTGTGCATGCATGCACACACATAGCTCATGTGTTGGGTTTCAGGAAGCAGAATGTTTCAGAGGGAAGTACATATGAAAAGACTTTTTGGTGGGAGAGAGAGTAGCACCCCAGGAAGTAAGAGAAGGCCAGCATGTGGGAGTGGAGTGGGAGGGTTGAAGAGACAGAGGCCATGTGTGTTGAGATCTTGTTAAGGGTTTGGACTTTGTTCTGAGAGCAATGTGAAGCTCTCATAGGGATTTATTTATTTATTTATTTTTTAGATTTTTATTATTTACTTATTTGAGAGAGAGAGAATGAGAGAGAGAGAACACATGAGAGGGGATAGGGTCAGAGGACAAAGCAGACTCCCTGCCGAGCAGGGAGCCCGATGCGGGACTCGATCCAGGGACTCCAGGATCATGACCTGAGCCGAAGGCAGTCGCTTAACCAACTGAGCCACCCAGGGGCCCCTCTTACAGGGATTTAAATGGGGTGGTGGTGATGGTGGTTATGATTAGAGATGCTTCACTGTGGGGAGTGGGTGTGAGGAGGTCAGTTGTAAGTCTCCTGTAATCTCCCAGGAGAGAAGTGGTGTCAGCCTCCTAGTGGTGGGAGAAGAAATGAAGAAAAAAACAGTCTAGAAACAATCTTCGGTCACCAATGTCAAGGTCACTAATGATTCCATGTTGCCAAATTTAGTGGTCAATTCTCTGTTCTGTCCTCATTTTGCTCTTAATTTGACACAAATCGATCATACTGGTCATGTCCTTCTTAAATCACCTCTTCTCTGTTTCAGGAATGCCATCCTCTCTTGGATCTCCCTAATGTACTGGTCACTTTTTAATCTGTTTTGTTGTATCCTTCTAATCTTCAAGGCTTATAAATTATTTTCTCTTATGCAGTGGACTTAATATTTATGTCCCTCCTTCCAAATTCATGTTTTGAAATCCTAACTCCCAATGTGATGGTCTCAGGAGGTGGGGCCTTTGGGAGGTGATTAGGTCATGAGGGTGGAGCCCTCATGAATGGGATTAATTATCTAATAAAAGGTACCCCAGAGCACTCTCTCACCTTCTTTCTGCCGTTTGAGGATATATTGAGAAGTCTACAAGCCAGGAAAAGGGCTCTCACCGGAACCTAACCATTTTGGCACCTTGGTCTCAGACTTCCAGTATCCAGGGCTGTGAGAGAGAAATTTCTGTTTGTAAGTCACCCAGTCTGTGGCGCTTTGTTATAGCAGCCTGAAGCGACTGTGCCGTCTCCTTTCAGTTGCTTACTTTCAAATTACTATTTCCAATCTGACTCCCCCTGCTGACTTATATATACAGTTGATATCTTGACTTGAATATCTAATAGTCTTGCAAGGTATCAGATCCAAAATGGAATTGTTAATTCTACTTCTTGTCTTGTATATTTTATGATGCTCTTCTTACAGTTACTTAGAGGAAAAGCACTTGGAATCATTCTTGACTCTTTTCTCATAATTCACATTCAGTCCCTTAGCACATTCTGGAAGCTTGTTGTAGCTTGACTGCCTTAATGAACTCAGTTAATGATGTTCCTGTATCCACATCCTTTGCAATGTAGCCTTGCAGTTCTCCCATAAAAATATAGTCTATTTCCCCACCCTTGATTATGGGCTAATTTTGTGACTTGTTTTGTCAGCAGAAATGAGGGACTGAATATACAAATGGACAACGGCCAGATTATGTATAAAAACAGAATTCTGACCCACAACTGGCAGCAACCAGCCCAAGAAGCCAACCTACTATCTGTAGTAACCAGAAATTCAAACCACTATCTGGAACAAAGAGTCCTGGAAGCCCAAACAATAACCTCTGTAACAATTGGCCCAAAATGACAAGACTTGATTAATAACTGACAGATTTCCTAACTTTTGCTCCTACTTCCAAATTAGAACCAATCAGAGATCTAAATAGGTACCCCTAACCAATCCTGTAGGCTGTCCCCCTTCTAGATATCTCACCTACAGCTTTCCTATGCCAATAGCCTCCAATCAGGGCGTACCTGAAACCTTCTATTTTTTCCCATATAATGCTTTCTTCCTCTTCTGCCTGTCTTTGAATCTCTGCCAAATGCAAGTGACGGTGCCTCACTCCCTTGCTATATCCGTCTCTGAATAAGCCTTTCTTGCTGTCATTTGGGGGTCTTCATTTATTTCCACAACAATATGATAGAAGTAACAATGTGGCTATTCTATATCTGTGTCTCAAGAGGCCTTTGACAATTCTCTCTCTTGCCTTTCTGCTATCACCATGAGAACAAGCCCAGGATAACCTTCTGGGAATTCAAGGGCCTACTATAGTTTGAAAGACTTTATGGAGCAGAGCTCAGGTGTTCTTTTGAAATTGAGTATACTTTGCAGTGGAGCTGTTTGCTACTAAGAAGCCCAAAGAAGGAAGCAGAGGAACTTAGTGACTTGGGGGTTATTTAGATGATGGGGGAAAGGCAAAGGATTTAGTTTTCCAGTCAAGTAACAAGTTGGCTGGGAACAGTGCTAATTTGGATTGTTCTTTGGTGGGTACAGTGACTTAACTGGAGGAGGCAGGCTCACTCCAGGAGGCTGAGCTATGACATTGCTCCCGGTAATCAGTTAGTCAGGCGGGAGCTGATGTTGAAGCTCTGAGCCCATCAGCTTCTACTTCATGCTGACCTTTTGAGGGTGGAACCCTTTCAAGAATAGCATTTAGCAAAGCTCCCATATTTCCTGGGGCATTTGAAAACATGGTTTAAATAAGAAATGCTTCTTATAGATCTGTGGGGACTTTGTGTGTTTATTAATGCTTAAGAAGTATTATGAAAAAGAAAAACAGATACACATTTAATCTGGGAAATATGCTAGGTGTGATGAGCTTAATAACCTCCCTAGGTCGGGGTTTTGGTTGTGGGCAGGTAATGCGAATGAACCCTCATGAGCACTTTCAAAGGTTTACAACTATGGCCACAATTTGCATTAACTAGACCACAGCTTACACCTTACCCTGAGAACACAGCAACCAAAGAGATACTAATGAAATGGAATTTGAACCACATGGCTTAGGTGTTCAGCTGCCTGTGTTTTTCTTCCTTTTTGTTCTTCCCTTTGTGCAAAGAATACTTTGATTTCTTCTATGACATTTCTTTTTCTTTGCAATTGGCATCAAACACAGGTGCCATGTACATGTTCTCTGTTTGGCATCCCAGGGTTTCTGTCTCCTTACAAGTCAGACCATGAGGACAGCACAGCCCCTGCTGAGTGCCAGAGCCTCTTCTTTCTAGGCAGCTCATGGAAGAAGTACCCAAGGGGCTGTCTGTAGTTCATTATTACCCAATAGGGTTTGATGACCTTTTGCCTCTGGCCTGTGGGTCCAACTCCATTATTGTTTCTAGGGAGTTCTCAACAACTTGGGGATCCTCAGAACTTTGGTTTTAGTTTCTCTCTAGCAATCGAACACACAAGAGATAATGTTGATGTCATGGGAAAGACTTTTGCTGCCTTTATTGTTTTATTATTGTACAGTTATGTCTAAGATTCTGTGGGCTTATATACAAAATAACTAGGGGTAACGAAAAATACATCAGGCATTGCAGGTTCCAATCCTAGCTGGGTGACTTAAGGCAAGTCATTCACTGGGCTACAGTTCCTTTAGCTTAATGAGACAGGGTCTCCAAAGTCTTTCTACCACTACCATTGGAAAACTTCAACTATATGCAGCTTCTAAATTCCGAATTGTGAATAAATCCTAAATCTCATTTCTTGTGTACTTACTATGTTGTCAGGCGATTTCAAGATATTCACCTAACAAGCACTAATTGCCCCTTCCTATATACCAGGCATCCTTCCAGGTGCTGGGATGGAGTGATAAGCAAGACAGAAACAGTTCCTATAATCCTGGAACAAATGTTCTAGTGGCAAAACTGCCTAATGTCCTCCTGTGTGAAATAATGAAGTCAGGGTCGAACCCAGGTCTATGTGACTTCAGTATGCTTGTTTTTATTCTGGGTTGAAGACCATCCAGAATTAGTCTTTCAATGATTATATTGGATTCTTGTTAAGATAAACTTCTAGAATGATAAAAACCCTCCTAACCACCACCACTACCACCACCACCACCACCACCACCACTCCTGTGTCCCTACAAGACAAAGCCAGGAGCCCAAAGTCTGGGTCTTTCTATCATCTGGAGACAAGAAAGCCTAGGGAATAAAAACAAGCATACTGAAGTCACATAGACCTGGGTAAGTCAAACAGAGAAAGACAATTATCATATGGTTTCACTCATATGTGGAACATAAACAATAGCATGGAGGACCATAGGGAAAAGGAAGGAAATCTGAAGGGGTTCGAGAAATCAGAGAGGGGGACAAACCATGAGAGACTATGGACCCCAGGAAACAAACTGAGGGTTTCAGAGGGGAGGAGGGTGGGGGGGATGGGGTAACAGGGTGATGGGTATTAAAGAGGGCACATGTTGTGATGAGCACTGGGTGTTATACGCAACTGCTGAATCACTGACACTACATCAAAAACTGATGTACTATACAGTGGCTAACTGAACATAATAAAAAAAATAAAAAAAATAATAATTCTGGGAACATGGCAGATGGTAGCATGACACTTTATATTTCTCTTCATACCTGCCTCATAGAAGTGCAGAGTTAATATTGAGCCCTATTCTCCCAAATTGCAAGGTATTTCTTCTGTACTTTGCCTCTGTAATGGGTTTGCTGTGAGGATAAGAAAGAATGTGAATTCCCCTGAAAAAATAGACTACATAAAACTAAATATTTCTTAAACTTAGTATCAGATCATCCTGGACTTCAGCAAAGACTTTAAACTCAGAGTAAACACAAACAACAAAAACATCAAATAAATAGAACTCAGCACTATAATTTGCTGGCTGTGTGACTTTGGCTTATTTAACTTCTCCAGTCCCCATCACAAGGTTTTACCTGTAGCTACCTCAAATGAGAGTAATCTGTTAAGTGCTTAGCATAGTGTCTGAAACCCATTATAGGTATTCAGTAAATATTAGTTCCTTTCTCCCTCTGGAAGTGAATACATGTCTACACATGTTATTATCACCAGTACCTGGAGGCTTAGCAGTCGGAGGTCTGAGCTGAGTGGAGCCTGCAGCCTTATGGAATAGCTAGGTAAAGTTAAAAGTAGTTTATCTTCAGGGTGATGATCTTCTATCCATTTATTCACAACTTTATGTCATACCCATTTAATAGGTAGGGAACACTAAGGAAACGAGGAACTTGATTTATCCAGCATCATCCTGAAATGGGAATTATTATTAAGAATTTTTAAGTCCTAGAGTAATGAATAGGATGAAAGGTTTGTGGCCATCACTGATGCTTTCTTTACTGTAGACAGATATGCTCAAAAGGGAAATGTGTTTATCCTGAACTTTCTGTCCCTTTCTCTGATGTTGCTGGAAAGCGTATCCAGAAAGGCTATGGACAGTTCCTCAGAATCAGGCACTAACAGAGCAGAGAGCCAACTGTGTCTTTCTTGGTCAAAGGTCAAGGGCAGGTGTGCTCTTGTGATCAGGACACCAAGGAGCGGACCAAGGTAAATGTACTAAGCAGAAGCCAGGAGACCTTTGATTCCCCTTCACACTACTGGCAAGTATGGTATGTTTATTACTATTTTTTCGTAAACAGCTTTATTGAGGTGTAATTGATATACAAAACACTACACATTTAAAGTATGTAATTTGAACATATGCAGGAACCCATGAAACTATCATCACAATTAAGACAATAAACATAGCAAGAATGGTTTAAATTGTGGAAAAAGGACCTTTGCTGAAATTGACACCATCCCTCAACAGATGTCATTTATGTTTATGCATCCCTCCGTTCATTCGAGCATGTAAACACAGTCGGATCACTAGCTTTGGTCCAGGCACTATGCTAGACACCAAGTGGGACACAGGGATAAATTGGACCCCTGCGTCATTCTCACAGAGCTGAGAGGTTAGCAGAGAAGTAAGCCGTATGCTCACATAGCTCTCAGGTAAAGTCAGAGATGCTAAGTGGGGAGGCAATGGACATACTTTCTCAGCATTGCCAAGGGAGGAGAGTCATCATGACCTGTGAGAATTGTGGACGAAAAGGACAACGTAGGCTTGAGAAATGTCAAACTTTTCAACTGTGCTGGGGCATAAGGTGCTTTGATAATATTGCTAACTACCAATTATTGAACAGGTAATTTGTTTTGGACAACGTGCTATACTTTATGTACTGTATTCCATTCTGTCAGAACTACATAGTGGATATTAATAATCTCTTCTGCATATGAACTAACTCTAATGAGAAGAGGTCAGTTAGTAGTTCTGACCTAGAAGCCTGTGCTGTTAATTGCTGCTTCATGCTGACTCTCCCTTCCTGGGAGTTGAGGGAGCCAGGTTGTGAAGGATTTCTTATGTCCCTCAGTTAGGCAATAGGGAGCCATAGAAGGTAGAGAGGGAGTGTGACCCTTCTGGGCAGCATTAAGCTTTCAAAAAGGATCGAGTTTATGAGAGATTTGAAGGGGCCAAGATTTTAAGAGGGAAGCATGCATTTTACCAAATAAAAGATGAATCAAGAGGAGGTAGATGCTTAAAAATAATAGATCAGTTGAAATTCCCTATAAACAAAGTATTTCTGTAACTGACAGGCTGTGGCCATGGTGGCTGTCTTAGCCAAGGTCACACTATAACACATACTGTTATAATAAGCATAGTTTGGGAAAGACAGATTTCCAAAAGCCACAGAAAAATTAATCTCCTTGCCTGAGAGTCACAGCATGTGTCTTAGCTCCAGCTGCTATAACAAAATACGATAGACAGATACATAGTGCCCAGGGCTGGAAAGTCCAAGGTTACGGTACAGGCAGATTCAGTTTTTGGTGGTGGCCCGCTTTCTTGTTTGCAGATGGCCACCTTCTCACTCTGTCCTCACAAGGCAGAGAGAGGAAGCTCTGGTGTCTTTTCCTCTTCGTGTAAGGGCAATATCCCATCATGGGGTCCCTATCCTCATGACCTCATCTAACCCTAATTACTTCCCAAAGCTTCACCTTCGAATAGCATCACATTGGGGGTTAAGGTTTCAACATGTGAATTTGGGGGGGGGAACATAAACATTTAGTTCACAACAGTGGCTTATTCAGTGTTTCAGATTTGTTGGAATACCATGCAGATGTACCTGCTTTGTCAGATGTTGGTTTATTATTAATTTGGATTTGAAGAGCTTCAGGAAGGTTGTTGGGTTGTGGTGATTGATTCAAATTGCAACTCAGGCCAGATGGCAATAGATAATTTATATTTATGTACTTCTTTATGCTTAGTAAAGCTTTTTTTTTTTTTTTTTTTGGTGGGATATTTAAGATCCACTTTATAAAAGAGAAAGCCAAGGCTCTGAGAAGTTTATAAATTTCCCAGGGTCACACGTCTACTAAGAAGCTGGAAATGAAATTGAATTCAGATCTTTTTTTTTTTTTTTAAGATTTTATTTATTCATTTGAGAGAGAGAAAGCGAAAGAGAGAGAACACAAGCAGGGGAGGGGCAGAGGGAGAGAGGGTGAGGGAGAAATAGGCTCCTTGCTGGGCAGGCAGCCTGACGTGGGGCTCGATCCCCTGAGCTGAAAGCAGACGCTTAACTGGCTGAACCACCCAGGTGCCCCTGTATTCAGATCTTATAACTGAATCCTGCATTCTTTCTAGGTTGTCAGGAACTTCTCTAGTGACCCCTAGCCCCAAGTGGACTAACCATTATCCTTGGACAATAAAAAATTTGAGCTACAAGAGAATGCAAAACCATCTAGTCTCAACTCTGTTTTGAAGTCCAGAGAAATAAAGTGATAGATCCCAAATTTAGGACATAGTGAAGATGAGAACTTTTATATTTTGATTACTGATCCAGGATCCCCTTGACCCCAAAATTTGGTGAACAATTTTCACTCTATCAAGTACTTTACATTAAATTACTATCTTTATTCTTCAAAGCAGTCTTATAAAATAAGGTAGGTGTCAGCCCATTTTTCTGATGAGAAAACATGCTTTGAAAGATTATGTAACTTGCCTCAAATTGTCCAGTTGGTAAGATTTGAGCTCGGTATTAGGAACCTCCTTTTAATTATGAGTTAACAAATTTCAAGCGACGTGTCCGCAAAGTCAGACATGAACCCAGGCCTTATGATTGCAAATCCAGTGCAGTCACATCCTTCTTGCTCTGTGCCCCATTCTCCTTGAGGCAGGGAGAGGGTGTTCCCTCCTGTTTTTCCTGTCATTGTCTGAGTCTGATTGCTTCCCTGAAGTTGGCATGACAGCTGTGGCTTTAAACCTGCTCTCCTCCACCTCGGACACCTGTTTACCCTCTGATGTTCCCCACGCATTTGCTCCATGTGTCCTACCGTTCAGACAGTCTGTTTATAGAGGAGGGCATCTCCTTATTGTTTGTATCATGAGCTGCCAGCTCTGTCCCATCTTCCCTTACCTCTCATCTGTCATGCAGGCTTGTGTCAGAAGCAGGGTCAATTAACTTCCTACAGAGATGTTAACTTGGCAGACACAACTTGATTGATTTGTTTTAATCAGACCCATTTTTGCAACGAACATCCCAGGTAGGAGGGATAGCCAAGCCCAGGAAGTGGGATGAATGTGAAGATTGATTGCTCTTTTATTTTAGAAGAAACACAGAGTAAATAGTAGATGTGGGCAGATGGCAGATTTGTCTGATAGATTGGTGTCATCAAAGGCCTGAATGGATCGTTCCTTCTTATAGTATTCCTGCCTTACAACATCAGCTTCCACTTCTCCATGTCATCATCGTTCTCTCGCAAACGGCCGCTGCTCTATCTTGGTTATGTCCTCACTGTGCATCTAATGGCTCAATCCAGAAACTAAAAATCATCCTTATTAACCTCGCCCTTCCTACTTTAGTTGGTCATTACATCAGGTTGGTTCTGCCTCTGGAATAGTCTCAAGCCTGTCCCTCTTGCTACCTCCTAACAGGTCCTCCAATCTTAACTTCTCCAATCCATTGTCCAATCTAGTTTTGACTGGAGAGCAAATTTGATCATGTTACATCTCTCCTTATAAGCCTGTGTGGCCCCCCACTGCCTATAGAATGAAGGCACAACATTTGTACATTTCACATAAAACTCTCTGCTGTGTGACCCCTGTGTAGCTCTCCAAGGCCATGTTCATCCATTCCTTTCTTTGAAGCAATGCTGAACTCCTGCTTTTCCATAAATTGGCTATAATGTTTCATATAGTTTTATCTTTGCACATGCTCCCTTTGTCTGAAAGAAACTTTCTTTTTTTTTGTCGCTTGTCCTTATTCGTCTTCAAGACCCCGTTCAAATGTCACACTTTCAGACCAGTCTTCCCTAGTCCCTAGGCAGAATTGAATGGTGCCACCTGTACCGTACCCTAGACCTCTATTATAGTAAGTGTTCGCTGACTGACAGCTATTTATTTCTATGTTTGTTTCTCCTACCAGCTTTGAACTCCTCTAGAAGAGAAACCATATCTTATAGATTATTGTGTCCCAATTACTTTGCAAGGTAGTGGTGCCTGATAAATTCTCAGTAAGTTGTTTTGGAATTACATACATTGATTGGCCCTCAGATTCTACTGCAAGCAAAGACTTAATGAGAGCTCTTTAGATGTGGAGCACAGTTACTCCTTCCTGATACGATATTTTATATCTCTGATCTTTTGCACATGCTTTCTCTGCTTTAAGTGACCTTGCCACACTGTCACCTAAAAAACCATATGTACTCCTTAAATCTCAGCCCAAACATCAGTGCCTCATTGAAGCTTTTCCTTACTTCCCCAGGTAAAATTAATCACCTCTTCCTTAGAATGATCTCAGTTGGGACCTGCATATTATTTCATTCTTTCTTTTACTGTAGTTAGTGTATGTTTTCTTAAAAATCCTTTGAAAAATTATTGAAAAGCAAACAGATGCCCATTCCCTCCACTCTACTAGAATTAGCTGTGGCTTCTTTTGTATTTGCTAGCATTTGTTTCTAATTCTGGCCAGTATTTGTCTTAGCCTATAATAGTCATTTGTTTACGTGTCTGTGAGAGTTTAAGCTCCTGGAGCGGGGGATTGTGCTTTATTTATCTTGCTTGTAGGTTTACTCCTGACCCATTTCTGTTGTTTTCCCATGATCCAACTGTGTTATTTCTGGTCATTGATTCCAGATAATTTATAAATATTCAATTTCTGCACAACTTTGTCATTTACCAAAAATTTAAAAATCACAGTCTTGTTCAGCTGTTAAGGCTGGGATCCATATTTAGTTTGATAAGCTTTTCCCTGTTTTTAGTTTTGTTTTGGGTTTTTTAGTTCGTGAATTTTATTTCTGTGTGTTGATAAGAAATGTTAGAGTGGAATGTTAATCAATTTCAGTTTAGTTCTGTAATGTCAAGAATTTAAAAATTAAAAAATGGATTTGTTAAAGTTGCCTGGCATAGATGCTAAACAATTATATGTCAGATTGAATTGAAATGAACCAAAATGTAAGTTTTTTGAGGAGAGTGATTTTTATCTTACTCCTTTTTGATTTTGTCAAAGTTGTCACTGGGGGAAAATGAAACAGAACACTTTGGTTGTGCCTACATGACAACCCAAAACATTTTGAAAGAAAAAAGAAAAAGCCTGTATTACTGTTTGTCTCTAGAATGTCCCCAACGTTTTAATAAATACTTTTCCTTGTTATATGGTTCCTGTACTAGAGCCACATATTCCTTGTGGTGGGAACTTATGGACAGACCTTGCTTATACATTTCATGTAAAGTGGGTGGATTGTTATGAAAACACAGTGTTCAGATATGCAAAGCTGCTTCCCCAGGCTGTACCTATGCAAGAGGTGATCCTAGCGTATCATATCAAAATTAACCTGCATCTCTTTTTACCTTAGGATAGTCCTAACACCTCACTAGCCCATCAAGAACCAAAATGATTGAAGGTAAAGCATAATTCACAAAACATAATCGTAGCAGATGATTGCCACAAAGAAACAGCATAGCATAGTGGTTAAGGGCATTGGCCCTGGGAGTAGAGGCTCTTTGTTCAAATCTCAGTGCTGCAGCTTTCCAGCAGAGGAAGCTTTCAGGTCATTTAACCACTTTTCCTCATCTGCCAAAATGGGCTGACTTTAGTTGGTTGGTATAAAGCTTAAGTGAGTTAACCTTTGAAAAGTCCCTTGGACAGGGCCTTACTCATACTAAGTGTTACGTAAATATATATTAAAATATTTCCTGCCTGTGAGATTTTTTTGTTTGTTTGTGTTGGATTTTTTTGGCCTAGTCCTTCTGCCTGAAATGCTCTTCTTCATCCTGTTCTCTACCTATGGGATGACTTCTAGTTCCATTTCTATTTTAACCTTGAAGACTTTGATGACCAAGACTGCCCAGAGTCACATCTCCCACATTTGAGCTGTACTCTAAATCATGGTAACTCCTTGAGACTCTTCATCTCGTGACGGTCTACTGAGTGCTGAACACTGAGTCAAGGCATACCATTGGGTGTTTAGCCAAGTGTCAAGTCAAACACATGACATTTTCTAACTTAAAATCTTGTGTGCAGAGATGTTCTATAGGCGGTTGACTCCAACACAAGACAGAACTTCAAAAATTCCTCAAGAAATGTTCAACTTAAGTACTATGGGGTTGTAGGTGTGTGCTTAATTCTCCCCCATCCACAATGTGTCTGGCAGGCTGTGGGAGTTCATTAATACTGTAGGTAAACCCAGTAAAGTTACTTTGTATTTAAAAAGGAGCTTTTTTCAATAGTCTCATTTGGATTTTGTCTAAGGCAGTGAAGAACTGAAATAAGCATCAATCTGAAAGGATTGCAAAAGGCCCCAGTGACCTAGGATGGAGAGTAGAGCCATTGTCTGAATGTAGTGGTGGGACTCAGTTGAAATTGAGAGCATGTGTTGACTACTCGGACTGTTTAAGTTGACTTCCACAGAGCAGAGGAGATGGTATCCTTTACTTTTTGTTTACAGTCTATATTCCTTCAAACTGCACCATCCAATATAGTAGCCACTAACCACAGTGGCTAGTGACACTTGAAATGTGGTCATTTTGTATTAAGGTGTCTTGTAAGTATGAAGGGTAGGCTGGATTTTGAAGACTTAGTCTGAAAAAAGAAGGCAGAATATCTCATTAACATTTTTTATATCGATGACATGTTAAAACGATAACATTGCAGATACATTGGGTAAATAGAACACTAAAATTGAATTTGCCTGTTTCTTTTAATCTTCCTTTAGATGGCTAGTAGAAAATCTAAACTTGTCCGTGTGGCTCACACTATATTTCTGTTTAACAGCATTCCCTTAGGGTGTGGTTTTGAAAGGTCACACACACTTATTGAGCACATGCAATGTGCTGGGCCTTGTGCAAATTGCTGTGATTAAAAAAGATATGAGGTGAAAAAAAAAAGAAATGAGATGAAGATCATAGTGTAAAGAGAGAAACAGCTGCAGAAGCACCTGTCTTTAATGTAGAGTATGAGTCTTGCAATTGGGTAGCATATTGTGTGGAAAAAAGATAATAGGTTTGGGTCATATCAGGCTGAATTTGAACTCTAATTCTTCTTCCTGCTGGTTGAATAAGTTCATTTACATCTGTGATTCTCTGTCTCCTTATCTGTATAATGGTAATCATTATATCTAGCTAATTTATCTGTGGTTAGTATTTGCATAGCTCATAGTAGGTGTTTAATAAAACCAGAGTTCGTGTCATTCGATTACATGATCAAAGTTCTGTGGTGCTATGAGAGAAGAGAAAATGAAAGGTCTATAATGCCTTAACGGTGATAAAGTGGGAGAAGTGAGGCTTAAAGAAAAATGCCATTTGACTAGAGTCACTAATTAGGAACACTAAGAATTTGCCAAGTGGAGAAGGGATGGCAAAGGTCATTAGGAGAATACAAGAGTACTGCACCAGTCCAAGCAAAACATGTTTCTGGCTTGAGCTAGGGCAGTGGCAGCAGGGATGGACTCAAGAGGTAGAGTCCATGGATTTGGTGGTAGGAATCACATTGTGTAGATCATTATGATTTTTACTGTTTCCTTTTCCCCAATTGTCCATGCTTTTTTAAAGCTGGCATATGCTTCTTAGTTGGTCCAGATTGGGGTGTTTTGTTTCTTTTTCCCTTTTTCTCCCTCTCTCAAATGGTCTGTCTTTACACTGTTATTTATATTCTGGAGATTAAAGCACATGATAATTATTATGCTTCAGGTTACAGCTCCATGTAAAATACAGTGTGATTATTGTTCATCTGTATTTTTTTCCTTAATGCTTAATAGTATATTTTTACTGGGCACCAATAATCATCTAATTGCTATGTAGTTATTGAAATCAGATACAATGCTCTGTTAAAGATTACCCTAATTATGAGGCAAGGCTATTAGATCCTCTCTTTGCCTAGTTTTAGGCCTGTAGAATTTTCAAAAAGCAAAAGGTTGAATAGGCATTGAAATCTCAGTACTCTCCCATTCAGTCTCCCTCTCATTTGGCTGTTAGGGCAACCTTTGTACACAAACTGGCCTACCCTGGTCACACTTGCTGCTTTGATGAGACCAGGCAGCAGGAGAACCTGTAATAATGCCCTGAGGCATGCTGGGAAAACCATTGTTGCCTAAAATGAGGACTATCTGATAGGACTTAAGACACTTGTGCTTTTGTTTCTAGTTAGATTTTCAGTCATAAAAATATTTCTTGTTCAAATGTACATTCGTGGATTTATTTCTTTTAAACAAATGTATTTAATTAGATTTTTGCTAATGTTCCTGGCACTAGAAATGATAGCAGCAGTTTAACCTTCCATTTTTTTAAGCAGAAATAGGAATGTAACTTCATCAGTGAAAAATGTAACTGTCCAGAAGAATGAATTTGAAAATAGGCAAAGAATTACAATACCATTTCTGTGGATGAGATAAAATCAGTGTAAAATGTACCCTTTACCCATTCCCGTTCAGTCATGAGGCCATGATCACATGGAAGGCATGCATTGTCAAGTCACAGATCACTCACAGCTGGAAGGAAAAGGAAACGTGTAGCCTATCGGATTAAGGATCCCAAGAGATCTTGATCAGCTGAGGAAATAAGTTCAAACTAAGCTATCATTTTAAGATGAGTTTACTTGGTTCCAAAAAACCAGTCACACAAGTACACATTTGCGAGAAGAGTCTTGGAGGGCTATATGCAAGAGAAAGATAAAAATCCAAACCATACATTTAGAATAAAGATGGCAACTCTACTATTTTAAGGAATTGGTCAGTAAGGGAAGAGAGAAAGAGGGGCTGGTAGTTCAAGAGAAAGGTATTCTGCCTTCTCCACCTTCCTCGGAAGCATAGAGCTGTAGCTACAGGCTGAGGGAGACAGCTGTTGCATAGTGTGAGATCTAACATTCTGGAAAAAGAGAATCTGATTACCCTGTTTTATTGGGTGGAATATGAGGCCAATGGGGGATGAGAGAGAGGATGGGATTGAGACTATAGTTGGAAGGATTAGCCTGGGAAGACATGAAGGATACATCTTCTAAGACAAGAGGGCAGGATGTAAGCCTGAGTAAATACAGAGCTATATTAAAGTTTTGAGGATCGTGTGGGAATAGGAGCAGAGGAGATGAAGGAATAATGAGGCTGGGAAGCTTCAGCTTTCTTAGAAACAGTAGATGAAGTCATCTACAAAGTGGAAAAAGGTAGCATTTGGAGTTGGAGAACTCTGAAAAAGGGAATTGCAGATCTGGTAAGTATCGGCGCAGGACGAGGGGTAACTTGAAGTTTAAAGACATGAGGGCCTGATGTGTCCTTGAAAAATAAAAATCAGGTCTTGTCACTCTCCTGACTTAAATGGTACAGTGGGCTCCCATTATTCTGGGGGATGAAGATCAAAACTCTTAACATGATACACCGTTCCTTCATCATCCTGCTTGTCTTCTGCTGCAGCCTCACCTTCTTCTGGGCTCCACTGTGCTAAATGCCCTTTGTTTACTCCCACGAGGCCACCCTGTGCTTCATGCTCAGAGCTCTGCCTGGGATGTGCTTCTCCCAGCTCGTAGGCCTCATTAGTATCACTCATCCTTCAGAACCCAGAGGGAATCTGACCTTCTTAAGAAGGCTTCCCTAACTCCTCTGACTACACCTTCCCACAGCTCTCTTTTTTTCCCTTAACATATTTCCCCCCAGTTGTGATTAAATAAATCATTTTACAAATAAATCAAGAGAAGGCTGGTTTGTAATTAGAATGAATTTATGTGACCTCAGGACTGGCAGTATAATTTGTAGGGCCCAGTGCAAAATGAAAACGCAGGCACCTTGTTCAAAAATTATTAAGAATTTCAGCACAGTGACAGCAGAGCATTAAACAAAACATGGGGCCCTTCAGGCATGGGCCCCTGTGCACCTAAGTCACCTTAAGCTGCCTAAGTCACCCACCTATGAAGCCTCCCTGTGTGTTTCTCCTGCAGTAAACGGGAACTACGAACTATGAATTTATTAATCCAGTGGAAGTTTGAGGGGTGAGGGCAGTGTTGAAATGATGAACCACTATGTTTAGAATGGAATGGACTCTACAAAGAAGTCAGAATAAGGCTGATGGTCTGGCTTAGCAAGGAGTAGCAAAATGTCAGTGCAGTGGGATTTTGGAGTGATAGACAATATAATAGAACGTCCATGCACTATTTATTAATGCATCAAGTCAGCATTTAATTTTTTAGCTCCTACTTTCTGTTGATGGGAGGAAGGATTGAACTTTTCAGTCTCCCCAAAAGGAAGACCTTGAGAAAGTTTAGAGAGGGGAAGGTATGGAGTCGGAGTGACTTGAAGAACAGGTTCTAGAGCCAGATAGCCTGTGTTTCAAGCTCCAGTTATAAGCTCTGTGACCTTGACAGTTACTAACTTCTCTGTGCTTTAGTTTTGGGGGAGGGTGTAAAATTGGGATAATGTTGATATTTCCTGTGGTTGTTTAAGGGACAAATGGGTGAATGAATAGTGCCTTATTCATAGTAAGTTCTTACTATGATTTCACACTAGTGCAGTCTTAGTTTCCTCTTCTGTGCTATTTCGGTAAGATAGTTGAACTTAGTCACAGTGCTGCCATATACCATAAACAGCCAAACCTCCCTATTGGACTTAGGTGGATGCAAAGAATGTATTAGCATGCTTTGTGAAACTTGTACTGGGATGCATTTAAGCAACAGGAACATAATATACAAGCTAACTCATCCCCATTATAGTGAAGTAGATGCCAAACACCTATCTAGAACACATCAGCATATTAGTATGTAAGACATTTCAGTGAATTCCAGCATTTTATATTTGTATCTCTAGAGTCAAAGAGCCTTCTTTGGGCACCTTAAGATGAGACAAAGTGTTAGAAATTCTGGACAATGAGCAGGATTTGATTAACTATGGTTCTGTCTTCTGTTTTTGTAATCCATATGAAATTAAGTCAGTGTCTGTTGTTTACAGAGCATATACTATTTTTCTTAACTGTTAGGATGCTGTTTATTTTAGATTGCTCTGCTCTAAAGAATCTGATCAATTCCTGAATCATTGTCGCTAGTGTTTTCATTTTATATAGGACCATCAACGAAGTCATCTTTGGATGAACGCTATAGCCACCAGGGGCTTCCCAATCTGCATCTCCAGCCTACTTCTCTTTTGTGAGTTTCAGGCCTGAGTCTACAATTATCCACTTAACATTTTTACCTGGATATCTCCCAATACCTCAAACTCAATTTGTGCCAAGCCAAAATTTTTATCTTTTCTGCAAACCCACATTCATCTCTTAAACAACTGATTATCTGGCTAACCCCTACAAAAAGGTCCCCTGGTGTTACAGAACCCACCTTTTTAAAAATTCCTGAATCCATACTTATCTTTTTACTCCTTTTGCTATTGACCTAGTTCAGATCCTCATCATGTTTGTCTTTGACCACTGTGGTTGCCTGTCAACCACCTCGTACACTCCAGTTCTCCTTTCCTTGCAAAGAAATTGCTCACAGATTAATCAGAGCAATTTCTCTAAACTACAAATCTGATCATACTTGTAGTTATTTCCCTGTTGTTCATTAGATAGAATCCAAATGTTTTATCATGAGATGTAAACACTTGCACAATATATGCCTGACACTTCTTTCCACCCATGTCCTGCATGATGGGGAAGGGTGGATGGAAGAGAGGGATGGAGTGGGGAAGTGTTGGTGGAATAATCTTCAGTTTTGGAAGCTCGCTCTGGCTGCTGCATTCCAAACTGATGAGTGGAAGGCAAGCATGGTAACAGGGAGGGCAGTTAGAAGGTTCTTGTAATTGTCTAGGCCAGAGTTGACAATGGACTAAACTATTCAGTCATTAATAAAACACTCAGCACCTACTTTGTCCAGGCCTTTTAGTAGAGATTGGAATATGCTAAGGTACTATCACTGTACATAAAAAGCAAATCCTCTCATAGAGGAGAAAGATTCCAAAACATCCCTTCTAGGATTGACACATGCTCTGTTGGCAGCAAGAAAAATGAGCTGAGGCAGCTCAGAGAAGGGAAGGATCATGCCACTGTATCTACAACCAGTAGGCTTCACAGAGGTGACAGTAGTAGCGGGGTCATGGTCTACAAAAGTTGATAAAAGTTCACAGGTGTCAGTGTGGTAAGAAGACCATCCTCTGCTGTCCTCTTCTGTGGTAAGTAGCTGCAGGTGAGGGTAAGTCCTCAACCTTGGTTCTGGACAGAAAAACTGACAACAGGGAGCAAAAGTACTTCTTCCACAGTTGAGTTCTTATCAGCTTCAAGGAACATTTTTTGCCTGCCTTCTGATCTTTTCTGTTTTCCTTACTTGACATAGGCATTGGCAAGAAGATGATTGCTAATGAAGTTGAGCTGATTTCATAACCCCTGATGATTTGGCATGCTATTTTATGGCTGAGGTTTCTACTTCGATTGGCTAAGACCCAAAACAAAGAGTTGACTGCTTCTGATGATTAAAAGCTCCCTTGACGATTTTTAAAAGGGATTGTTCAAAGCTTTTAGTGCCACTGAGTAGGGAATTACACTTTGTCTCCCTAAAACTCCTCCCACAATTGCACACGGACACAGCAGACTTCTTCCCTGCTGTACAACACTACCGAGAATTTTCTTTTCAGAGTAGCAGCCTTTTAGTAGGAGGTTTAAGTGATCCCTGTATATATAATTTATAAGACACTTGGAGCTTTTTGTATGGAAGCACATTGGAAAAGTAAAATCATTATTACTTATATTGTTATTAGCTTTTTTTAATTCCTGTTCTCATATGAGACATTAGTTTCTGAGCTAAATATTTAGAGCAGAACTGTTGATCATAAAAATAAGAAGGAATAGATTAGACAACCATGAAAATTAGGGGTGAGCAGTGAAACCAGATAAGGATGAGTATTGTATGATGTTTGTTTTCCCTTGAATGGTATTTTTTGAAAAATATTGTATAAACATTTTTCTTAGGTTCCTATATGGAAAGGATCCTGAGAATGGTGCCAATTTATTGGCACATACAGACACACACACACGCGCACAATACCTCAATCTGCAAATTATTTGAAACATCTGTTTTATTTCTGCCTCCATACATCTGACAAATAAATAGCCAATTGCATAACTGGAATTGTGATGCTTTTAAATAAATACACAGAAAATAAAATGATGAACTTTTGCCTCTTTGCCTCCCATGAAAAAGCTTATCCTACATGTTGGTACCTTGTCAGACTTTAGATATTTCATATGCCCAGGAAGTAGGAATGGGAATGGAAGCATAATACAAAGTTTGATTAATGTTTCAATCCCGTTAGGATTAAAAAAAAATCGCAGGTTAAATCAATATTTTTCCATTATTAACTCACATTAATTAAAATATTCTAAGGTCTTTTAGGTATATACTTTGTATATTCGTGCTCGTTAGGATTAGACTTTGCTGCATACAACAGAAAGACACTAAATAACAGGGGCTTAAGTAAGAAGGAAGTTTCTTTCTCAACTAAAGTATGATTAACTGTCAGTAGGGACACATCCCTAGCTGGTTATCAGGGCTCCCTGTTTACTAGGGACCCAAGGCTCCTTCTATCTTGTTGCTCAGCTAGTCACAGCAGACTGTGTCTTGGTCCAAAATGGCCATCAGGGTTTCAGCCAATACAGTAGCATTCCTGGCAACAGGAATGAGGAAAGGAAGATGAAAGGTATGCATCCTCCCTTTTAAGGAGACTTTCTAGAACCCCTCCTCTTGATATTCCATTGGCCAGAGATAAGTCACACAATGGACAGGCAGCCGAAAGGGATCCTGGGAAATACAGATTTTGTGACACTGTACCCAGCCGAAAACTTACTTTTCTGTTACTAAAGAAAATAGGAAGAATGGATATCGGAAGGTAGTTTGCAGTTTCTGCCACAGCACTTTATTCAGCTTGATTTGAATAATTTTTTTCCTTAAAGATGGAGAATTTGATTTGTTTTAAATTTGATTGATTTTATTGGATGTAAGAGGTGTGGTGTGCCTCAGTGGAATGAATACTGGAATACTAGATTCTAATTCCAGCTTCCTATGATGTTTGGCTTCAGTATCTCACTCAAAATAAGGAATTTGTATTTTAGCTCCTCGAGGAAGTCATTCCATTCTTATTCCCTTATCTGGTCTCCAAGTTTCCAAGGTTTTACAACAAAGGTAGGTAATGTATGTTTATATACACACATACATAATTACATGATACTTAAGTTTAAAGTCTTTTTCTAACATATATGACCACATTAGCAGAGAGTGGCTTGATCAGTATTTTTCAATTTTCGTGTTCCTTGCTCTTAATAGAACTAAACCTTGTGTTGGCGTTAAAATGATGACAGAGTGAAGGAAATCATCATTCTTCTCTTTCAAATCCGAACTCAACTTTTCATCCCAAAGAACAGGCCCTTCTTTTTGGTGTGTTTTGTTTGTTTCCATTGCTGTTGTGTTTTGCCCATCACCTTTTGGAGAAGCCCATGACCTGGTGGAAGTGGAATTTGTGTCCTTACGTATATGATGTGACCAAGTCTATGACATGTTGGGATGCTTGGGCACATAAATGCTGGTCTTCCTGGGGAATAATAATGTGGATAATTACGTTCTTTTTTGTCTTCTTCTGTCTCCTACTCAGTTTTAGTTGACTGTGGTTCTTTGTCTAAGGGCAGCTGTCATGCAGCCACAGGTAAAACTCCTCCAGGGGGCATTGCTTTGTGCTGGTTGGTGCCCCACAGGCCGCACAAGGTGTCTCCCTGAGGACACGGCGCAACTATCCCTTTCTAGCGTCCTAATGTGTTCTGAAGGCTATCGTGATTCTAAAGAGAAATAATGTAAAAGCCAACCAAAGCAACAATTGCAAAAGAAGATTACTTGCATTTTCTTCCTAGCTCCTGTATTTTTTTTTTAAGTAGGCTCCACACCCAGCATGGAGCGCAACATGGGGCTTGAGCTCATGACCCTGAGATCAAGACCTGAGCTGAGAATAAGAGTTGACACCTAACCGACTGAGCCACCCAGGTGCCCCTGACTCTTGTAATTCTTAACCCTCAGTGGGGGAACAACATTATATAATGCCATTACCCCTCTCAAATCCTAAGTGGAATGAAATAAAGGTACAAACAAATAAACAAAATGAATGAAACTACCTTTCTATGTTGTTGAAGCAAAAAAATTATTGACCAGTTAGATGGTTTAGGTTGAACCCATGAAAGTGCTGGTTCTGTAGGTCAGAGGGGCAATGCCTAATGATGCAACCTAACAGTAGTTTCTATTCTGGCAACACAGTAGGAATCGTTGACCTTACGACTAACACCATCGTAGCTGCATGTTTCCATTGTAAAAGCATTTGGCTCTTAGGTGATATTTTTAAATTCAAGGAAATAGATATTTATTATTGGTATGAAAGCAAGGTAATTGAAAAAAAAATCCATCCATAATCCCACTGTTCTTACATAATTATTTTATTCTCTATTTTTTCTTTCCCAACTCTATTCATATATTATAATTGGTATTTTCCAGGATGAAAATCAAAAAGCTTGAATCTTATTTCAAAAAGATTGTGTAGATTAAAAAAAAAACAACAAAAAACAGCCCAAAATCAAAGGAAGCTTTTCTGGTCTTTGAATTTCTGAGTCCATAAATGAACACACAATACAATGGAGCAGAAACAAAGCCTTTGCATAATGAAATCTGTGAGGAACTTTAGTGTGGAAAATGACACCCTCTGATAGCCTCCAGTACTCTCCAAAGGCAAAAATATACTTTTACAAATTATCTTAACGAGCTGAGGGACGTACATTTCCATCAGGAATGATTTAGCACCCACGCAGTCAAGCCTGAGCGATTTAGGAGGAAACAAGATTCCTTCCCCCCTCTTTGCTTGGAGATGACCCCCTCCAGTGCCCTTGTCCATGGTCTAGAAGTCCCTGAGCAATTCTTCACCCAGACCAACTCCCTCCAGGCTCCAGGAAGATAAGGGATGCAGTACAAAAAGTGACAGGCAGGCCAGGATAGAGTAATTGTGGGGCTCATTGTGACTTGTTATTTCTTGACACTCCAGGGAACATGGCTGTGTCTGCTTTGGAGGGTCCTGGTTTCTTTGGCCGTTTAGAAGTACTAAAACCACCGGCTAGCTATAGCTAGCAAGTAGCTAGCGAGAGCTGAAACCTGAGAAGGTAAATGCTATGTGCCCTTGGTCGCCAACACCTGACTTGCCTGGTTACTAAGGAACCACTTGCCTACCTGGTTACTAAGACAGGGAGGAGGAAAGAGAGGAAGAAAACCCAGCACACGATGTAGGCCCCTCCCCCTTCCCTCTGGCTTCATTATGTTTTCAAATTTTAGACTCTGACATGAGAAAAAGAAGCAATTCCCTAAAATCTAGAAATCCTCCGGATGTAAATAAATGGTCCTGAATGGCATTTTAGTTTTTTTCCTGAATTGATATGCAAATTCCTAATTTACTTAAAACACACTGTTATGCATTATAATAAAGTCTAATACATGCTTCCATGTAATTATGCGTAATACCCAGTGATCAGTGGGAGGAGGGAAGGAGAGAAGGGAATTGTGTTTCCAGCTGGCCCTCCACACCTGCAAATAACAGACAACTCCTTTCAGTGTAGAGGAAACAAGATAATGACAGTATGATATTAAATACAAACATTAATTCTTGGGAACAAAACATAAGGAAGAGGTCTGTCAATTAAGATGTGTGAAAGTGAGCAACTTAAATTACATTTCTCACCATCTTAAAGAAAAATAAGGACCAAGCAGAATGAAAACCTTAATTTGCTATTTACTGTAATACTCCTGATGCCATTGGTTTTATTTTCTTTTTTAAAGAAAGATTTATCTGGGCCACTAGAATCATGCTCGTTTGGTTTATGAATAAGTTGTAATAGGGGCGCCTGGGTGGCTGAGTCGGTTAGGCAACCCAGTCTTGATTTTGGCTTAGGTCGTGATCTCAGGGTCGTGAATCGAGTCCTGTGTTGGGGCTCTGTGCTCAGCAGGGGAGTCTGCTGGAGATTCTCTCCCCCACTTCCCCCATCTCTCAATTAAATAAATCTTAAAAAAAATAATCAAGTTGTAATATACTCTCTTACCTTTATCTCTCTCTGAAAGGACAAGTCAGATCTGAGAAAATTTCAGGAGCCTAGTGCGGCCTCAAGTTGTGAGGAAACAAAACACTATTAGAAAATGCTTTGTGAACAGGAAAGTGTAATCCTAATGTAGGGGATCGTTACTGTCCTGGTTGCTGTCAATGCAAGTTTTGTTACATGAGAGGTGTATTCCTGTAAAGTCATCTGCAGAAAGATTTTCTTGACATTTGAACATACATTTCCATGTGTGAGGCAGTTTAACATAGTGATTAGGATCTTTGCAGTCTTTCTGATCTGTTTTTGCTTCCTAGATCTATTAATTATGAGTTGTGTAATCTTTGGCATGTTACTTAATCTTCTCTAAGCCTCAGTTTCCTCATATGTAAAATGGGAATAAAAACAACTATAACCACTTGATAGCATTTTGATGAGAATCAAGTGAAATACCTATTGTATGCTTAATTCCCGGGGTCTCTAGATGGTGCTTGTATATAAATAATCTATTTGTAAATAAATTATTTTATAACAACAACCATTTATATCAGAATATAAGTCCTCCAAATTGGTTCATATGCATCAAAAGTGATGGATTATAAAACAGAATCTGTGGACTTTAAAAGTTTGTGGTGAATGTTTATACATGAATTGTGATATAGAGTAGCCAAGAATGGATGCCCACATAGGATAGGAGAGGAGTCAGGTCGTCAAGGGTTCAATTCCAGCTTTTTCACGTACTAATTCTATGATCTAGGGCAAGTTGGTTAACTTCTCTGGGTTATTTAGAGAAGACTGTCCCTTTGGAATATATATCTGATATATTTTAGATGTATCAGATCCATAAACCACCTTTTACTTTTGTTGACTTATGTGGGAATGAAAACACCTCCACCTTCTAGTTCCTGGGACAATAAATGGACATTTTCCCAGGTTCCATCCCTTCTTAGCCCTATATATAGAGAGAAGCAGGATCTTTTGTGTCTCTTTCTGAAAAGCCATCAAACTACATTTGGGAAGAAATGTGAGCCTTTTAGTATTGCAGAATCTGTAACAGAGAGGAGGCAGACACATGAAAGGGCAACAGGAAGGTGGAAAGGTAAAGGGAAGAACTGAGATTTAGAAACTTGAACTCAGTAGAGCCACGTCTCCCAAAATGCTGAAGCTAGTAAACCAGGGATAGGGTTACTAGGGAGTGTGTTGTGAGAAGTTCCAAAAGCAGCTGGATTTTTGAGTGCATTCCAGCATCATAACCTAGGGACCAGGTCACTTTGGGTCACCACAGGAGTAGGATCCTTGCTTTGGTTTAAGGACTTTACTATCAGTGCCTTGTCCTCTGTGTAAATTTAATCTGTTCTGTGGTTGTGCTTCAAATTCTATCCCACAAGCCTTTTATGACAGAATGAGGAAACATCTCAGCACCCAGAATACTGGACAGCTCCTGGATATTAATGTACTGAAAGGGACTGGGAAGATTAGCTGTGGCAAAATCAGCCCTATATTAAAGGCTTCTCTAGTATTGCTAAACACAATTTCAAACAAGGCTTGAAAGGATCAAAGAATTTCAGTGTAACTTGACTGTGTCTCAAAAGAACTCTCAAGAATTTAAAAAAATAAAAAAAGGTAATAGCATGTTCATCACCCAACAATGCAAAATTAACAAAGTCTGGCATCCAGTAAAAAATTACATGGCATGTAAAGGAGTAAGAAATACAAACCATAATGAATAAAATAATTAATAAACCAAAGCTGACCCCTTAATTATATGAGTGATGATATTAGTGAATAAGGACATTGAAACAGTTATAACTATGTCCTTATGTTCAAGAAGGTAGAAAAAATCCTGGACATGTTAAGGAGCAACATAGAAGATATTAAAAAGACAAATAAAACTTCTAGACATGACAAGTGATTTCTGAGGTGAAAAAATACACTGGATGGAATTGACAGAAGATTAGAAACTACAGAATAAATGTTTAGTGAGCTTAAAGCCATAGAAACTGTTTACAATGAAACACTGAGAGAAAAAAGACAGGAAAGAGAAGAGGACAGGAAAGAGAAGAAAGGAGAAACAAAAAGAACATTTTTTAAGGCCTAAAATATTTCTAAATATGATGAAAAATATAAACTCATAGATCTAAGAATCTTAGTGAACATCAGGTGATACCATATCAGTGCACATTATATAATCAGATTGCTTAAAATCAGTGATAAAGAGAAAATCTTAAAGCATCCATCTGTGAAAAAAAAGACACATTATATGCAGAAGATAGCAGCAGATTTTGCATCAGAAACAATATAGGTATGAAGGCCGTGGAACAAATCTTTAAGTACTGGAAGAAGAAACTGTTAACCTAGAATTCTTACCTACTGAAAGTACCTCTTAAAAAAGAAGGGGAGGGGCGCCTGGTTGGCTCAGTCAGTTAAGCACCCCACTCTTGGTTTCAGCTCAGGTCATGATCTCATGGGTCATGGAATAGAGCCCCATGTTAGGCTCCGTGTTTGGGGGAGTCTGCTTGAAGATTCTCTTCCTCTGACCCTCCCCCCATTCTTGTGCATGCGTTCTCTCTCAAATAAATAAACAAATCTTAAAAAAAAAAAGACTTTTTAAGATATACAAAAAAATAAAAGAATTCATCACTAGCTGTCCTTTATTATAAGAAATAGGTTTTTTTTTTAAAGATTTTATTTATTTGAGAGAGCGAGAGTGTGAGCGAGCACGAGTGGGGGGCAGAGGGAGAGGGAGAGGGAGGAGCAGACTCCCTGCAGGGAGTCTGATATGGGGCTCTATCCCAGGACCCCGAGATCATGACCTGAGCTGAAGCAGATGCTTAACCAACTGAGCCACCGAGGCGCCTCTATTATAAGAAATAGTTAAGAAAATCTTTAAGGCAGAAGGAAAGTAATATCAATGGAAATCTGGACCTATAAAATGTAATGAAGAATAATAGAAATGCTAAATATGTGAACAAATATAAAATATTTTCTGCTTATATTTTAAATTACTCTCAAAGATAATTGACCATTTGAAGGAAAGTCATTACAATGTGTTGTGGGGTTTATAACAAATGTGAAGGTAAAAGGTATGATACATTGATAAAATTAGAAAAAATGGAAGGAGAAATGGAAATATAGTAGTGTAGGGTTCTTTTTTTTTTTTTTTTAAAGATTTTATTTATTTATTCATGAGAGACAGAGAGAGAGAGACAGAGGCAGAGGGAGAAGCAGGCTCCCCGCGGAGCAGGGAGCCCGATGCGGGACTCGATCCCAGGACCCTGGGATCATGACCTGAGCCGAAGGCAGACGCTTAACCGACTGAGCCACCCAGGCATCCCAGTAGTGTAGGGTTCTAATACTATATGTGAAGTACATAATATTATTTGAAGGCATATTTTGGTAAGTTAAATTTGTATAATAAAAATATCGAAGTACTACTAAAAAAACTGTACTCATATGCCAACAAGAAGAAAAATGGAATCATAAAAAGTATGCAATCAGTAGGATGCAGAAAAAGAGAAAAGAACAAAGAATAGATGGGACGAATAAAAAACAAATATCAAGATTGTAGATTTAAATACAATCATATCAATAATCACATTAAATTTAAATGAACTAGACACCCCAAATAAAAGAGAAAGATTTGAGACTGGATAAAATGTGAGAGCCAACTATATACTGCCTACAACATATACACCATAAATGTAGACACAAATAGGTTAAATGAATAAAGATAGAAACATGTATACCATACTAACCTAATCAAAAGAAAGCTGGAGTGCTTATATTAATGTTCAATTAAGTAGATTTCAAAGCAAACAGAATGACCAGAGATAAGACGTTTAGTTTAATAGAAATGCAAAAAAAGTCATTTAACACATTCTTCAACATCCATTTATGAATGATGCTTTCAGCAAACTAGGAATAGAAGGGAATTTCCTTAACCTGACTTAGGACATCTGCAAATAGCGTGTAGATAATAATGTTGAAAGACTGAATGCTTTTCCTCTATGATCAAGAACAAATAAGGATACACACTGTCACTGCTCCTATTCCACGTGGTACTGGAAGTTTTAGTATAAAAAGACAAGAGCAAGAACCATAATGCCTAGAGATTGGATAGTAAGATTGAAACAGTCTCTTTTTGCAGATGACATGATCATCTACATAGAAAACCCCAAAGAATCTATATAAAAGCTTTCTGAGATCTAATAAATGAGTTTAGCAAGGTCACAAGTTAGAAGGTCAGTATACAAAATCAGTTCTGTTTCTGTATACCAGTGATGGGCAATTGGAAAAAGAAATTTACAGTTCGGTTTCACTTAACAATAGTACCCCAAACCATTATATACTTAGGTACACATCTAACAAATTATATGCAACATTTGATGTTTAAAACCAGAACACTCGGGGCACCTGGGTGGCTCAGTTGTTAAGCGTCTGCCTTTGGCTCAGGTCATGATCCCAGGGTCCTGGGATGGAGCCCCGCATTGGGCTCCCTGCTCCACGGAAAGCCTGCTTCTCCCTCTCCCACTCTCCCTGCTTGTGTTCCCTCTCTTGCTGTGTCTCTCTCTGTCAAATAAATAAAATCTTAAAAAAAAAAAAACCAAACCAGAACACTCTAGAAATTGATAAGCTGATTCTAAAATTTACATGGAAATCCAAAGAAACTAGAATAGCGACGCTAATACTGAAAATGAACAAAGTTGGAAGACTGACACTATCTGATTTAATGACAGTATGAAGCTATAATAGTCCAGAAGAAATGGATTTTGGTAAAAGGATAGAGATATTGATTAGTGGAACAGAATAGAGACTACCGAAATACAACAATGCATATATGGTCAGTTGATTTTCATCACAGGTGAAAAGACAATTCAATAATAAAGAATAATCTTTTGAATGAATGATTTGGATCCTCTGAATATACATACGTAAAAACAATGAACTTGCTCTCTACTTCTCACCACATACAAAATTTAACTCAAAATGGATCTCAGACTAAAATGTAAAAAATATAAAATGTAAATTATTTAACTTATAGAAGAAAATATAAGAGAAAATTTTTGAGCCTTGGGTTGAGCAAAAATTGCTTAGGTAAGACACCAAAAGTATGACCAAATAAGAAAATATTTATATATCAGCTTTTATAAAAATTAAGAACTTTTGCTTTCATTAAAACAGTTTTAAGATAATGACTTAAACTACAGACTGGGGTAAATATTTGCAAATATCATATTTGATAAGGGGACTTCTTTTCAGAATTTCTTTATAGAACACTAAAACAATAATATATTTAATAAAAATATGTCAATAGTAAGAAAACAAACCAATAAAGAAATGACAAAAGATTTGAACAGTTACTTCACCAAGAAAGATAGAAAATAACCATGTGAAAAGCTTCTCAACACCATTAGTCATTAGGGAAATGCAAATTAAAACCACAATAAGATACCACTATACACCTATTAGAATGGATAAGATTTTAAAAAAGAAAACTGAAAATGCCAAGTCTGATGAGGATTCATTGATGGTGGGATTGCAAAATAATACAGTCACTGTGTAAAATAGCTCAGCAGTTTCTTACAAAGTTAAACTTACCTGTATCATACAGTTCAGAGATCCCATTCCCAAGTGATATGAAAAACTATGTTCACACAAAAACCTGTACACAAAAGTTTCTAGCCTCTGTATTTGTAATTGTCTCAAACTAGAAATAACCCAAATATCTCTCAGCTGGAGAATGGATAAACAAATTGTGGTACATCCATCAAATGAAACTCTACCGAGCAATAAATAGGAATGCATTAGTGACATATGCAACATGAATGTATCCTAAATGTGTTAAGCTCAGTGGCAGGATTCAAAAGGCTATATAATGCATGCTTCCTGTTATATGACGTCTTTTAAGAAAGCAAAACCATAGACAAAACAGATCTGTGATTACTGAAGGTGATGTGTGGGTGCAGAGTTTGACAGCACAAGGTCATGGGGAAATATTTTGGCAGGACAAAGATGTTTTATATCTTGCTTGTGGTGGTGGTTACATGACTATATGTTCATCAAAATGTACAGGACTATACTATAAAAAGGTAAATTTTACTGTATATAAATTGCACCTTAATTTTAAAAATATTTTCAAAAAAATTTGAAATGGGGGTTGTATAAATGATGAAACAATTCCCTCTTTATCAAAAGGGGCAAACAAATACTGCAATTGAAATAGTTGTATTTGACAAATAGGAGCAGATGGGGCACAGAAAATGGGTCCTACCCCTCCAGAGAAAAGTATGAGTGGGTGTCCTGAAAGGCTCTCTGGAGCAAAAGACTATAACAACTTCAGATTTGTTAGAAATCCTTCCATATCCTTCAGTTCTTTAAAATGCCCTGGCTTACTCTTCACTATCAGCCTGAAGGGAAACAGACCTTACACTGCCATTTTCATGAACAAAGAAAATGGGCTTCCTTTATGACTTCTCATGATGGTTTCTGTTTCTGTTCCACTCAGTCTGTTTTAGTATTTTCATAAGGGAAGCTGCCAAATACAGCGGAAGGTTCCTGAAGCAGTGTGTTGACATTGGTAAAGACTGATTTTGACATATTCTTCTGACAACTTTTGATTAATTTTCTGCTTCATTAAAAACCCTTAATTAAATTAACATGGTGTGTAGCAATATCCTTGACAGATTTTGTGTATTAGCAAACAAGGCCTCCGATTTCAAAGACAGTGGCAGTGGGGCTCCTGAAGTGAGGTCAGTAGTTTCTGGGAGGATGTGGTCATGAAGGGGACTGAACTTGGAGCTCGTCCAAAAGCCCAGTTGAATTTGGGCAGTGAAGCTGGTGAGAACATGGAGGAGGTCTTGTGTGGACTGGCTTTGTGATGCTCAGACCCAGCCGTCCACTGGTGCCTGTCCTCCATCTACCCCTCCCTTGCTTTAATGTGTTCTCCTTCAGACAAGACATTACAATTAAAAATAGTTAAACTCCTGAGCAGATAATTCACCCCACCATGTTTAATCCTTCACGTATCCCCTTAGCACGTACAGATATAGCTTTGTAGGCATGGTTTTTATGCAAGGGTTGAAAAATGAGGTGCCAGGACTCATATCTTCAAAAATTCTAAAAATGATAAATTGATCATTTTTAAAGTTCCTCTTTCACCTCTCCCCATATGTTAGATTTAGCAGCACATATGCTACTGTTGGCATGATATCTGTCTCTGCATTGTGTAGAACTTCAAACATGAAGTGAGGGTGGGGGGAAGGTAATAAAAATCAAAGGTCCATAAGAGGATAAAAATTATTAACACTTATAAATCCACAAATTTATTGCTTCAAATCTAATTATTTTTAATGAAATATATTGACATTTAAATTTCATAGGAAAAAATTTAATTTTCCACCTGGTTCTTCCCTTCTATAACGGTCTGACAGAGACGGGGTTGCTTGTAGTCTCCTATATTGGTTGTGTGAATGAGACTAGCATCCTTTCTACCACTGCAGTCATTGACATGTGCCAGAGGCAAGCTTACAGATGTTTTGATAAACAAGAAAAGTTTACCATTTTGCTTGGTAGCATAAAAATACAATGCTATGCTTCCTACCTTTTGGAGGAGTGTGATGTGGCTTTCTTTATGAATTTCCATGTGAACTTACCTGTTTCAAATGAGATTCGTTCATTTGTGCATTATTCCGCACAGGAGAATTTAGTGCCTTCTTTGTGCCAAGCATGACCTGGAAACACAGGGGTGAAAAACACAGCTTCTGTCCTCAGAGATGTCACAGGTTAAAAGCGCCAGGCATAGTAATTGAGGTTAGCACATAGGGATATGAGCATGTTTAGGAAACCAAATTCAACAGGTTGGGGAGGTGGTTAACAAAGTCATCCTAGGGTCCCCAGTGCTGATGCTGAGTTTTGATGGATAAGAAGATATCTGAGTTTAAGGGTCATGGTGAAGTGTTGGGGGAGTGTCAGGGAAGAGCATCATGTGAAGATGGAGCTCTATGTGCAAAGCACAGAGATGGGAAGCAGCAAGTAAGGGCAGGGAGTGAGGGATACATAATGTAGTATGGTCAAAGCCTTGGAGATAAGGAGAGCAGCACAAAATGAGGCTAGGGTGGAAAGCAAAACGTAGTTCATGAAGGATTTTATGTGGCAGAGTCAGAAATGTGAACTTACTCTGGGAACTGTGAGGAGTTACTGGAATACTTTAAGGAAGGATCTGATCTGGTTGGATTTTGCCTATCATAAATATATCCCTGGTAGTAGTGTGGAAGGCTGAGGTGGATTCTGCAATGGTGGCTAGTGATCGGAGGCCAGGGAACGAGGGAGGAAGAGGCTAAAAAAATCCAAGTTAGAAACAGTGAGAGCTTGAGCTGGGAGGAAAGGGAGGAGGGCGATACTCAATAAAAGTGTTGAATTTAATTGAGTGAACAAAGGGAGAGCTGCTGTCAGCACTAGTCAAGGATATAGACCTCATGGAAAGGCTTCTAGACAACTATATCTCCTAAAGATAAAATGCAAAACCATCTCCATGGTTACGGCACATAGCCTTGTATTGGGTGATCCATGTCGCTGAACATATTGTTTTACCTTGAACACTTTATTTTTACACTCACTAGAGTTGTGTGGTCAGAAACAGCAGCATCTACAGAAGGGAGCTAAAGAATGTCTGGTTTCTGTGTGGGCGATGTCAGGTGCCATGCTCAGTGTGGGGCACTGGACATTAACTTTCAATTCTGACAACTATAGAAATCCTTTGAAATAGTACCCCTCTCAATGCTATGTCATATTTAAGGAGACTCAGGCACAGAGATATCAAGTAACCTGATTGAGATCACACACAGCTAGTGAGGGGAAGAACCAGAATTCCATCTCAAATGCTTCTCTTATCACCTTCTCTCATGATGCTTTGCAGTATTTCTCTTCCATTCTTCCACTGGCCTCCTGATTTCATGGTTCTATATTTACAATCTGAATGATAAAAGAAATATAAAATCATCAAGATCTTTTAAGAATCACGTCATAGCATGGTGGTAAAGAACAAGGGCCCGGGAACCTGAATGCCTGAGTTCATATTCTGCCTCCAGCATTTCCTAGCTGTGTAATTTTGGGCTCTATGTCTCAAGTAACTCGTCTGTAGAATGGAAGTAACAATATCTTCATTTTAGTGTTTGGGGGAGGATTAAATGGGTTTATAGAGGTAAAGCATGTGCAGCAGTGCCTGATGCATTGAATGGCATTCATTCATCCATTGTTTATTGAATCTGATTAAATTAAGGGTCTCTGGGTTGATACCAAAGAGGACAACTATTTCTTTCTAAGAAAGGTGCCTTGAGTGCCAATGGGATAAACTTAGGTGCTGTTACTTGCCATCAGAAGCTTAGCTTCATGCAGTAGAAAATTGGGAACATGGATTCAGCAACCATGGTTCCTCCCTTTAGGCTCTGGGCAAGGCACGAAGACTCTCTAAGCCTAGGTTTCCTTACCCTTCAAATGATGTGTGAATATATCTTCAATAGCAATTATAAGGCTTCAAAGATGGAAAGTAAGCCTTTGTTATAGAAGTTCCAGAGATGCAAGGGATTCCAGATGTCCTCAGGTGCAGTGATTTGTCATTAGGTGTTGTGGGGAGGAAAAGTTAAAATAACTTAGGGAGTATTTGGAAGCTCAGAGATTTTCCTTTCTTCTCTTTGTGTCTCTTTTACCCGCTACTGGGATTGCTCTCCTAATGAGCCATTTTTTTCTGGTAAGAATGTTGTAGGTATCAGGTGTGTAGCATTGGAAAAAAAGATTGAAAAGCACTGTTTTAGCCCAACACCTTCAGCCTGCAGATGAGACAAGAGCCCCCAGAGAACTTCAGGCAACTGTACAAGGTCACAGAGCAAATGAGTAAGTAGGAGAATTGGAGCTGGTAACTAAGTTTTCTTTAAACCTGTTATATGTTCCTTCCACAACATCATGTTGCCTCTCTCTTTGCTATCAATCTTTCTAAAATTTCTAAATTTGATTGCCTAAGTTTGAAAGTTAAGTTAATGTAGGTAATTCATTTTTTGAGGCATTTAACTGAGAACCAAAGATTAGGACCAAGTTAAAACCATTAGAAGATTCGAGCTTGAAACCGATTATGCTGCCACCTTCTCCCTGTAGAGAATTCAAAAAGAAAGCTGATATCAAACCATGATATAAACATACAAAAGTCCAAAAAATTGCAATTTCCAATGATAAATGATTTTCATGCCTTTTTTTCCAAACATCGATACAAAATTAAAAAAAAAACAACAAATCAAGAATCCGAGGATATGCTGTTGCTCTAAGTATGTTCATACCTGCAGACCAGATCTACTGTCTGTGTCAGTAGAAGGAGACACAGTGCCACTTGAGCCCAGAACATAGCCTGGATGTAGTATATGTATCCCTCCTGCCTATATTAACTTGTTTCGGGAACTTGTCTTTCCCTAAAAATACAGCACACCAAAAAGGTTTAGTCACAGAGATGCTGACCAATAAATTACACTGCATATTACCTTAAAAGACTTCATTAGCCAGTTTTCTGGGTAACTCATCAAGGGCCACATTCACATCATTCATTCTCAGAGTGGGGGTGGGATCCAAGAAGCATGATTCAGCACCTAAGGAAGATAGTTCAAAGAAACTCTGACTCCTAATTGCATTTTTCAATCTCCATAAAGAGACTAGGTGGTATTCTCAAAATCATTTCATCTTTCTTTTATCTATTTCTCCTTACACATACCTAGCTGTCCCTGCCCCTCTTTTCCCCCTAAGCTTCCCTGAGGAATTCCTATCCAGCTTTAGCTTACATACTCATACCACTGCCCTACACACCCCTGTTCCTGCATGATCATTGCAACACAAAATCCAAGAGAAGCCTCCTGGCAAAAACGATTATCCTCAGAAGGTGAAGAGGGTAAGAACCTTAGTGGAGAAGGAGATGCCCATTTAGTTAAGTTGGAAATGAACTGGGAACACTCAAGCATTCATGATCTTTGCTCTATCCCACAGTTGCCTTCTTTCTCTTTAGATTCACAGTGAGATGTTCGATGATTGGGGTTGCTTTTAATGTTAATTTTATTTGTGTTCCCCCTTCAGTGCCTAACACCACATTCAGTCTCTAGGCAGCTCTCAGTAATTGTTCTTAACCACTTAAGGAGAAGAGGGTCTTGAAGAAATCATAAATTTTACACACATTTGTCCCTGATTTTGACATTGTGTTTTATTGTCAAACTGCATTTTCTAATTTGGCAAACTTGTTCCCCATATCCCGAGAGGAAAGTCAGCAGGAACAAAGCATAGACCATGGTAAACTACATCCTTGACTCTGCAAAGAGTGTGAACGCAAGCTTTCTTAAGATGTATGTTCTGCCACTGTGGACGAGATTTTGGCTCCAGTCTTTGGTAAAGGTTTTAATACTAAGAAACTTCTTATAATTGGCAATCAGTTTCCCGGACTAAAAATAACTTGGTAGAAATTATTCTCATTGACAGGTTGTATTGCTTAGGGTCAGGAATACAAATAGCTGAACAGAGAAGTAGGTTCAGGGAGACTTCAACTTCTGCATTTGGGAAATTTATTTATTATTGGAAGAAAGAGCTATACTCTCATGTTTTCACCTTTGGGAAACATGTAAAAAATTGTTTTGTCCTGAATTTATGGCCTAATCTCTCTATAAATTGACCTGTCTTTGTAAAATAGATTTGTTTCTGCAAGTTTGCATATAATTAATTTTATTATTATCATTATTTATTACAATCATTATTAAGTGATTGTTACTGTGTTCTTTAAAATGGGAACATGAAGATTGTTATAAAATAGATCAGGTGTGTGGGTTGAAAGAATTTACCACTTTTAAAGCAATATTTGGTCAAGTCATTCATTGATAATGTGAAAAAACTTCACTATTAAAAATATTTACTCTCTATGTAAGCAGAGAGAACTGAATGCTGAATCAGAAGACTCCAGATCCCAAGTAGCCAGATCATCATGGGCAAATTATTACCATTCAGTCTGATAAAATTTGCAGGGCTATAATCTATGATAAACTATCCCTAGCATCCTCCCAAAACTCTGATCAGAATACAGTATAAGGAATATTGTCCAATAAAATCATTGAAAGAAGTGTCAGTGAGGGGTGGGGGATGATAGAAAAATGAAAAGAATCAGGCAGATATGCTGTCAGAATCTATGCCGCGTAGTAGCTCTATGGAATCAGACTTCATTAATTTATTTAATCTCCAAACCTCAGTGCAGCGTTTTCTCCCTTAAAACAAAAACGAATGAGCAAATCCAGTAGCCATTCTTTGAGCATCTACTATTCAGATATACCCCACATATATTATTTCAGAGAAATTCTGTCAAATTTGTATTATTTATATACATATTTTATTTTAAAGATTTTATTTATTAGAGAGAGAATGAGCAGGGCGGGGGAAGGGCAAAAGCAGAGGGAGAGGGAGAAGCAGACTCCCCGCTGACCAGGGAGCCCCCTGCAGGGCTCGATCCCAGGACCCTGAGATCATGACCTGAGCCAAAGGCAGACTGAGCCACCCAGGTGCCCTATATACATATTTTAAAGCTTGAATCTCAGGTTAAATAATTTGCCCCAGGTGAAATAGTAAGCAGCAGGTTGGGGGTTTATAATTCAGGTCTGCTTGATTCTCCCTCTTGAACATTCCATTTCCCCTTTTTGTAAGGAATAAAAGCAACTCACATTTGGAAACATTTTCAGAATGGAAGAGAAGGCCAAACCCATAAATAAGATCATCTCACAAAGGACACAAAAGTGGTCACACAGGCTGCTGAATCACCTCGTTGGAGCTCAGGGACATCATGAACTGCCCAGAACACTTAAGTGACCTCACACCTGTGTGAACCACCTAGGACTGTAAATGCAGAGAGTCTGTCCTGGTAAAGGTGTTGTGTTTGTTGTTTTGAAGGAGTTGCTGACCTTTTAAGAATAGGTCAGATATGAGCAACCAAACATCTCTGTCAAACAGACTCCAATATCTTTAATAGAAATTCTTCTCATTTGTTCCAGGAACCAGCTCTTTTGGGCCTGCTGTGCCTAAACAGGATTCTGAAACTCGTAGTCACATTTTTATCAATCACAGAGCATGGTATCCTAGAACCTTGGACTGAGAAGGGCATTTAGAAATCATCTGATTCAGTGTTCTCATTTTGTTGATTAGGACATTGAGGTTCAAAAAGATTAAGGGATTCACCTTGACTTATACACACAGGTAATTATACGTATTTTGGCTCAGGTGGCCTAGTTAGTGATATCACCCAATACCTCCTCTCCCTGATGAGCTGACAACATACTTGAGGACAGAGACTACACATAGACTTTGTTTCAATTTCATACTCTTGGGTGCAGAACTGGACTCATGGTCACTAGATAAGTAATATGGAGTAATGGACTCAAATAGAAGATACATAGTAGTGAATGCTTCAGGTCCTCTTTTTTTATGACAAGTCAGGCTAGAAAAATATACTGCTAAACAAGAAAGGTTTCTGGTTTTGTCAAGGCATGTCAGATATGGTTACATTTTGGTTTAGAGATTAAATGGGGCATACCAGGGTGCCACCCTAAGAAATCAACATCCATGACCAAGGTAAACTATTTTGACCACATTACGTTCTCATCCTGATAAATGTCCTGTACCTTTCCTTTCATTCCTTTCTTCTTTTGACATCAGAACGATTCCACAGGGTGCATCACTTCTGTTTATCCAATCACAATGTTGTTGTGTATCATCTGATATCCAAAAATACTTCACTCTTTGTTCCTAGACCACATTCACATAAACTGCTGAAGCTTCATTCTGCCCTATGGCATCTGACTCTTGCTTTATTTGTGACTTGGCTTTGATAACTTACTTCAGCCTTGCTTCAAAGACAGCCAAGGGGGAGGGGGCAGCCATTGTCCCAGGCTGAGCAGTTAAGAAAGCTGTAACTAGAAGGGAGTTATCTCTTCTATTAAAGAAATTCTCCAAGATTTTGGTAAAGAACAGCCCAAAAGGTAAACTCACCAGAAAGGCAGGAATATGGATAGGGTTTTTTTTTTTTAATTAATTTATTGAACTAATATTTATTGGCACCCACAATAATTATTGATGATATGTTGGTGGAATTGATAAGAAACTTCTGTCCAGATTGTTCAGAGTAAAGTGAGCAAAACAGCCACTGTGGCAGAGACTGGCTGGATGTTCAGCAATTCCATTTCTGTTTCCTGGGAGCTCAGGAAAACTACGCATCTCAGCTTCTTTTCTACTATTGAGTTGGGATCATATGACTAGTTCTTGCCAATGGAATATTGACAGAAGTGATTCTAGGCCTGGTCTTAAAACATCACTCTCTACAGTTCATATGTCTAATGTGATGATGAACTCACAGGACAGGAGATACCTGGGTCTCTGAGTCCCTGCCTGGAAATGAGCTTCTCAAGAGATTCATCCAACTTTTATTGGATTGTGACTTGAGTGAGAACAGAGCCTTTTTTGTATTAAACCACTGGGATTAGGATTTATTTTATTACTGCAGCATAGTCTATATTACACATGTTTATAAAACAATGGAATTGCTTACCATTGACATTTTTCCCAAATATTATGCTGTCACCAAATAGAGTACCTCTTTTATCCTGGGGAATTATGGGGTATTTCCTATAAGAAAAGATGTGTAAGATGTGTCTTAAAAGACTCCATTCCCTTCCATTTTCACCGTTCTCTTTTGGATTTTTCTTTTGCATATCCAAGTTTCTCTAATTGAAATAGAAAGAGGAATCTAGGAAAATATTGGGTGTGAATTAACATCTTTGGCCTTGTTTCAGGAATGAGTTCAGGAAGTCTGAAAGTCTGCTTTCATGTGGGAGGAAATTAGGTGATAATTATTACATGGAGACAAGGAGCTGAGAAGGAAGGGCATTATAGATAGAGCATCTCTGAAATTATGTCTAGTCTTTGGAACTGAAGTAATGTTAGTGTAGGGTCAGAATCCTGTGTTTTGGAAACAAATTTGCTCTAGGTCTTACGTGTTTTCCTTAAGAATGTTTACACACAAGAGGCAGTCTTAAATGCACTGGCAACTGGAGCCATTTGGTCAGAGCAGACCTCCTGTTACAGCAGTTGGATGAGTCTAGTTTGGATTACTCATTTATTTTTTAAATATAATAAGCCCTAATATTCCAGGCACTGTTCTAAGTACTTTATAAATATAAATATAAATAACTTATATGAGGTACTTGCTAGTATTATTATAATTTTCAAGATGAGTAACTGAGGCATGGAGAGTTCAAGATTACATTATTTCCCACTAACAAGTGGTGGAACTAGGATTTGAACCCGGGTTGTATGGTTCTAGATCCCAAATATGTCACTGCTTTGCTATGCTGTGTTGCTTTTGCTAATCAGTAATAGCTCAAGCATCAATTACCGTTTATTGAACTTACTATATGCCAGGCGCTGTTCTAAATCCACTTCACGCATTATCTCTTCAGTGCTCAAAGCCATGCTATGAGTAGGTACGACTATTACTCCCATTGTATAGATGAGGAAAGAGGAAACAAGAGAGAAAGAACCCGAAGATGTTTAGTAACAGGAGAGGCAGAAGCTATGCTGGGATTCAGGCAGGCTTGGTCCATAGTCTGAGTACTTTGCCACTACAACACATATCATCTCAGTAGTTGGGGTGCAGGATTTTCTGGCCATGGGTGTGAGAAAACGTCCTTGAAACCAAGAACCAGGGGTCTTTTGCCTTTGCTTCTTCCTTCTTCTAGGTGAGTTAGGAAAAGTGTTGGCTACTTTCTTGGTCTAGATTACTTTTCTCTCCTTTACTCACCGGATATTTGACAATTACTGGACTAGAAATCAAAGTCCAACTGAAAAGCCAGCTTTTTCAGTGAAAACATCTTCCTTCCCCTAAGTTACAACATAATGAATTTCCTTTTACTCTGATATTTCATTAGAGATACAACATTGAAAAAATATCAACAGTCAATTCTTACTGAAGCTTTACTGGAACAGACTTTTAATGGCAACATGATATCTTCTTTGGTTTTTGCTTTGTTGTCTTGTTTCCTGGGTTTTAGCTTTAGCCACAGGAGACAACTTTAAACAGCTTGCATTTTGTAGTAAACATCTGATAATATGTGCAAAACAGAAGAGTCTGGTACTCTGGTACTGACTTTTAACCTAGAGATAGGAATAAAATGTTAGAAATATTATGCGTTTAAAATTGGTTAATATTAGGTTATCGCATATAGCATATTCATTATGTTGCAGTGCAGTAAATACTTTTATTCTCAGAAATTAGCTAATTGTGTATATCAATTTTTATAATTTTAACACATTTTCTTTCTTGGAACTTAATAAGGATTTTTGAAACACACATAACCTCATCATATATGATAATTGCCTAAAATAAACTATAGCCAACAACAGAACAACACACATAGTGAGAACAATTCAAAACACAGCTTACTTTTGAAGAAAACTTGTGGAAACATCTATGGAACTACTAATTTCATTATAACTCTGGATAATTCGTTCAACTTCTCCTAGCCTCTCCACCTAATCTTCCAGAGATTAGATGGAATTACTTATGTGAAAATATTAAGCACAGTGGATGAAAAAGTAGCTTTATTCAACTTCCCTCCCTCCCTTCTTCCTTTCCTTCCATGGTCCCTCTTTCCCCCTTTTCTTTTATTCCTCTCTGTGCCTCCAAGACATCTTCAGGGCACATTTAGAGAAAGGAGAAGAAAAACAGAGGAGGAGAAAGTGAAATGAGGCTCCTTTTGATGAGACTGGAATTACATTGGGAAATGGATTTCTTAAATGGTGATGCCCCCTAGCTATTTCAGCACCCCGAGGAAGACTGACAAATCTTACTGAGGAAGCATCATAATGCTCAGGATTCTGTTCACTGGTTTATTTATTCTCAGTGTTGACTCCCAATAGAAGTAACTCTTCTTGTCAAGGGGGATTAAAGCCTCCTTCCTCTGATCATAGCAGGTATACTGATATTGCTAATGCCAGAAAGAAAAAAAGATCGAAACAATGTAGGTGGCTAAGATTAATGAGGTAGAGTCCTGGTTCCTAAAGCCATTTTTGTTAACAAGTAAAGCAGGTAATCAGCATTAAGTAGTACATACTGGAAGAAGGCAGATCCTTCCACAGAAATAATTTAGTGTAGACTCAGATCCCAAAGACTACTTTGAACAAGTGCATTATCAAAATCATGGACTTTATGCAACCAGTAATAACTAAAGGAAAGTGTGGGCATCATAGCAAATGACAGAGTGGACAAGATCAGTCCTGGACTATAATTATTCCCTGAGCCCCCATATTAGTTTACTTTTGCATGTAACAGATTAACACAGATTAATTGCTTAAAACAACACACATTTATTATCTTGAAGTTTCTGTGGGGTCAGAAGTCTAGGCACAGCCTAGCTGGGTCTTCTGCTCCGTCTCACAAGGCTCTAATCAAGGTATCAGTCAGGCTACATTGTCATGTGGAGGCTTGTTGGGGGAAAGATCTGCTTCTCATGTCGTTTAGGTTGTTGGCAAAATTAACGTCCTTGTGGCTTATAACTGAGGGCTCCATTTTTGCTGTGTATAACCTGGAGGCTGTCCTCAAGTCTTGGAGGATGCTTCCAGGTCCCAGCTGTGTGGAATTCCTCAACATGGCTGCTTACTTCCTCAAGCCAGCCGGAAGAATCTCTCACCTGAGGAAGGACCCAGCGTCTCTTGGAAGGACTCTCACCTGATTAAGTCAGACCCATCCAAATGATTTCCCTTTTGATGAACTCAAAATCAGCCTACATGGGATTTTAATTACATCCACAAATCCTTTCATCTTTGCCATATTGGGTAACCTAATTGAAGGAGTGACATCCCATCACCTTTGCCATAGTCCCTTGGTTAGAAGCAAGTCACAGGTCCCATCTACTCTCAAGGAGAAGGGATTATACAAGGCATGAATTCTAGGGGGCAGCAAATATAGAATCTGTCATAGGCTCTGTCCACAACAGTCAAATTGGTTGAGGTTTATTGCTGGTTAGGAGTAATTAAAGATAGGCAAAAGAATTCCTATACACTCTTCACATTTGTATAATTTCATTCAATAGACTATTTAACTTACATCACTTCACAAACTGGTAAACAACATATAGGATAGTCTTGATCATTACCGATTAACCCTTTCTCATCTTTACATAGACTTAAGTTAATGGAGCTCATCTGTATGCATTTGTTTATTCATTCATTCAACAAGTATTTAATGATCATTTAAGTGCTGGGGGTTTTATAACAGACAAAAAGATTTAAAATAATCCATGTACTTATAAACTTTATATGTTAGGGGAGTAGATAGACAACAAACAAGATTGATTAGTAAAATATACATTATGTTTGGTAGTGGTAAATGCTAAGGAGAGGGGGCGGGTGGGTTGATATTTTATTTTATTTATTTTATTTTTATTTTATTTTTAATTTTTATTTATTTGACAGAGAGACAGAGAGAGAAGGAACACAAGCAGAGGGAGAGGGAGAGGGAGAAGCAGGCTTCCCGCGGAGCAGGGAGCCCAATGCGGGGCTCGATCCCAGGACGCCGGGATCACAACCTGAGCCGAAGGCAGACGCCTAACGACTGAGCCACCCAGGTGCCCCGGGTGGGTTGATATTTTAGAGACTTTGGGTAGGGAAGGTATCCGTAAGAAGGTAACATGTGAGTAAAGGCCTGAAGAAATAAGGGAATAAATCATGTGGGCATTTGAGAGATGAGCATTCTAGGCAGGAAAAAAAGCAAGTACAAGGCCGTGATACTGAAAATGTGCCTGGTGCGTTTTGGGGCACAATAAGGAGTTTGGAGTGGCTGAATCAGAGTAAGCCAAGGAGACATGAAGGAGATACAGAGACAGAGGAAATAGGACACTGGGTTAAGCCAGGTTCTCTAGGTCTTTGTAAGGGATTTGTTGTTTTCCCTGAAATGGGAGCCATTGGAACATCGTGAACAGAAGAGTGAAGTGGTCTGATTCACCTTTTACCAGGGTCACTGGCTGCTGTGTTGAGAATAGACTGAGGAAGTCAAGAGTGAAACAGGGAGACCACTAAGTAGACTATAATGATGATTCAGATGAGTGATGATGGTGACTTGAACCAGCCATGAGGTGGTAAAAATGGAAGGTAAAACTGAAAGAATTTGCTGACACTTTGGGTTGTAAGAGAAAGAGAGAAGTCAAGGATGGCTGTCTATATCCACATCTGTCTGTATATTTATAGTTTTTCACTTAACCACCTAACTACTATACATTCTATGTGAAAGAATGTATATACATAAGTATATATGGTGGGGCTGCATTAGATTTACTCTAATTCAGTTGTGTTTGGTAAAATAAAGATATCCCATAGACGATATTTTGTAACATAATCCTTCTTATTTTGTTGAGTTAAATACACACAACAATGTATACTGTGCTTTATTGGCAATTAAAGAGATTTTTTTAAAAGATTTTTTTTATTTATTTGGAAGAGAGACAGAGCACAGGCTGGGGGAGGGGCAGAGAGAGAGGGACAAGCAGACTCCCTGCTGAGTGTGGAGACAACCTGGGGCTCCATCCCAGGACCCTGAGATTATGACCTGAGCTGAAGTCAGATGCCCAACCGACTGAGCCACCAGGCACCCAAACATAGTTTTTATTACATGCAGTTTTTACTTTTCAAGTTCATTTTAGAATCCTACTCCTGAGAGAGAAGTGCCTTTGCTTTAAGGCCCTGCCCTGATCTTAGCATCCATAATTATGGTGCTCAGGACATACCACATAGGTGAGCAACATTTCTTTGAGAATTCTGTCTTCATGGGGCTTGCTTAGCTCCCCGGTATGTGCTGCAGAGCAGAGTTGACATGGAGGGAGGGCTGCTTCCCAGGTCCCATGTTCTGTGCTGCTAATGTCCACTCAATTCTGGTGACCAGTACAGCAAAGAACTTTTCAACTTGAAATTTTACAAAGACAATAAAATACCCTAGTTCAAAGTAACTGGTCGTACTCTTGATTGGGCTGTATATAAATTGATAAATAATCATATGGACAATATGTAAATGTATGCAGAAATAAATATATATTTATATGTATTCCATTCTAAGTAACACTTCCTGTACCAGCTATATGGTCTTGTTGCTGATGCCCGTCTATCCTCACTGGGCAGTCATTAGATCCTCTATCATCTCTCCAGGAAGTGTGGCCTTTTAGGTGCACTAGAGTATAGTAGTCTACCAGACAGAAATATTTCAGTTGGAAATGAGAGAACATTTGTCCCAATGGCTTAAATAAGAAAGGGAAATTTACTGGCTCATGTAATTGAACAGTGCAGAGGTAGGACTGACCACAGACACATTTATGGGTCTCATTTTTCACTAGGTCTCCGGCTCTGCCTTTTGGCATGCTCCTGGGCTCTGACCTCTAGCTTGTGTGGCTCTGTCCATAAGAGAAGCAAGGACTGTGGTTGTTGTACACTGTGCCCTCTACCACAACAACCATAGGAAGAAAAGTCTAGATCTCAGTACTTACAGAACAAACCTTGGGACATTCTCATTGGATCAGCGTAGGTCCCATGATATGGACTAGCTCTATTGTCAGGAGAATGCAATGCACTGATGAGCTTAGGCCTGAATTTCTTGCCCATTGCTGAAAGGACTGTGGCTAAGGAGTTGGGATAGGTTATTGAAATTTAGCCAATTCAGGCCCCATCTGGAACTGTTGGAGGTAGAGACAATCCCCTGCATACTACAGGGTAGAATAAGAATGGGTGATCTGGTACATGAATGCAAATAAAGTGGAGGTTGTTCAGTAGATGCCTAGGACATATGATACAGAAATTCAAATATCTTACATCTGGCTTGGCTTGGCCAAAATACAGGACTGTGCACTGACTGGTAAACAGACTTATATTCCTAGCAGCCCTGCTTTTCAGAGTGTCTTCCTTCTTCAGTTCTATCCCTGTGTCCACGACACCATCTATATCCTAGAACATATGTTTACAGCTAATTCCTTCTCTACATGAAGAAATGTCTGATAATATTCATGAAGGGGATGGTCCTGCCTGCCTTGTGGGGCATGTGTTCTGAGGTTTTTGCTCGGGACCCTAGCACAGAGCTTTGTGTTATTTTTACTAATAAGCTTTTTGCAGTAAAATTTGAGAGTTTCACTGTTTGGGCAGTTAGTTGTCTTTTAAAAATCTCTGTCTCAGGACTCCTGGGTGGCTCAGTTGGTTAAGCATCTGCCCTCGGCTCAGGTCATTCTCCCAGGGTCCTGGGATCGAGCCCCGCATCAGGCTCCCTGCTCCTCGGGGAGCCTGCTTCTCCCTCTCCCTCTGCCTGCCACTGCCCCTGCTTGTGCTCTCTCTCTGTTGAATGAATAAATAAAATTTAAAAAAAAACCAAACAAACAAAACTCTGTCTCTAATATTGGTATTCTACTGCTGCCATAACAACTTAACACACATTTATTAGCTTAAAACAACACAAATTTATTATCATATAGTTTTGTTGGTCAGAATTCCATCCCTGATCTCACAGGGCTACAATCAAGGTAGCTGACTGGGTTGCCTTTCTTGTTGGAGGCTTTATAAAGGGGACAATCTTGTTTCCTTGCTCATTCAGGTTGTGGGAAGAATCCCATTCTTTGCAGTGGTGTGACTGAGGTCCTGTTTTCTTACTGGCTGTAAGCTGAGTGTCGTTCCCAGCTTTCAGAGGCCACCACATTACTTGGTTGGTGGCCTTCTTCCTCCATTTTCAAAAGGTAACAATGGTAGGTTGAGTCCTTGTCACAACATATCTCTCTGACCCACTGTGGAAAGGTTCTCCACTCTTGGGGGCTCATGAGATTAGTTAGGACCTACCCAAGTAATCCAGGAAAATCTTACCTTTTTAATGATCAGCTGATTAGCAACAGAAAAGATGGGTATGATTGAACAGATGAAGTTATGTAATATAATTTTGCCGTGTAACATAACATATTCACAAGTTTGAGGATTAGGATGTGGACAGCTTAGGGGCTATTATTTTTCCTAACACACATACACACACACACAGAGGCATGCATGCACATGCACGTATGCATGCACACACAATTGCCACACATTCTTTACCTCTTTCGCACTTAACTATTAAAATTATTAATTTCATAAACCAATTCTTAATTTAAAATGTGGATGAAACTCTTAGCCAGGAGTTGTTACGGTGAATTCCTGCTTTTTGTCCAGTGTCAGTTTCCTTTGATTATTGTTCTGGATTGATACCACTGTGATTTTACAAGCTCTTATCGAACTGGCCACTAGTTACATCAGAGATTACATCCTATTGTAAAAAAAATCTGGATTATTTTTTCTCTGTGGTGTCATAGTTTTGAAGGTGTAAAAATAAACTCTAGGTTAAGTGCTAAGTCAAATTGTATTTAAAAAGTAAACATTCCAAAGGTGTTTCCTGGGTCATGCTGTCAACTCTTTTTCCAAGTTTATAGTGGTTGAGATTTTGCTTTTCAGACTATTTCATGCCTGTTTGTGTGTGTTCACTTTGACCACATCACTCCTGTTCAGGGCTCTAAATCAGCTTTGAATTGCATTCTATCTACTGACTCTGAGTTAAAATGCTTACTCAATTGCTTAAAGGAAAGAAATGTTCTCTGAGCCACCTGAACCCTAATAATCTTTGGCCAGTAGCAACTATTTTTAAAAAGTCTGTACATCCCACTTGATATTCATGTTCACTCAAGATAATAATCAGTAATGTTTTGGGGGTGGTACCATATGTCATGTACTATTTTCCGTACACTCTCTGCTTGAATTCCTCCAACATCCCTATAGGGGTTTGTGCTGTTGTCAATTCTGTTTTACAGACAAAGAAATAAAAACAAAGGGAGTGAAGTCACCTTGCCAAGGCCATAAAGCTGTGAAGTATCAGCATTGAAACTTGAGCTCACTGATAAGAATGCCTCCGCACTTAACCATGAAGTGTTAAATTCTCCATGAAATTTATTCCCTTTCCAAGTGGCTATTTTACTGTTAATATGGGGGTAGAGGTGGATCAAATATTACTGTTGTTTTACTGACAGGAAATTGAGTAGTATAGTTGCCCTAGTTTGATGTCTAATATTGATAATTGTATAACTGTCCTTCCATTTCTTCCTTCTATGAAATCAGTATCATGGCAGGCAACCAATTTTTATAGATTATTATAGTCTATATTTCTTGTTTTGGCTAGTGGGTTTTTCCCCACCTGTTAGACCATGCTTTAGAATGTCTCCTTGTTGATTAGGGAAAAATGGTTTTGTATTTCCTCTTTAAAATTGGGGATGGGTCTGGGAAATGTTTAGGAAGACATATACATTTTATATGTAAGGCAGGCCTATATTTATTTATTTATTTATTTATTTATTTATTTATTTTTGAGAAAGAGAGAGTACAAATGGGAGGGGGCAGAGGAAGAGGGAGAGAGAGAGAATCTTAAGCAGGCTCCATGGCCAGCATGGAGCCCAACACAGTGCTTGATCTCATGACCCTGAGATCATGACCTGAGCCAAAAATCAAGAGTTGGTGCCCCAGGTACCCCAGGCCTTTTTATAATCAAATAAAATTAATTATCTTTGCCACATGCTAGTGTTAGCATTCATAGAATACATTCATTTGGAACCAATCTTAAAGCTGAAGTTATCAAAGAAAGTGATAGGAATAAAAAAACGAGTTCATTTTATTTCCTAAGATTCTTTAGGTAGGCTGTTCTGGTTTTCATTTATTTTGCAGGTCTTTTTAGCCAAAATAAGCTACATTAAAAATCCCACACTCCTTCTAAATCTGTAGTTCCTGAAAACAGATGTCAAGGCTTTATCATATGTGTGAAAAAAAGGTAGTATAATTAATCTGCTAGAGGGTCCTCACCCTGAGTTTCTCAGTCTAGCCCCAGAATCCTACTCCTACTTGGAGGGAGACACTATAGGAAAATGCATGCCTCAGTTCTAGGAGAATAAGAAATAAAATCATGAAGAAATCATGAGATGTAAGAAGAACAGGCCTTAGGAAGGACAGGCACAAACAGAACATGCATAAAAGGGGATGTAGGATTAATGGAACATATAGAGCAAGAATTTAAAATAAACATATTCTTTATTATCAGAGAGATAAAGGAGAATATGGGAAACATAAAGTAGATCAGATAATTATGAAGAAACAATTGAAAGAGATCTAAAAATAATATTGTTAAACTAAATTACTGCATGGATGTATTGAACAACAGAATATATATAACTGAAGAGAAACCAAGTAAGCTGTGTGATCAAGCTGAAGAACTCTCCTGAAAGATGCCAGGAAATGCTAAAGTAGTGGAAAGAATGAAAGAAAGATTAAGAGAGAGGACAGAATTAGAAGTATCAAGGATAACTGAAAGGACTTTCCAAAGGAGAAAAAGAATACATGCAAGAGATAAATTAGCAGGAGTAATAATGAATAAGAACTTCTCAGATATGGGCAAAGATATGAATCCTTAGGTGGAAAGGAATCACAGAGCACTGATAGAATTGATAAGAAAATACTACACCTAGACCCATTATAATGACAGTTGAGAACATAAAAGATAACAAAATCTTCTAAATGCTCCAGACAGGACAAACCAGGCCCCTAGAGAGTAAGTGATATCATCAGTCTTTTCAGCAGTAGCACTAAATGCAAGAATATAGTAATGAAATATCTGCAAATGGTTGATGGAAAATAACATTGAACCTATTATCTATTGAAATTGTTATTTAAAATTGTTATCAAGTATATCAAGGTCCATTAAGTTCATTATATAAGACAGCCTTAATAAATTCCTAAAAGTCAGTACCATTCAGGACATGAAATATGGTCATAATTTAAGAAAATTAGGAATCAGAAACAAAGTCTAAAGTTTAGAAACCATACCAAAATACGGCTTATACTATTAAGATATCCTTGATACAAAGAGAAAATCAGGGAAACTGTGAAATAATTAGGCCAAATGGCAGTGAAAACAGCACTACATGTCAACACCTGTGGGATGCATATTAGAAGGAAATTAATAAATTTGAAACATTTATCAGAGAAGAGCTATTGAAATAAATTAGCTCAGTGTTCAAATGAAAAAGTGAGGTAAAGAGTAACAGAGTAAATCCTAAGAGAAAAGGAATAATAAAGGTAAATATAAAATTGAACAAAATGAGATCACATGAAGAAAGAGAGGATCCACAACTCCCAAAACTTGTTCTTTCAAAAAACAAGTAGACAAACTAATGGCAGGACCTATAAGGAAAAATGATAAGATTTAAATAAACAAAATTCAGAGTGAAAAGTTGGAAATAAATATACATCTAAAGCATATATAAAACAAACACTTTAGGGGTGTCTGGGTGGCTCAGTGGGTTAAGCGTCTGCCTCCTGATCTCAGCTCAGGTTTTGACCTCAGCGTCATGAGTTCAGGCCCTGGGTGGAGCCCACTTAAAAAAAAAGGGGAGGATAAAACAAACACTTTATGATATCACTTATATGGGAATCTAAAAAAGCTGAAATTGTAGAAACAAAGTAGAATGGTGGTTACCAGGGGCTAAATGGTGGGGGAATTGGGGAAGTGTTGGTCAAAGAATACAAACTTAGAGTTAGAAGATGAACAAGTTCTGGGGATCTAATGCACAACATTGTGGTTATAATTAACAATACTCTATTATATACTTAAAGGTTGCTAAGAGAATAGATCTTAAATTTTTTCTTCTTTTTTTTTAGATTTTATTTATTCATTTGAGAGAGAGAGCCAGAGAGAGAGCCTGAGCAGAGGGGAGGGGCAGAGGGAGAAGCACACTCCCCGCTGAGCAGGGAGCCTGATGAGGGCCTCTATCCCAGGACCCTGGGATTATGACCTGAGCCACAGGAAGGCAGATGCTTAGCCAACTGAGCCACCCAGGTGCCCAGATCTTAAATGTTCTTACTACAAAAATGAAATGGTAATTAAGTGACATGGTGGAGATGTTAGTTAACACTACAGTGATAATAATATAGCAATACAAAAGTATATTAAATCAATACATTGTATACTTCACACAATGTTATATGTCAATTATATCTCAATAAAGCTGGACAATAAAAGAATATTATGCAAATAATACTGAATAAATTTGAAAACTTCGATGTAAGAGATAAGTTCCCCTCAAATGGCAAAAAGACAAAATTAAGGGAAAACTAAAATAGATTAGTAACCACTAAAGTAATTGAGAAGGACTTTCAGAATTTCCCTTGCCCCCCAATCTCAGATAGTTTTATAGATGAATTCAGTCAAACTCTCAAGGATTAGATAATTTCTTTCTTATATACGCAATTACACAACAATAGAAAAAAGAAGGGAAAGTTTGAGGAATTAAGTTTATAGGTCAATTCCACTTTTGAATATTGATGTAAATATCCAAAAGAAAATATTAGCTAAGCAAATACAGCAGTGCATTACAACTGTATTATGATATAATAGCATCTGTCCCCCAAAATGCCGGGATGATTCAACACAAAACAAAATCTATTATCTTGACAGGTAAAGAAAAAGAACTAGATAAATGTTAACAATTATTTGTGTTTAAAATGATTAGAAAACAAGCAATAGAAATTAGCTTTCTTAACTTAATAAAAGCTATTAAAAGAATTCTATAGGGTATAATGTATTTAATGGGAATAATTAGCCACATTACCTTTAATGTAAAGAATAAGACAATGATTTCCTCTCTTCTTGCTACCATTCAGCCAGTTCCCACAGGCTGGGTGATCAAGTCCTTCTGGTTTGCCTGGGACTTTCCTGAATTTAGCACTGCATCCTGGGAAACTCCTCAGTCCCAGGAAACCTGGGTGGTTTGACTTGGACAGTTAACAGTAAGTCCCATATCCTAGAAGCCCTCTCAGACACAGGTAAACTGGGACAGTTGGTCAACCCACTACTGGTCCTGACCAAAGCAATAACATAAGAAAAAGACACATGAAGTATAATGATTGGAAAGAAAGAGACAGAATTTTTATTATTTAAGAAGGTATGAAAATTTATATATAAAACTTAAAAAATTAAGTTCTTAAACTAATAATAAAATGCAAAAAATGCTAGATCTAAAATCAGCAATAAAAATCAATAGGATTCATCCATTACAAACCAGGAAATATAGAGTAAATACCATTTATACAAGCAACAAAAATTGTGAAGTATCTAAGGATTGTCTAAGAAAGTGTACAAAAATATTTGTGAAAAAAATGCCAAAGTTACTTTAAAGTACCTAAAACAAAAACCAAATGGTGAAACATATTATGTTCATGAAGGAGATAATTTTGCATTGTAAACATATAAATTTCTTTCACATTAATTAATAAATTCAAAGCAATTCTGACCAAAATTCTAGCAAAAATTTTTTGGGAAAGGTGACTTAGAAAATTACTTTAAAATTGTATGCAGAAGAAGAAACTCCCTAAATGGATAAGATTTTGAAAAATAAGGATAAAATAGGGAGAAACCAGTTCCACATATTAAGACAAATACAAAATCTGTATTAACAAAACAATGTAGTACTATGATAGACAAATAGATACACACAAAATCGGAATAGACAGCCCAGAAACAAACCCAAATTTAAATAAATTGGTAACTAATTGAAATGGATATACAAATTTTTACAGAAATGATGAGATAATTGGCTATGCTCTAGGAAAAAAATTAAGTTGATTTCCTATTCTCTATCATATAACATATTTTCAAGTGCAACAATGAGGATTGTTAGTGCTCCAGAGACTCAACTGTCCAGGTACAGTAACCCCCCTCATATGGACAGTACCCCTCTCATATTTAAGATGGAACTACCTAAAGGTAACTAGTTTGTGGCTATTCAATTTATGCCAGTTACCTAAGCAGTCATTACTGGAATAGCAACAAAAAACTTGAATTAAAGATTAGATAGTGGGGCACCTGGGTGGCTCAGTTGGTTAAACATCTGCCTTCGGCTCAGGTTGTGATCTCGGGGTCCTGGGATCAAGTTCTGAATTGGGCTCTTTGCTCAGCAGGAAGTCGGTTTCTCCCTCTCACTCTCCCTCCTTGCTCTCCCTCTTTCTCTCTCTCTCAAATAAATAAGTAAAATCTTTAAAAAAATTCTTTAAAAAAATCAAGTAGTGGACGCATATATTGAAATGGTGAAAATCCAGAAAACTGGAAATACCAATTGCTAATGAGAATACAGAGCTACAGGAACTCTATTAATTGCTGGTGGGAATGCAAAATGGTATGGTCACTTTAGGAGATAGGCAGTTTTCTATAAAGCAACACACAGTCTCACCATATGATCGAGGATTAGCAGTCATGTGTGTAGATATTTACCCAAATGATTTGAAAACTTACGTCCACATGAAAACCAGCATGTGAGTGTTTATAGCTGCTTTATTCATAATCATCAGAAACTGGAAACAACTAAGATGTCTTTCATATGTAAATGGATAAGAAGATTGTGATACATTCATACAACAGAATAGTATTCCATGATAAGAAATGAGTGAACAAGCAACAATAAGATATGAATGAATCTTAAGCACATATTGCTAAATGAAAGAAAATAGTCTGAAAAGGCTACATCCTGTATGATTTCAATTACACGATAATCTGGAGAGGGCAAAACTATATAACGGTGGTACAAAAGATCAGTGATTGCCAGGAGTTTGGCTGGGGAGAATATAAGGAATGGATGAAAGGGGATTTTTTTTAAGGTGGTGAAACTATTCTGTATGATGTTGTAGTGGATACATGACACTATACATTTGTCAAAACCCATAGAACTTTACTGAGCATTAGTGAAACCTTAGTGTATGCAAATTTAGAAATCATTTAAGATGTTGGGAGATCTCATAGTAGACGCAAAATGGGGCAAAATGGTATAACTGTATTCCAAATTATGAAACAACCTCACTGAAGGGGTAAGGAAGAAAGGTCCTGACCTAAGTAATTTTAGAATTGAGTGCAGTCTATAATATGAAAAAAACCCAGAGGTACAGCAATACATTTATATTGGAGTAGAAAAATTAAGGAAATGGTGCATGACTGTGGCCAGGTTTCTCACTATTGGAATGTGAATTTACATAGAAGCATGGGTAAGAGCCTGGAATGATACATATGATAATGGATTAGAATTGGAGACATCAGTGTTAAGTTATGTTTGGCTTAGTATTGATACCAGTGGCTACATATAGAAAACAGATAATGTATATATACCAGTTAGTATACATACATATATTTCTTAGCTTTGTGCACTGAGAAAGTCTAGGGGCAACAACACCCCAGGAGCAATGGCACATCTAGCACCCAGATTTTGGTTTCTAATACCATCCTCCAACAAGAGGAACCAGGATTCATTATAGAGGTGGTTGATTTTAGTACTGAGGAAGGATATACACAAGTTGAACCTGGAATATCTTCTAGTATCAGAAACTTAGGAAGAGCTCAAAACAAAAACAAAACCAAAAACAAGTCACAATCATTGGGGTTTGTCAAAAGGATCAAGAGCCAACTGAAAGAGTTCCTAATGTCCAAAGCTGAAAACAATTTGAGCAACAAGAAATAAAAGACATTGGATTATAATATAGGTATAAAATAAATAGCTCTGAGTCCATAGCAATATAAATAAGTGATCGAATAAATAAACAAATGAGTGGGGAGAGACAAATCTATGGAGAGGAGTTCCAAATAGTTTATGTAAATACTTTACCCTCCTAGAGGTGGAGCCTAGCTCTCCATTTCTTAAGTGTGGCTTGCATAGTCACTTCCTTCCAAGAGTATAAGGGAAGAAAACAAGAGTAATTTTGAGTGGAGAAACCTAAGAAATACTAACTCAACCAGGTGATGAAGTTTAACATCAGCCAGGTGATGAAGCAGTAACTCTTCTTGATAGTATATACCCTTGATATGATGAAAATGGCACCTTACTCCTGTGATCATAATCCCCCAAACACATAACCCCGGTGAAATTATGAGGATAAACATCAGATAAATTCCGTTTGAGGGACATCTACAATGTAGCTGGTCAATACTCCTCAGAACTGTCAAGTTTATCAAAAACAGGGAAAGACTAAGAAACTGTCACAACCAAGAAGATCCTAAGGAGACATGACAATTAAATTTAATGTGGTATCCTGGATGAGATCCTGGAACAGAAAAAGAACATTAAGTAAAAAGCTAAGTCAATCTAAAAAAAAGTATAAACTTTAGTTAGTAATAATGTATAAATATTGGTTAATTGTAACAAATATACCATAGTGATAGATATTAATAACAGGGGAAACTGATTATGGGGGTAGGGAACTCTCTGTACTATTTTCACAACTTTTTAGTAATTCTAAAACTGTTCTAAAATAAGACATTTAATTAAATATATAGTTAGTTGTTTTCTCACCACCATTCTGAGATGTTTTCCTTGCCAGCTTTTGTTCACTGAGTGTGAATCCCAATGTCTTTATCCAGGAGCTTCTTTTAAAAGCCTTTCCCTTTTCAGTCGGCTATTGGGAGGGTTTTTTTTTTTTTTAAGGTTTTATTTAAATTCCAGTTAGTTGACATACAATGTAATATTAGTTTCAGGTGTACAATTTAGTAATTCAACACTTCCAGTACAACACCTGGTGCTCATCACTAGTGGACTCCTACATCCCCATCACCTATTTTTTTAGAAGAATTTTTTTTTATTATTATGTTATGTTAATCACCATACATTACATCATTAGTTTTTGATGTAGTGTTCCATGATTCATTGTTTGCGTATAACACCCAGTGCTCCATGTAGTATGTGCCCTCTTTAATACCCATCACCAGGCTAACCCATCCCCCCACCCCCCTTCCCTTTAGAACCCTCAGTTTGTTTCTCAGAGTCCATAGTCTCTCATGGTTCGTCTCCCCCTCCGATTTCCCCCCCTTCATTCTTCCCTTCCTGCTATCATCTTCTTTTTTTTTTTTAACATATAATGTATTATTTGTTTCATAGGTACAGGTCTGTGATTCAACAGTCTTACACAATTCACAGCGCTCACCATAGCACATACCCTCGCCAATGTCTATCACCCAGCCACCCCATCCCTCCCACCCCCCACCACTCCAGCAACCCTCAGTTTGTTTCCTGAGATTAAGAATTCCTCAAATCAGTGAGGTCATATGATACATGTCTTTCTCTGATTGACTTATTTTGCTCAGCATAATACCCTCCAGTTCCATCCACGTTGTTGCAAATGGCAAGATTTCATTCCTTTTGATGGCTGCATAATATCCCATTGAATATATATACCACATCTTCTTTATTCATTCATCTGTCGATGGACATCTTGGCTCTTTCCATAGTTTAGCTATTGTGGACATTGCTGCTATAAACTTTGGGGTGCATGTACCCCTTCAGATCCCTATATTTGTATCTTTGGGGTAAATACCCAGTAGTGCAATTGCTGGATCATAGGGTAGCTATATTTTCAACTTTTGACGAACCTCCATACTGTTTTCCAGAGTGGCTGCATCAGCTTGCATTCCCACCAACAGTGTAGGAGGGTTCCCCTTTCTCTGCATCCCCACCAACATCTGTCATTTCCTGACTTGTTAATTTTCGCCATTCTGACTGGTGTAAGGTGGTATCTCATTGAGGTTTTGATTTGGATTTCCCTGATTCCGAGCGATGTTGAGCACTTTTTCATGTGTCTGTTGGCCATTTGGATGTCTTCTTTGCAGAAATGTCTATTCATGTCTTCTACCCATTTCTTGATTAGATCATTTGTTCTTTGGATGTTGAATTTAATAAGTTCTTTATACATTTTGGATACTAGCCCTTTATCTGATATGTCATTTGCAAATATCTTCTCCCATTCTGTCGGTTGTCTTTTGGTTTTGTTGACTGTTTCTTTTGCTGTGCAAAAGCTTTTTATCTTGATGAAGTCCCAATAGTTCATTTTTGCCCTTGCTTCCCTTGCCTTTGGCGATGTTTCTAGGAAGAAGTTGCTGCGGCTGAGGTCGAAGAGGTTGTTGCCTGTGCTCTCCTTTAGGATTTTGATGGACTCCTGTCTCCTATTTAGGTCTTTCAACCATTTTGAGTCTATTTTTGTGTGTGGTGTAAGGAAATGGTCCAGTTTCATTCTTCTGCATGTGGCTGTCCAATTTTCCCAAAACCATTTGTTGAAGAGACAAAAGACAAAAGAATGTTCCATTGGACATTCTTTCCTGCTTTGTCAAAGATGAGTTGACCATACAGTTGAGGGTCCATTTCTGGGCTCTCTATTCTGTTCCATTGATCTGTCTGTTTTTGTGCCAGGACCATACTGTCTTGATGATTACAGCTTTGTAATAGAGCTTGAAGTGTGGAATTGTGATGCCACCGGCTTTGCTTTTCTTTTTCAACATTCCTCTGGGTATTCGTGGTCTTTTCTGGTTCCATACAAATTTTAGGATTATTTGCTCCATTTTTTTGAAAAAAGTTGGTGGTATTTTAATAGGGATTGCATTAAATGTGTAGATTGCTCTAGGTAGCATTGACATCTTCACAATATTTGTTCTTCCAATCCATGAGCATGGAACCTTTTTCCATTTCTTTGTGTCTTCCTCAATTACTTTCATGAGTATTTTATAGTTTTCTGAGTACAGATTCTTTGCCTCTTTGGTTAGATTTATTCCTAGGTATCTTATGGTTTTGGGTGCGGTTGTAAATGGGATCGACTCCTTAATTTCTCTTTCTTCTGTCTTGTTGTTGGTGTATAGGAATGCCACTGATGTCTGTTCATTGCTTTTATATCCTGCTACTTTACTGAATTCCTGTATGAGTTCTAGCGGTTTTGGGGTGGAGTCTTTGGGGTTTTCCACATAAAGTATCATATCATCTGCAAAGAGTGAGAGTTTGACTTCTTCTTTGCCGATTTGGATGCCTTTTATTTCTTTTTGTTGTCTGATTGCTGTGGATAGGCTTCTAATACTATGTTGAACAGCAGTGGTGAGAGTGGACATCCCTGCCTTGTTCCTGACCTTAGGGGGAAAGGTCTCAGTTTTTCCCCATTGAGAATGATATTCTCTGTGGGTTTTTCATAGATGGCTTTTATGATATTGAGATATGTACCCTCTATCCCTATACTCTGAAGAGTTTTGATCAAGAAAGGATGCTGTACTTTGTCAAATGCCTTTTCTGCATATATTGAGAGGATCATGTGGTTCTTGTTCTTTCTTTTATTCATGTATTGTATCACGTTGATTGATTTGCGGATATTGAACCAACCTTGCAGCCCAGGAATAAATCCCACTTGGTCGTGGTGAATAATCTTTTTAATGTACTGTTGGATCCTATTGGCTAGTATTTTGGTGAGAATTTTTGCATCCATATTCATCAAGGATATTGGTCTGTAGTTCTCCTTTTTGATGGGGTCTTTGTCTGGTTTGGGGATCAAGGTAATGGTGGCCTCATAAAACGAGTTTGGAAGTTTTCCTTCCATTTCTATTTTTTGGAACAGCTTCAGAAGAATAGGTATTAATTCTTCTTTAAATGTTTGGTAGAATTCCCCTGGGAAGCCATCTGGCCCTGAGGTTTTGTTTTTTGGGAGATTTTTGATGACAGCTTCAATTTCCTTAGTGGTTATAGGTCTGTTCAGGCTTTCTATTTCTTCCTGGTTCAGTTTGGTAGTTGATACATCTCTAGGAATGCATCCATTTCTTCCAGATTATCTAATTTGCTGGCATATAGTTGCTCATAATATGTTCTTATAATTGTTTATATTTCTTTGGCCCATCACCTATTTCATCCATCCCCCAACCACCTCCCTTCTGTTAACCATTAGTTCGTTCTCTATAGTTAAGAGTCTGTTTCTTGAATTGCCTCTCTTTTTTTCCCCTATGATTGTTTGTTTTGTTTCTTAAATTACACATATATTTGTCCTTCTCTGGCTGACTTATTTCGCTTAGCATAATACTGTCTAGCTTCCATCCACATCATTGCAAAGCTTTTATTTATTTGAGAGAGAGAGAATGAGAGAGAGAGCACATGGGGAGGGTCAGAGGGAGAAGCAGACTCCCCACTGAGCAGGGAGCCCGATGTGGGCCTCAATCCCAGGACTCTGGGATCATGACCTAAGCCGAAGGCAGTCGGTTAAGCAACTGAGCCACCCAGGTGCCCCCACATCATTGCAAATGGCAAGATTTCATTCTTTTTTTATGGCTGAGTAATATTCCACTGTATGTATATATACCACCTCTTCTGTATCTATTCATCCTCAGTTGATGGACATTTTGGCTCTTTCCATAGTTTGGCAATTGTTGATAATGCTGCTGTAAGTATCAGGGTGGGTTGTGCCCCTTTGAATCAGTCTTTTTATATCCTTTGGTAAATACCTACTAGTACAATTGCTAGATTGTCAAGTAGTTCTATTTTTTTTAAAGATATTATTTATTTATTTATTTGAGAGAGGGAGAGAGAGAGCGCAGGAGCGGGGGTGGGGGGAGGGACAGCAGGAGAGGGAGATGCAGGCTCCCCACTGAGTAGAGAGCCCAATGCAGGGCTCCATCCCAGGACCCCCAGACCATGACCTGAACTGAAGATAAATGCTTAACCAACTGAGCCACCCAGGTGCACCAAGTAGTTCTGTTTTTAACTTTTTGAGGAACTGCCATACTGTTTTCCCAAATGGCTGCACCAGTTGCATTCCCACCAACATTCCCACCAAGGATCCCACCACCAGTGCATTCCCTTTTCTCTGCATCCTTGCCAACACCTGTTGTTTCTTAAACGTGTTGTTGATTTTAGCCACTCTGACAGGTGTGAGGTGATATCTCATTGTAGCTTTGATTTGTACTTCTGTGATGATAAGTGATGTTGAGTATCTTTTCATGTGTCTGTTGGCCATCTATATGTCTTCTTTGGAAAAATGTCTATTCAGGTCTTCTGCCCATTTTTTACCTGGGAGTTTATATTAATTTCAGAATATCAGGGGTGTGATAAATCTCTTGAAGTTTTTGGTAGGCTGTTTTTGGTTGAAAGAAAAGAACTAGGGACTGTGGTTGGATGTTAAAGGAGGGTAGACTTTAGTTCTTTGGAAGAAAATATATACTAGTGATTAGAATGGGTCGCAGGAGAAGTTGGCTTCTTACATCTGTAAAATTTTTAAATAGAGACCTCTTCTCAGATCTATTATACACGGAAGAGTAGATGAAATGCTGAATAAGAGGGTTAGAATAGTCTGAATAAGAAGGTTGGAATTGTTTCATCTTAGTATGATATTCTAGGTCTCTATTGTGTTCACAATATGCTCTTGCAACCCAGGTTTGCTTTTCATTTACTCATTTGTTCATCCAACAAGTATTTGTCAATTACCTACCAAATGGCTGATACTTCCTCAAGTCCTAGGTATATGGCACTGAGCAAATAGAATGATGCCCTTCTTAGTCCACAGAGAGCAGTTTCCTTCTGTGAAATAGATCAGGGATGGTTCATGAAAACCTTTTTTAGTTTCAAAGGCCACTATTATTTTCTTTGGAACAGAATCATCTAGAAGGAATGAAATCTTAAGAATTTTTTTAAGGCTATGAAGATACTTCAAGGACATACTTTACTCTTAAACTTTTTTTTTGGTGGGGGGCAGGAGGAATCTGTTTTTGTTGGGCAGTATCTTCCTTTGCCCAACCTCGGTTATTGCTCTCCCCAAGATAGATAAAAGAAACTAAGAACTGCTGTGTTGAAAACAAAAATGTGTATAATTTAAAGAGCAGTGGGTCATTTAAAATTCTTATCTTCCTTATACCTATAAAGTATCATGTAATTTAGGGGAAGTCATTCTTTTTAGCTCTGTTTTGGGGCTAATAATTCTCCTTTGCAAATAACCACAGATGTTCTCAAGTGAAACTGTTATGTCAAGTTCAAATGAATGCAGGAATTTAAAGAATTTTGCTTAGATATTCATTAATGTAGGGGTCAAATAGAGGTCAACTCAATCTCAAGAAAGGAGGCAATATTTTATCCAATGTCTACTATGTAAATTTTAAATTTATGATTTAATTCACTACCTACAACAACCCCTGGGGGCTGAGAGAGTTTAAATAATTTACTCATTTAGTCTAGCTAACTGAACTGTTAAGTGGAGGAGCTAGGCACTAAGCCCACTTGAAGACCTCAAAGTTCTTTCCCCACAACCAGGCTTCTGGATATGATGAAAGGAGGAGCCCTATTTTACAAGGTTCCCTTGGACTTCTAAGACAGATTCATTTTCTCTACAGATAAATTTCTTGGAACATCTACCATATATCTGATACCATGCTAGATGATTAGGGCACATTCCTAAATAAAATAGACATGTGGAGCTTAGAGCTTGATGGGAGAGTCAAACAGTAAACAAGTAAATAAATTTAATGCAACTATGTAATAATAAATTAAGAGATAAGGACTCAAAGTAAAATGAACATAGGGTCATGACAGAGATCATTGAGGATGGGGAGAAGGTTTCATTTAAATAAGTTGGTGAAAGTCCCTCTGGGCAATGTTATTTAAGCTGGTATTTAAAGATAAGCAAGTGTCAGTTGTGAAAGGTCAGGGAGTAGAGTATTGTGGGAATGTCTGAAGGTCCAAATGTGTTTAACATTTAATTCTGTAATTCATTTTGAGTTAAATTTTGTATTAGGTATGAGACAGGTTGAGGCTTATTCCTCCCCCCCCCCGCCCCCACCCATGGATGAAAATTTGTTCAGACACCATTTGCTGAAAAGGCTATCTGTCCTCCATTGAACTGCCTTTATCAAGTCAGTGGAGCTGATTTCTGAGATCTGTATTCTGTCTTATTGATCTATGTGTCTACGCCCCCACCAATACCACATAGTCTTGATTAGTATAGCTACATAATAAGTCTTGATTTTGGGTAGACTGATTCCTTCCACTGTTTTTTTTTTTTCAAAATTATTTTAACTAATTTACTTCCTTTGCCCTTCCATATACATTTTTTCAAGAATCTTGTCTATGCCTACAAAAAAAAATCTTCCTGGGATTTTAGTACGAATTGTGTCAAACTTGTATGTCAGTTTGGGAGAGAACTGATTATTATACTGAGTTATTATATTATACAACATATTATATAATAATACCAATTATTATATTTTGACTCAATAGAATATTTATTATATTCAATCTTTTATTATATGAAATATAAACATGGTGTATCTCCCCATTTATTTAGATGTTCTTTGATTTCTTTCATCAGCACTTTGTAATTTTCAGCAAACGTGTCCTGTACATATTTTGTTAGATTTACATCTAAGTATTTCATTTTTTTGGAGTGACTGTAAATGGTATTATGTTTTAATTTTGCTCTCCAAGTGTTTATTGCTAGAAATAGAGTTTTGATTTTTATAGGTTTATCTTTTATCCTGTAAACTTACTGAACTAATTTGTTAGTTCCAGGAGTATTTTTGTGGACTCCTTGGATTTTCTACATAGGCAATCATGTCATCTGCAAATAGGGACTATTTTATTCTTTCTTTCTTATCTGTATGTATTTTATATTCTTGCCTGTTGCACTAGCTAGACCTTTTAGCACTATATTGAATAAGGGTGGTGAGAGCAGACTTCCTTGCACTGTTCCCCATTTGAAGAGAAAAGCATTCAGTCATTTACCATAAAGTATATTACTAACTGTAGGTTTTCTGTAGATGTTCTTTATCAAGTTGAAGATGTTTCCTTCTATTCCTATTTTTCTGAAAGCTTTTAAAATGTAGGGGTGTTGAATTTGGCATATGATTTTTCTGCATTGATTGATGCAATCATGACTTTTTTTTAACTATCAATATGGTAGATTAAATTGATTTTTCATTACTAAACCAGCCTTGTGTCCCTTGAATAAATCCCGTGTGATCATGGTTTATAATTTTCTTTCTATATTGCTGAATTGTGTTTGTTAATATTTTGTTAAAGATTTTTGCATCTATATTCCTGAAGGAAATACTCTGTTTTTGGTATCAAGGTAATACTAGCTTCATAAAGATAAGTGTGTTCTCTTACTTTCTGTTAGAGATTATGCAGAATTGGTATTCATTCTTCTTTAAAGATTTATTTATTTATTTATTTGAGAGAGAGAGAGAGAGAGAGAGAGAGAGCATGAGTGAGAGGAGGACCAGAGGGAGAGAGAGAGAATCCCAAGTAGACTTCCCACTGAGCACAGAGCCCAAAGAGGAGGGGCTCTGATCGTATAACCCTGAGATCATGACCTGAGCTGAAATCAAGAGTTGGCTGCTTAGCCGACTGAGCCATCCAGGTGCCCCCATTTTTCTTTAAATGCTTGCTGAATTTTTCCAGTGAAATCATCTGAGACTGGAGATTTCTTTTATGTATATAGATGTGTATAGATTTCATGTATATAGATGTGTTCATTGTATTTCTTTATTATCCTTTTTTTTTCCTGAAGGTTCTATATATAGTATCCCTCTCTTTCATTCTTGATATTGATAATTTGTGTGGTCTTTTTTCTTTGACAGTCTTGCAAGAGGTTTGTGACTTTCATTAATCTTATAAATTTCCATTTCTTTTTATCATTGATTTTCTCTACTTTTTTGTTTTTACTGTACTTGATTTATGCCACTATCTTATTTGTTCCCTCCCTTCTGCTTGCTCTAGGTTCTTGAGGTATAAGTTTAGACCATCGATTTAAGACTTTTTCTCCTTTTAAATTTATTAATTTAATTCCATAATTTTCCTTCTTGCCACTAGTTTTATGTTCCACACATTTTGATATATTTTAGTTTTCATTCTATTCAATATATTTTTTATTTCCTTTGGATTATTTAGAATTGTTTCTTCAGTTTTCAAGTGTTTGGAGGTTTTCATTTCTTTTTCCTCTCACTGATTTCTAATATGATTCCACTGTAGTTCATAAACACACACTGTATGATTTCAATTATTTTAAATTTGTTGAGGTTTAATTTATGGCCCAAGATATGGTCTATTTTGATATATGTTCTGTGGTCACTTGGAAAATAATTTGTATTCTTTTGTCATTGAGTGGAGTGTTTTGTAAATGCTGATTAGACCTTATTAAGTTGGTGTTGTTGAGTCCTATATGTTTGCTGATTTTCTGTCAAGTTCTATCAATTGTTGAGAGGAGTATTGAAGATTCTGACTATAGTCAGAGATTTGTTTATTTAATTTTTTAATTTATCAGTTATTACGTCACATAATTTGCAGCTCTGTTGTTTGGTGCATACAGTGTTTAGGATTGCTATGTCTTCTCGGTGTACTGGCTATTCTGTCATTATATAATGTCCCTTTCTGTCTCTGGTAATTTTCCTTACTCTGAAATCTATTTTACATGATATTAAATAGTAAATCCTGCTTTCCTTTGATTAATGCTTGCATGATGTTTTCTTTTTTGATCATTTTACTTTTGACTTTTCTATATCTTTAAATTTGAAATGAATTTCTTGTGCATAGCATATAGTTTGGTCATGTTTTAAAATCTATCCTGTCAGTCTCTGTCATTTAATTTTAGTATTTGGACCATTTTAATTTATTGCAATTATTGATATCTTAGAGATTAAACCTGCTATTTTTTAAATTTTCTATTCTTTCTGTTTTTTGTTCATTTCTCTGTTTTCTTCTTCCTGGTTTCTTGGGTTACTTGGAACAATTTCTGGAATTCCTTTTGATTTATCTTCAGTGTATTTGAATGTATCTCTTTATATAGATTTAAAAAAAAATTATTTTTAAGTAATCTCTATACACCCAACGTGGAACTTGAACTCAAAACCCTGAGATCAAGAATCACACGCTCTGCTGACTGAGCCAGCCAGCCACCCCCTCTCTGTATAACTTTTTTGGTGGTTGCTCTAAGTATTATGTACACATAACTTATCAGTCTGTTGATGTTATCATTTAACCAGTTTGAGTGGAGTATAGAAATCTTACCTCCCTTTGTGTCTTTTTACTCTCTCCTTTATATTATAATTGTCTTCAGTAGTTCCTCTACATACATTTGGAACTGCATCAGTGTTAATAATTTTTGCTTCAAACAACAAACATAATTTAGAAAAGTCAAAAGATGAAGGAAAGTCTATTGTGTTTACCCATGTTTTTGCTTATCATTTCCTTCCTTGTTGGTGTTCCAAGGTTCATTCTTTAATCATTTCCTTTCTGTTTAGAGAACTTTCTTTAATCATTCTATTAGAGTAGGTCTGCTGACAACAAATTCTCTTAATTTTTCTTCACTAAGAATGTCCTGATTTCTCCTTAATTTCCAAAGAATACTTTCGCTGGATATAGGATTCTGATTTAACAGTTCTTATCTTTCAGCACTTGAAAAATGTTGTACCCTTTTGTTTTGACCTCCATGGTTTTTGATGAAAAATCACTTGTCATTTTATTTTATATTTTTTCCTTTCAGGTAAAATGATATTTTTTGTTTGCTACTTTCAGGACTTTTTCTTTGTCTTCAGCTTTTGGAATTTTGACTTTGATGTGTCTTGATGTGATTTTTTTGAGTTTAGCCTGTTTGGAAATTTGTTAGCTTCTTGAATCTGTAGGTTTATGGCTTTTTCCAAATTTGGGAAGTTTCAGCCATTACTTTTTCAAGTAATTTTTTAGTCCTGTTCTCTTTCTTCTCTCCTTCTGGGACTCTGGTGGCATAAATGTTAGATCTTTTGTCATAGTACCAAAGGTTTCTGAGACTGTTTCTTTTTTCTCTGTGTTGTTTAGATTGGGTCATTTCTATTGTTATGTCTTCAAATTCAGAGATTCCTTCCTCTGCCACTCCATTCTGTTATTTAGCCCACCCACTCAATTTTTTAAATTGGTTATTATATTTTTCAGTTTTAAAATTTTGATAAGGTTCTTTATATCTTCTATTTCTTTGCTGAGATTATTTTTTATTTGTTTAAAGAACAATCATAATTGCTAATTGAAGCCTTTTTTTACCATGGCTGCTTTAAAATATTTGTTAGATAATTCTAACATCTCTGATTCCCTCAGTGTTGGCATGTGTTGATTTTTTTTTTTTTTCCATTCAGTTAGAGGTCTTGTTGGTTCTTGGTATAAGTGATTTTGGATTGAAACCTAGACATTTTGGACATTATGTTATGAGACTCTGGATCTTATTTAAGACTATTTTAGCTGACTCATTGTATACTGCTTTGACAAGGAAAGGGTTGGGGGAGCTGCCTCATTAGTGTCAGGTGATGGTAGAATTCCTGGTTCCTCTTGACACATCTGAAAATGAGGGCTCCTCATTACTGCTGGGTGACATGGGAGTTCTGGCTCCCAAGTAGGCCTTCACTGATTCTTCCCTGGCTTGAAGGGTCTGGAGTACCCTGTTTCTGCTCCCCATGTGGCCTCTGCTGACACCATGGTAGTGGTAGTTTTATGGCTGGGTTGTGATGAAAATCTTCACTGTTCAACTAGGTTTCTTCAGATACCACCTGTGGTATTCTGTGGGGAGGGAGAGGGAACCTCATTACCGTGGGGTGGGGATGGAAGTCCAGTCTTCCCCCTGATACTATAGTGGGACATTTGTTAACCACCCAGTAGAGTTCAAAATCCTGGCTCTTTACTTGGCCTTTTCTGATACCACCCCTGTGCAGCGGTTGGGATGCTTTATAAATTGGGTGGGAGTCTAGGCTCTCCAGTTGGTCTTTGCTCCTTAGGGTGGGAGTGGGGCCACAATTTTTCTATGGTATTTGGCTGGAATACAGAATTTATTGTCTAAAAGTTTCTTGCCTTGCTAGGTTTCCATCCAGTTGTTTTATCTTTCCTGATCCTGTGGCTAGATAGAGCTTTTATTAGGGTTTTTTAAAATTAGTACTTGTTGATGTTTTTTGGTTCCTGGTTTCTTAATCTCCAAGTCTGGAACATATGAGACAAAAAGAAAACCTAGGGAACTCATGGTGGTTCACTGAGTTTCAAGGTTGCTACCTCATCAGCCTTTTCTCCACTTTTCAGTCTTTTAATTTGTTTAATATTTACCCCTCTTATATGCTATGATATACTACTATAGTACCCTAGCTATCTCATGCTCTTGCTTTACATTAAAAATGTTTATGGGTAATGGGGCACCTGGGTGGCTCAGTCAGTTAAGAATCTGACTCTTGATTTTGGCTCAGGTCATGATCTCAGGGTTGTGTGATCGAGTCCCAAGTCTGGCTTGTGCTGAGTGTGGGGCCTGCTTAAGATTCTCTCTCTCCCTCTCCTCTGCCCTTTCCCCCACTGCTTGTGTGCACATACCTGTGCTCTCTCTCTCTTTCTCTCTTAAAATAAAATAAAATAAAATAAAAATAAAATGTTTATGTATTTTCTCCACTAGTCTCTGTGCATCTTGACAACATGGGCAGTGTCTTTTCTATACATGTGTCTGTCATTTATTTTTGTTGATGATCAAAATAATTGGCCTTATTGTGCCTTTTGATTTGAATTCTATTACCTAAAGATAATATTGCTATTTAGTCTTGGCCTGAAACATTTTTTTGGCTTTTATTTATTTTTTTGTAATATAGGTCATATGTAAGTAGCATTTTCACTAGTATTTCACACAAACTTGTTTATTTAATATAATCAGTCTTCTTCTGTTACATTTTTATTCTCTGTGCCTTTTATATTTTCTTGATTTTTTTTCTTCTATATTTTCAATAGAGTCCAAAAATTGACCCCCTATACATATAGAAAACAAACTTGTGATATATTTCCAAAGGCAGTTTAGTGCAGAAGGATAGTCTTTTCAACAAGTGATGATGGAACTATTAGGTAGCCATATGCAAAAAAAAAAGAAAAGAAATTTGATCCGTATCTACCTCACAATGTATACTCAAACTAACTCAAAATGGATCAAATACTTAAATGTAAAAATGAAAACTAAAAGATTTCTAGAAGAAAACCGATTTAGTTTTATAGCACTTATCACTATCTCAAATTGCCCTATTATCTATTTGTATGCTTACTTACTTACTAGTTTTTTACTTATTATTGACTGTGTCCTCCCTAGTAAAGTATACATTCCACATGTACAGCAACAATAAGATGTATTAAACAAGGAGCCTTCAATAAATATTTCTTAAGTGAATGAATGGACCACAAACTAAAATAAGCTATCTCCTAAGAAGCTGTGGTGTATGCAGATGTACCAAACAGGAAGGGAGTTTATAGGGGCTAAATAAATTAATAAAAATAAAAAGGCATTCTAAATCAACATTTGCATTTAAAATTATTTGATCAAAAATTGGTGGCTTTTTTCTTTAAAAAAATACTTTAATAGCATGAGTAAAAAAATGCACAAGTAGCAAACTCAAATGCTCCCATGTTGGTAGCTCTCCAATCACCCAATTTTCAGTTTTAAAAATACTTTACAATGTCAAAAGGTTTAGTACCAAATGAATTTGTCAGATTCTTGGTTTTCAATGGCTTTGCTATCAAACTGACTGTATTCTTATTAAAGTGTTATCGGTTTGACAAGGCATGTGCATATATTGGTGTTTTTAAATGCGTCACGTGTATATCTATGTGTCTACTCTTATCAGAAAAATATCTCCTAGGTAGCTGAAGCAGGGTTTCTAAATGTGTAAGGCCATATTGTTTGGAATGCCAGTGGGGTAAATGATTTTTGCATATTAATGTTAATTGTATAGTAATGTTCTACTCTAATGGGGTTATGAGTAGTATTTCCTCTGAACTACTGTATTTAATTAACAGTAATTGCTTCTTTTTTTCTGGCCTCTTGCTCCCCCCTCCACAAACTACATTGAGTTTAAGCTGGAAGATAGCACAATAAAATCATTTTCTCTCATATCTGCATTTTCTTACTGATGCCAGAAAATGGCTAAATATACAGGGACTCAGTGAGCAGAAGGGAGCCATTTCGTGATGCCTTTCTTGTGTTCTCAATGATTAATGGAACATCCTTTTTTAAATTTTTTAAAAATTTTATTTTATTATGTTGTGTTAGTCACCATACAATACATCATTAGTTTTTGATGTAGTGATCCACGATTCACTGTTTTCATATAACACCCAGTGCTCCATGAAGTACGTGCCCTCCTTAATACCCATCACTGGGCTAACCCATCTCCCCACTCCCTCCCCTCTAAAACCCTCAGTTTGTTTCTCAGAGTCCATAGTCTCTCATGGTTCATCATTTTTCCCTTCCTTCTCCTAATGTCCTCCATGCTATTCCTTATGTTCCACAAATAAGTGAAACCATATGATAATTGCCTTTCTCTGCTTGACTTATTTCACTTAGCATAATCTCCTCCAGTCCCATCCATGTTGATGTAAAAGTTAGGTATTCATCCTTTCTGATGGCTGAGTAACATTCCATTGTATATATGGACCACATCTTCTTTATCCATTCATCTGTTGAAGGGCATCTTGGCTCCTTCCACAGTTTGGCTATTGCAGACATTGCTGCTATGAACATTGGGGTGCATATGGCCCTTCTTTTCACTACATCTGTGTCTTTGGGGTAAATACCCAGTAGTGCAATTGCTGGGTCATAGGGTAGCTCTATTTTTAAATTTTTGAGGCACCTCCACACTGTTTCCCAAAGTGGCTGTATCAACTTGCATGCCCACCAACAGTGTAAGAGGGTTCCCCTTTCTCCACAACCTCTCCAACAATTGTTGTTTCTTGCCTTGTCTATTTTTGCCATTCTAACTGGTATAAGGTGGTATCTCAATGTGGTTTTGATTTGAATTTCCCTGATGACTAATGATGATGAACATTTTTTCATGTGTCTGTTAGCCATTTGTATGTCTTCTTCAGAGAAGTGTCTTTTCATATCTTCTGCCCAATTTTTGACTTATTTGTTTTTTGGGTGTTGAGTTTGAGAAGTTCTTTATAGATCTTGGATACCAGCCCTTTATCTGTAGCGTCATTTGCAAATATCTTCTCCCATTCTGTGGGTTGCCTCTTTGTTTTGTTGACTGTTTCCTTTGCTGTGCAGAAGGCTTTTATCTTGTTGAAGTCCCAGAAGTTCATTTTTGCTTTTGTTTCACTTGCCTTTGGAGATGTATCTTGAAAGAAGTTGCTGTAGCTGATGTCAAAGAGGTTACTGCCTATGTTCTCCTCTAGGATTTTGAGGGATTCCTGTCTCACATTGAGGTCTTTCAACCATTTTGAGTTTATCTTTGTGTATGGTGTTAGAGCATGGTTGAGTTTCATTCTTCTCATGTGGCTGTCCAATTTTCCCAGCACCATTTATTGAAGAGATTGTCTTTTTTCCATTGCATATTTTTTCCCACTTTGTCGAAGATTATTTGACCATAGAGTTGAGGGTCCATATCTGGGCTCTCTCTTCTGTTCCATTGGTCTATATGTCTGTTTTTGTGCCACTACCATGCTGTCTTGGTGATCACAGCTTTGTAACATAGCTTGAAATTGGGCAACGTGATACCCCCAGCTTTGTTTTTCTTTTTCAACCTTTTCTTGGCGATTTGTGGTCTTTGATTCCACACAAATTTTAGGATTGTTTGTTCTAGCACTTTGAAAAATGTCATTGGAATTTTGATCGGGATGGCGTTGAAGCTATAGATTGCTCTGGGTAGCATAGACATTTTAGCTATGTTTATTCTTCCAATCCATGAGCATGGAATGTTTTTCCATCTTTTTGTGTCTTCTTCAATTTCTTTCATGAGTGTTCTGTAGTTCCTAGAGTATAGATCCTTTACCTCTTTGGTTAGGTTTATTCTGAGGTATCTTATGGTTTTTGGTGCTATTGTAAATGGAATCGATTCTCTAATTTCTGTTTCTACAGTTGCATTGTGTGTAAGAAAGCAACTGATTTCTGTACATTGATTTTGTATCCTGCCACATTCCTGAATTGTTGTATCAGTTCTAGTAATTTGGGATGGAGTCTTTTGGCTTTTCCACATAAAGTATCATGTCATCTGCGAAAAGAGAGAGTTTGACTTCTTCTTTGCCAATTTGAATACCTTTTATTTCTTTTTGTTGTCTGATTGCTGTTGCTAGGACTTCTAGTACTATGTTGAACAGTAGTGGCAAGAGTGGGCATCCTTGTCATGTTTCTTATCTTAAGGGAAAGGCTCTCAGCTTTTCCCCATTGAGGATGATATTTGCTGTGGGTTTTTCATAGATGGATTTTATGAAATTGAGGAATGTTCCCTCTATCCCTGTACTCTGAAGAGTTTTAATCAGGAAAGGATGCTGTATTTTGTCAAATGCTTTTTCTGCATCAATTGAGAGGACCATATGGTTCTTCTTTCTCCTCTTATTAATGTGTTCTATCACATTGATTGATTTGTGAATGTTGAACCATCCTTGCATCCTGGGGATAAATCCCACTTGGTAGTGGTAGATGATCCTTTTAATGTATTGTTGGATCCCATTAGCTAGGATTTTGTTGAGGATTTTGGAATCCATATTCATCAGGGATATCGGTCTGAAATTCTACTTTTTGATCGGGTATTTGCCTGGTTTGGGGATTAAGGTAATGGTGGCCTCATAGAATGAGTCTGGAAACTTTCGTTCTGTTTCTGTTTTTTGAAACAGCTTCAGGAGAATAGGTATTATTTCTTATTTGAGTGTTTGGTAGAATTCCCCAGGGAATCCATCAGGCCCTGGGCTCCTTTTGATCACTGCTTCAATCTCGTTACTGGTTATTGGCCTATTCAGGTTGTCAATTTCTTCCTGTTTCAGTCTTGGCAGCTTATAGGTTTCCAGGAAGGCATCCATTTCTTCCAGGTTGCTCAGTTTATTGGCATATAGTTGTTGATAATAATGTCTAATAATTGTTTCTCTTTCCTTGGTGTTAGTCATGATCTCTCCCCTTTCATTCATAATTTTATTAATTTGGGTCCTTTCTCTTTTCTTCTGGATAAGTCTGGCTGGTGATTTATTGATCTTATTAATTCTTTTAAAGAACCAGCTTCTAGTTTCGTTGATCTGATCTACTGTGTTTCTGGTTTCTAATTCATTGATCTCTGCTCTAACCTTAATTATTTCTCTTCGAATGAGTGGATTAGGCATCGTTTGTTGCTTTTTCTCTAGTTCTTTAAGGTGTAGAGTTAGTTGGTGAATTTGGGATTTTTCTATTTTTTTGAGTGAGGCCTGGATGGCTGTGTATTTCCCCCCCAGGACAGCCTTTGCAGTATCCTGTAGGTTTTGGACCGGTGTGTTTTCATTCTCATTCTCATTGGTTTCCATGAATTGTTTAAGTTCTTCTTTGATTTCCTGGTTGACCCAAACATTCTTGAGCAGAGTGGTCTTTAGCTTCCAAGTGTTTGAATTTCTGCCAAACTTTTTCTTGTGATTGAGTTTCAGTTTTAAAGCATTGTGGTCTGAGAATATGCAGGGAATAATCTCAATCTTTTGGTATCGGTTGAGACCTGATTTGTGACCCAGTATGTGGTCTATTCTGGAGAAAGTTCCATGTGTGCTCGAGAAGAATGAGTATTCTTTTGTTTTAGGGGGGAATGTTCTGTATATATCTATGAAGTCCATCTGGTCCAGTGTGTCCTTCAAAGCTCTTGTTTTTTTGTTGATATTCTGCTTAGATGATCTGTCCATTGCTGAGAGTGAAGTATTGAGGTCTCCTACAATTAACGTATTGTTATCAATATGACTCTTTATTTTGGTTAACAGTTGTCTTATGTAGATGGCTGCTCCCACGTTGGGGGTGTAGATATTTACAATTGTTAGATCTTCTTGTTGGATAGACCCTTTAAGAATGATATAGTGTCCTTCTGTGTCTCTAACTATAGTCTTTAGCTTAAAATCTAATTTGTCTGATATAAGAATTGCTACCTCAATTTCTTTTGAGGTCTGTTGGCATGAAAGATGGATCTCCATCCCTTTACTTTCAGTCTGGATGTATCTTTAGGTTCAAAATGAGTGTCTTGTAGACAGCATATGGATGGGTCCTGTCTTTTTATCCAGTCTGCAACCCGTGCTGTTTTATGGGAGCATTTAGGCCATTCACGTTGAGAGTGATTACTGAAAGATGCGAATTTTTTGTCATCATGTTGCCTGTGAAGACTTTGTTTTTATAGATTGTCCCTGTAAATTTCTGTTGTATATCACTCTTGGGGTCTTTCTCCTCATGTAGAACCCCCCTTAACATTTCTTGCAGGGCCAGCTTAGTGGTCACTTATTCTTTCAGTTTCTGCTGGTCTTGGAAGCTCTGCATCTCTCCATCTATTCTAAATGACAGCCTTGTTGGATCTTGGCTGCATGTTCTTTTCGTTTAGTACTCTCAATATGTCTTGCCAGGCCTTTCTGGCTTTCCAGGTCTCTGTGGATAGGTCTGACGTTATTTTGATGTTCCTCCCTCTGTACGTAAGGAATCTCTTTCCCCTAACTGCCCTTAAGATGGTTTCCTTGGTTGTAAGATTGGCGAGTTTTACTATTACATGCCGGGGTGTTGGCCTGTTTTCCTTCATCTTGGGGGGGGGGTCCTCTCTGCCTCTATGACAGGAATGTTTGTTTCATTCCCCAGATTAGGGAAGTTCTCAGCTATGATTTGCTCAAATATATCTTCTAGTCCTCTCTCTCTCTCCACCCCCTCAGGGATTCCAATAATTCTGACATTGGAACGTTTCATGGTGTCACTTATTTCTCTGATTCTAATTTTTTCCCCTGGCCTCCTCTTTTCCCTTTTTTTCTATTAATTGATCTTCTAGGTCACTAATTCATTCTTCTGCCTCACTTACTCTAGCTGTTAGATTATCTAGATTAGATTGGATCTCACTGATAGCATTTTTAAGTCCTGCCAATTCGGCTTTCATTTCTGCCCTTAGAGACTCTATATTGCCATTAATTGATTTCTCCATTCTAGCTATTGTCTTCACAATTGCTAGCCTGAATTCCATCTCTGACATCTTGGTTATATCTGAATCCATTTGTAAATCTGTGGCATAAGTCATAGTCTCTGAGTCTTTCCTATTTTGGAGGTTCCTCCTCTTAGTCATTCTGTTGAGGGGTGGTTGATGAAATGAATAGAGTCCATATTATTGACCACAACCCAAGCAAGATGCACCTGTTTTCTGGGGGCCTTAGGGTTGCTGGCCTCTTATTCTCCCAGCCTGTCTTCTGGGGGAGGGGCCTGCTGCACTGTTACTCACGCAACCCTGTTTGGGCAGAGTTGCCCTGCCCCCTGTGGCAGGGGATGTGCTCAGTGAAAACCGGTTTTTTGGGGCTTTTGTTCTCTGGCGGCTTTCCCTGGTGGCTTTCCGTGTCTCTTCCGGGAGTCAGAGCAGAAGAGACCGTTTCCAACCTCTGCCTCAGAGCAGAGAGATCGCAGACTGTTCTTCAGTGAGCTCTCCAGGCCACACTATCTCCGTTTCTGTCTGTGCTGCTATAAACTGCAGCATCCTGGGTTGTGTGCCCCTCAGCAGTGCTCCCAGTCCTCTCCTCCAGGTCGGGGCACATCTCTGCCCTTTGTGCTTCTAAAACTGCCAGCCGCCCCCAGTTCCCACGTTTGGCCCTGCTGCTCTGGGTTTCCATCCGAGGGGCTGCCCTAAAGTCCTTTCCCTGCCAGTACTGGTCTGTGAGTCTGTGCCCCTTCCCCAGTGTGGGAGGCTATTGCTCACTGGCGGTGTAGGATCAGGACTGCTCTGCTCCCTCCCCCTTCCATTTATCCTCCAATTTCTGCCTGCGGAATCACGGCTCCCCACTTCGTACCTCGAAACTAACTGCCTACGATATTCTGTTTGTAGAGATCCAGATCTATCTTCTTACATCTCAGGCTGATTTTGTGGGTGTTCAGAGTGAACTGGTTGATATCCAGCTCAGCTCCAGGGACCAGTTGGAATAGGGTCCCCTACTCCTCCGCCATCTTTTCCCCAACCCTAATGGAAGATCCTTTTGACAAAAACATATTTAGAGTATGTTAGAGCCTGAAAAAAAATAACTTTTAAATTATATTATTACTCTACTACTATAAAACTATGCTTTATGCTACATGTTGTACACACATTATTGCATTTAATTCTCAGAACAATTTCTATTGGTATTATCATCTCCATTTTACAGATGAGGATATTGAAGCTCAGAGGTGTTAAGGAATTTGTCCAAGGTCATACAGCAGATGTAGCATTTCAACCTTTTATCTCTGGTCCCAGATTCCACACTCTTAATCATCATACTATACCACCTCCACATCTTTATTTAAATAATCTGGAAAAACTATGACACAGAGACAGAGGCTTGTTATCCAAAGTCACAGCAATATTTCATCCATTTATTCATTTAATAAACATTTAATACAAACACTGTTTGCAAATAGTGCTAATCACTGAAATGTATGTAGGCAAAGAGAAGTAAAATAGAGTCTTGTTCTCCCTGTCTAAACACTAATTTATAATTTTATTGGGGGAGGTGAATACATGCAAAATTAGGGAGAGGAAATGAATGAAGTGGGAGGAGTGGAGAAATTCCGGGTGTGGGTTGAACACAGCAATAACCCCACTTTCAAAATGAGAAAAATGGGCCTTTGTGAGTTTCATGACTTAATCCTGTCACAGTGGTGTCACTGTGACAGTCTTAGAAGTCATCTCAAGTTGGGGTCAGCAAAGCCTACAAAAGGGTTTATTCTTCTATCTGTTCTTAGTAGCCCAGTTGGCTGTTATAGCAAAATAGTACAGGGGCAGGTGATTTCAAGACTAGCTGTCAAACCCAGGCCTATGACAATCAGTCCCACACATTTACCAATATGTTTTCATGTCACAATAAACAAGACCCAAGAAATTAGTTGGCAGGCAAATCTAATCTGAGTAGGTGCTTGAGAAAACCTTAGAAATATCATCCAAATCATGCCAAAGAAAATCTACAAAATTGTTGATCTTTTAAAGTCATGGGAAAATACCTTTGTGGGTAGCAAAATAATAAAAAGACACTTCCTCTGGAGAGATATGGGTGACCAAACTCATCACTACTAACAGCTGCTGAGCAAAACTGTTTCCTTGGATTATAAATTATTTTATCCTAGTTGAAAGGATGAAAAATGTAGGCACCTTACCAAAAACAGGATGGTTTTGGAGGGAGCTTTTTCATTATGAGTTATTCTATCAGTCAAATCCATTTTCCAACCTTAAAATGCTTTGCTGTATGTGTGTTCTTTTGTATAGTTTTACTTGCTTCTGTAGCAGTACTGAAACAGCTCAATTTTTAATTATAAGAGCTAATTCTTCTGACTCCAAATCTCCTGCCCTGCCCACATGCCACATTGTCTCATCTCATAGCTCAGTAGGAGTTCTGCCCACTTTTTGCATTCCAGTTTTATGGGCTCACTGAAGGCAAAAAGAGTTTTGTCAGAGCACAATTCCCTTCCAGTCGAGCTTATTTGTGGTACTATTTGCCGTGGCTGAAAGGCTGTTTTCCAACAAAAATCGATAAAAAGGTGTTTGAAAAGTCAGCCTTATGAATAATTCCATTTTGTGTGTGTGTATGTGTGCTGATGGAGCTTGTGGTATTTCTGTGCCAAGTGTCAGTTGGTAACCTTACTTCCATTTCCTGCAAATTTATCTTGTCTACAGTATTTTGATCTTTTTAGCCTGAATAGAAAAAAAAAATCTTCATAACAAAACACCCTCTCACACTACAGACTGATTTGATTTTAGGTTCCCGTGAAGGTTTTTTACCTCTATATTGATGGAGGCCTCTGTGAACTTCTATTTCTGGTTGGCATTTACAGGTTATTTTGCAATACATGATTAGCATGAAAAGTAGGTGATCTAGAAAAACAAAAAATTTTGTTTTTTGTTTTAGTGTTTTTAAACTTAATGCTTTCATAGCTTTATAAGTTTTATAACAGAAAACAATAATTTACAGAGACTTAATGAAGAGGTAACACTGGAAGGTGTAAGGCAACTGGCAGACAAATAACATATGTACTGGTTTCCAGACAGAGTCATTTGGAAGTCAGCTTGGATAACATCAGTGAGACTGGGTTCCGGCTGTGTCATGTACCAGCCTGTGTCATTTTGGGCAAATCACTCCACCTCTCTGAGCCTAGGGAAAAACTGAGATAGAAGTACTTCCCTGACCAATCTTAGGAGGTAGCTGAGAGATTCACATGAAATAATAAATGTGAAAATGCCTAGCTGACTCTCAATTGCTTTGAAAATAAAAAGGGTAAGATTAAATGAAATTTAAATACAAATATAAATATATCAGATGTATCAATAGGGGACCTAAATAAAATAGGTTAGACATACTAATCATGATGATAACTTCATCAGAATAATAATATTGAGGTTGAATGTTATGAGTCAGTAATAAAATTTCTTCCTTTTCCTTGTCAAATAAATCCTTTAAAAAGTGCTTTTTCTATTTGTCTGTGGATGTCTTTGTTCATCTCTGGACTCAAACTTTTTATTGTTCCTAAAGATGCTGGGTTAAGACAAGCATAGTTTTGAGACCAGAGCAGAGGCAGGAGAAGAAGAGTCAGGAGCAGGTGGTAGGGGGAAGGGATAATGGACCCAGGCTCCAGTGTTTTCATTAGAACCAAACAAACGTAAATGACATCTCTCAAGTGAATTTAAACATTAACAGAAAAGACAGGTGTTTCAATTTGATAAGCAACAGAACAACTAAGTTAATTATTAGCCTGGGAAAGGCTTTTAATATTTTTAGCCATACCAACCTCCAGCAGCTGATTTATAGGCAACTTCACTGCTTGCCCCCAAAATTACAATAATAATTAAAAAAATATATATGACCTTCAATGTGCTTTCACGTATTTATCTTGTTTTTCATATCAACCTTGTAAGGTGGACAAGGGGAGCGGAAACTGAGCAGAGACTTGCCTAAAGTCACATAGAAGACAGATAGCCTATAATCTTTCTGTAGAAAGAACATGTATTGGATTCTTGACCCAAGAAAGGTATAGCTATACATTTTTACTTTGCTTGGCCTTGTTTTCAAACAAATAGAAGTTCTAAGTTATAGAAATCACAATAGAAACAGCAATGAATTTCCACAAAAAGCATAAATTGAGAACTCAGGATGAAAGTTTTATTACCAAATCCATTTGCAGTTATAAATCAATTTAACAAAATTTCAGTGGCAGGTGTTTTCTTCCTACAAATACACCCCCCTACCTATCTTTCCTACTTATTCTAAATCCAGCTTAATGCAGTTCCACCATACAGCATCTACTGTATGCAAAGGGCTGTGCTAGATGTTTATAGAATCACAATTTGACTAGATTTTGTGAGAAGACTATATAAATGTCCAATAAAACTTTTTACAGTGATGGCAATCTACCTATCCATCTGCACAGCTCATTACAGTGGCCGCTAGACATCTGTAGTTATTAAGCACTTGAAAACTATAGTAGTTTGAGTGAGGAACTGAATTTTAAATTTTAAAAAATTTTAATTAATTTAAATTTAAATTAAATGGCCACATGTGGCTAGTGGTACCATATTGGGCACTGTGGCTCCAGGTCAAATTCATAAAGACTGCCCTTGTGATGTTTGTGATGGAAGGCCTTTGAAAAATTTATTTTTAGATATATTTTATATGGATGCAAGGGCACTGAAAAATATTTTTTTCCATCTCTTTCTCCAACATGTATATGCCTATTTTTATTGTTATTGCAGTGCTTCCTTTCCCTCCTCTTCCTCCTCCTCCTGTTGTTGTTGTTCTTGTTTCTTCCTCCTCCTCCTCCTCCTCCTCCTTTTTCCTCTTCAAATCAGCTTTGACTGTCTGCTGATCTGGTTTGGCACTGCAATCACAGTTGTCTGTTCTGCTCTTTCCTCATTAATTACCTAGGTTCAGAGCTTCTTGGGAGTGGATTCTTCATATTCTATGTACGATTCTATTGAAATCTATCAACACAATTTTGTTCTTTATGTGTCTTTCTCTTTTGGATATGTATTAACAACTTGATCTTATCAATCTTTTTTTGGACTCCTTTGTGAGCATTCTATTCTTTTCCAATGTGTGGACACAATGGCTGTTATAATAATAAAATCCATAACCTTATCTTGGCCCCTATGCTTTTGCCAAGCTGGAGGAATCTCACTTTTAGCCCTTGTTCTGTTTCTTATTTAGGTGACCTTGGGCCAACTGCATAATCTTGGACCTCAATTTCCTTACCTGTGAAATGGGACAGGCAGACAAGGCCATTATCGTAGGATTGTTGTGAGGAATTGAAGGCCATACCTGACTGTAGGGCCCTCAGTGAATGTTTCCTTCTATCTTCTTTTTCTCTGCTTGGAATATGCCTTCAACTAGGAAGAAAATAATTTTTTAGGTAATTTAGTGAGACTCTTAAATACAATTCTACTGAAATGTGTTTTTGCCAGACAAAATTGAGGGCTCACACTGTTTTGTATAGAGGCATTTGTCTTTGAAATGGAAGATTATATTTTTGCTGGCACATCTCAACTGCTAGAAAATAGGAATAGTTACTCATCAGGGATATGGGGATTCTGAGACCTTAGTGATGCTTTAATCTTAGGAGATGTCAGCATTTAGTGAGGTCAAGGCAGCAAGAGGTGGGTATCTCTGTCTTACTCCTTAGCTTCCAGTGAATTGCACTAAACACCAAAGTTGCCTTTTGAGTTCTTGGACAGATGTTTCAAGCCAAATAAGTTGTTATTTATTTGAATACACTATTTTCCCTCTTACAGATATGGGCTTATAATGCCCAGATATCCATCAAAGAAGGAGAATGAGTTTTACATAATAAATGCGGAGAGAGTGTAATAATTGCATTTTGGTGGAAAGAGCTTGATCAAAAGTCAGGAGTCATGTAAGACTGGGTCTCTGCCATGAAGCTAGCTGTGTAATTTGGAACATACGGGTCATTGAATCACTCTGGGCTTCATGTTTATGGACTGACTGACATATGTAGGTTTAGATGATACTTCTGGTGCTCCATTTCTGTGTATATTCGTATAGAACCTTTTAATTTTAGCACTTTCAGATATATATTTCCTCTGCCTGGAATGTTCTTTCCATAGATATTCACAATAGTAACGTCTCCACCTCCTTCAAGACTTTGTTAATGTCACCTTAGTGAGTTCTCTTCTGGACTCTCTTTGAAAATTCCAACTCCCATCTCTGTCTTCTCTCGCCACTCCTTTCCCCCTTCTTTATTTTTCCATATCACTTACTACCTTATAATGTACTTTACAATGTACTTATTATGTTCGTGGTCTGTCTCCCAGCCTGGAGTATTAGCATCAAGATGGCGGACATTTTTGACACTTCAGTTTATACCTACAATAAACCAGATACATAGCGGGGACTTAATAGTCATTGAGTGAATGAATAAAAGAGTACGTTCTCTCCTTGGGTTCTCAGATACTCCTGTGATGTAGTTTGAGTACTTCTTTGCAAGGCATAATAAGAAACCCAAAAGGGATCATGTTCTATTCCTGTTGTTGCTCTTGATCCACTGTAGTGATTTGCCAGAAATTATCCAGTCAATTCCCCATTTTAGAATATTTTGATTGTTTCCAAATTTCATAGTTACTTTAATTCTTTTTTTTTTTTTTTAAGAAAACTGCCTTTATTCTATTAGTAGTTGGAAAAATTAACTGGTACAGAAAAAAAGTTCAGTCAGCTGGAGAGAATAAAGAGTGCCACCCAAGAGAACTGGTTCCTGTGGGAGGGAACCTGGATACAGTGAGGAAAAAGAGCACTGTGAACTAGAGCCAGACCCTGCAGTCCAGGTGAGACAGGTCATGCCACCTTCTGAAGCGTCAAAGTGCCTCAGGCATGAAACCAAATTCCTATTTATTTAGCCCAGCTCTGTGGAGCGGGTACTGGGATATGTGGGGCCAAAAACAGGTGATATGGGCCATCGTTTTTATCAGAGAAGCTGACAAAACAGGAATTTTAAAAATGAATTTTCCATCTGACTTTATTTTCAAATATACTTTCTTTTTTAAAAAACCAATACACTTTCTGCAGGGATGACAAATATCAGTATTAGGAAAACCAATTATACAAAAAATACTACATCTAGTCTGGGGCAGATATATTTGTTTTTTGGTAACATACATTAAGTGGCACTAATTACACAGTAACTATGAGGTAACTAACATGAAACCACAGAACTGTAACTGTCACAGCTGCGTGGACTTGGGCCTTTCTGGATGAGCATTTTCAAAACACTGGGTGCCCATCACAGAGCTATGCCAATAAAATCTGTTAAGGAGTAAAGCTCTGAAGTAGGGACTCACCAGAGTGCCTTGCAGCTGACAGATGGCAGGCAGGACATGTTAGTTGTAAAGTAGTTACAGCCTAATTCACAAAAGTTACCAACTGTTTCTCTTTCTAGAAAGAAGCAAGAAGTTAAGAAATTCCTTGAATTAGCATCTGGTGTGTCAGGTGGGAGTGCAGAGGAGGGCTGTTAGAGCGGTGTCAGGACGACCCCGGTGGTCGGGTGGGTTGGACATCATTAATAATCACGGTTGGCTTCTAAATACTGGTAGCAAGATGACTTCTGATTTGTAATCTTAGGTAAATTATAGATAAATGAAAAAAAGGCCAGTAATCATACACTAAGATTAATAAACAGCACTTCAAAATTAACCCATGAGGGCTGTGCTTGCAGCAGGGTTTCATAAGACAAGGCACCCAGATTTTTTCTTCCCACGTCTGGCTTGCAGAGCAGCTCTCATGGCCATTTCAAAAACCTCCCTCACTCCATCTTTGGTCTTTGCTGAACACTCCATGTAACCGAAAGCGCCAATCCTGTTTGCCTATCTCTGCCTTCTTCCCGTTTCACTGGCTCCTGCTTCATCTTGGCTAGCTCCTGCCTTGTGTGCTCATCATTCCGAAGATCCTTCTTGTTCCCGACCAGGATGATGGGCATGTTGGGACAGAAGTGCTTGACTTCCGGGGTCCATTTTTCTGGGATGTTTTCTAAACTATCAGGGCTGTCAATGGAGAAACACATCAGTATAACATCAGTGTCTGGATAGGAGAGAGGCCTCAAGCGATCATAATCTTCCTGCCCAGCTGTATCCCACAAAGCCAACTCTACCTGCTTTCCATCAACTTCAATATCTGCCACAATAGTTCTCAAACACTGTGGGTACATACACCTCTGGGAACTGGTCCTTGCTAAAGACGATGAGCAAACAAGTCTTGCCACAGGCCCCATCACCAACAATCACCAGTTTCTTCTGGATGGCAGCCGTGGCTGAGGAGAGGGCAGCAGACTAATGAGAGAACTGAGGAAGAACGGTGGGCGGTGGGCGGGTAGCGCGAGCGAGTGAGCGAGCGAGCTCAAAGTTACTTTAATTCTTAAAGCTGTAGCTTAACTCTGTGGAACCTTGAGGGCAATGTTCTTTCCCTGTTTATTCATTTTATCCAGTGCAGTAACTATTGAAATGCCTGCCTACTTGACAGATGAGAAAACTGAGGCTCAGAGGAGTTAAGGAATTTACCAAAAGCCATACAGTTGGCTAATAGCTAAACTGATCTCTCAGTGCAAGTGTGCCTAGAAAATCTGTTGTTTCAGTCACACCTGCATTGTCAGATGGGTGAACAGAAAATGATTGTCCGTCTACCTCACTCTGGCATAAATTCCTTTTCTTTTTTTTTAATAAGATTTTTTATTTATTTGTCAGAGAGAGAGAGAGAGCACAAGCAGGGGGAGCGGCAGGCAGAGGGAGAGGGAGAAGCAGGCTCCCTGCTGAGCAAGGAGTCAGGTGTGGGACTTGATCCCAGATCCTGGGATCATGAGCTGAGCAGAAGGCAGGCGCTTAACCGACTGAGCCACCCAGGTGCCCCTAAATTCCTTTTAAGTATAATTTTAAATACTATTTTCAACACCGAAGCTACCTGGGTTGGCCCTACCTTCTGAGGCCAGGCTGATTTTCCTTGTTGAGCCTCAGCAAACGCAGGAGTGTGAAAAAAGGCTGAGCTACTCATTTTGTCCCGGGTAGAGCAGAGAGCAGGGGGAGTTCAACCTGTCGTACCTATTTGGTATGTGAAGAAGTCTGAAAGATTATGCTTACGGTGTTTGTAAGCTGACCTTCTAGATGAGGGGCGTGTATGGTCCATTAATTTGCATGTGGAGTTCTAATGGGGAATCCAATTAGGCAGGGTGCCTAATTGCTGTGCTTTCAGATACTCAAATCACCAGAGTATTGAAAGTGTTATTTCTCTCACACACACGTACACAAACTCTGAGGCCTTTGTTACATACTGATTAAATTAATAACCCTCCTTACATTTCAAGGTCACCATTTATATATGTTGGGTTTGATTGGCTTTTAATTAACTTTTATTTTACTGACCATAAATTTAAAAAATAAATTTGCTTATTCTTATAAGTAGTGTCCTAATGGAAGACTTTTTTTAGTTAATTAGACCTGGTCAAGTTACTTAGTGCCTTTTGAGTCCCAGATTGCTCCTGTAGAAAATGGAGAGAGTGTACCCAGCATTCACTGTGATGAGTAAATGAGAAAATGAATATACAGAAATGCCTGACTAATAAAGGCACTCAATAGATAGTATCACCATTACTATTACTGTAGTAGAATCCCTCTTGTGCTATGAGATCATGACAAGAAAGAGATGGCTTATTGGTTTATTGGCATATTCATTCATTATTCATCCATTCAACATATATTTATTAAATATTTCCTGTGTGCCAGACATTGTTACAAGTTATAGTGGTAAAACAGAAAATGTAACAATGTTCTGGTCTTTACTGAGCTCATGCTCTGCAAAGGGACATGTATGAATTTTCAGTGGTTGCTGTAACAAATTACCACAATCTTAGTGGCTTAAAATAGTGCAAGTTTATTAGCTCACCAGCTGTAAGTCAGAGGTCTAACATGGGTATCACTGGGCTAAAATCAAGATATCAGCAGGGCTACATTACTTTCTAGTAGCTCTAGGGAAGAATCCAGTTCCATGTCTTTTTTATCTGTTAGAGGCTGTTGCCATTCCTTGGCTCATGGCCCACTTCTGTCTTCAAAGCCAGCAAGGTTACAGCTTTCTGACCATTCTCCCATCTTCTTGGCACATCTCTTTCTGACACTTTACCTCCGTTCTTTTAAGGACTCATGTGATTAAGTTAGGCCCCTCCGGATACTGTAGGATACTGTCTCCATCTCAGGGTGTTTTACCTTAATCACATCTGCAAAGTCCCCCTTTTTATGTAATCACAGGTTCCAGGGATGAGGACGTGGACCTTTTTGGTGGAGCATTGTTCTACCTGCAACGGAATACACACTGTAAACAAAACAAGTAAAAGCGAGTATGTGGTGTGAGTTCTTGATAAAGGTTAGGGACTAAAGTAAAGAAGGCTAAAAGCAATAGGGAGTGCCAGGGTTCCCATTTTTTTGGGGTAGTCAGGAAAAATCCTTACTGATAAGGTGACAGTTGAGCAGGCAATTGAATTTGCTTAAAGCAGAATTTTTTAAACAAATAAACTTAATATTTTAAACACGTTTTTCTTAACTGTATAATGCATAAACTATATCTATTTACTAAACATTGGATAAAGAACCAAGCCCTTTTTGACTACATGTGCCTTCAGATGGGACACTAATCATGGATCATCTAAGATTTTCCATTTAATTTTTTTTCAAGTGGTCCAAGAACCTAAAGATACTGATCTAAGCAATTTGAAATCATAATCTTCTGGATTTTGCCCATTTCTTCCCAATCTTTTATAGTTGTTTCAGTGACAAACTTTTTATTAACTTGTATTTTTTCATATCCATATTTTATCAATTTATATAAATATTTGAGTAAATTATGTATACATAAGACAATACATAATACAAGAATGCAGTTACAGATACAACTGTAAATTGGGACAACTATAAATGACCTCTGATAAGCAAGCCATTCAAATGTTGGGAGCATTATCAGCTAGCGTATGGGTATATGAGAGTGATGGTGCCACAGGCAAGGGCTCACACGATTTATGGAGGAAATGAGGAGTATCATTGTTTAATCTGATGTATCAATTAAACGGTAGCTTTTAAGAAAGCTGTACAGTATCACTAACTTTAATTCAGTCAGGCCTAATCCTGACTAATCCAGGTTCTATAATGTCATCATTTTAAAATTACGGTAAAAATGTGGGGTGCCTGGGTAACTCAGTCAGTTGGTCATCTGACTCTAGATTTCTGCTTGGGTCATGATCTCAGGATCGTGGGATCAAGCTCCGCATCGGGCTCTGCGCTCAGCACGGAGTCTGCTTGTTCCTCTCCCTTCTGCTCCTCCCCCTGTTCATGCTCTCTCTCTCTCTCTCAAATAAATAAATAAAATCTTTAAAAAATAAAGTTATGGTAAGAATGTTAAGTAAGTATTAGAGGTAGAGAGAAGAGTTTTTATATCTAGTATATCTAGTGTAAAGCTAGATGAAGCCACAGAATTAGATTCATTCAATATTTATTCCAGGAGACAATCTATTGAAGTGGTTCAGATGATGCCCAATGTGACTCGATATCCCAGATTCGTGTCCATCTCCTCACACTGAATAACTGAGCTTTGTGCAAGTTACTTACTCTTTCTGCTCCTCAGTTTTCTTACCTAGAAATTGGGAATAATAGTAGAATTTATCTCATAGGGTTGTTAAGAATCTCAAGTAAGTTAATTCCTATGAAGAGCTTAGAAAAGTGCCTGGCACATAGTAATCCAGCAGTAAGTGTAACTATCGTTAATTAAACAGACATTTGAAATATTTTTTGAGCATCTAGAACTGTGAAAAATACTGTGAACATAGAGACCAAACAAAAAGTCTGTCCCCTGAGTTCAGTTAGTCGAGTGCTATGTTTGTAACTGAAATCTTGTGGGTATCGTAGAGCATGAGAATCACCTGAGAAGTTCCAGAAAAATACAGATGTTATCCTCTTGAAAATGCAGATGTAACAGGGGTGGGGAGAGGCATAGGAAACACCATTTTTAACAAGCATTCCAAGTGGTCAGAGAGCTACCCTTGAGAGACACTGACCTAAGCGTCCATAGATTCAAGTGGGACACTTTAACATGGGGCTCGTTTTGCCTGGGTGTATATTTCCAGTCCTCTGGAGGATGTGGGTGCTAGTGGCAGCTTAATAGCCCCAGTACAACTGGAGAAAACCTACCAAATTTTTAATTAAAAAACCTTCGAAGACATCAGAGATTAGAGGAAAAATTGAGAAATAAGTGAACCAAAATTCCAGAAGGGTTTAATTATTCCAAGGTGAAAAGACCCATTTTTCCCTTGGAGCATTTGCCAGTTCTGGTTGTAAGGAGGAGCAGGCTGACCAGACGTAGGGCCTCTGTGGGGGAAGGAGAAGCTAATGAAGCTTCTAGGGCTGTGCGGGGCAGGAGTGATGAACTGGGGCTTGGGACATATACTGAGTTATGAGACCATGTGGATGCTAGGGGAATGGCCCATGAAGCAAGATCAAAAGCTAGTAAAAGCAGAATGAAATTTTCCGCAATATTGTGGTACTTATGAGTGATCCTGGCCTGGCCCCAAAACGTAACTGGTCTCCCCCTTAGGAGCTGCTTGGTGAGGGAAATTAAAACCTCAAGAGAGCAGAATTATTTCTAATACAGTGTTTCAGAGCTAGAGAGCTGGGGTGGGGGTAGGGTTGAGAGAGAAAGAGAGGGGGAGGGAGGGGGGACGGGGAGAGAGAGAGAGAGGGAATTATAAGAAAGGTTAAAAAATACATTTATTTATGTAGATACAGAAAGATTGAAAATAAAATGATTAAAATAGAACAGCAAGGAAAAGCTGATCTAAATATAAAAATATTAAAATAAACTATAGGTAAGAAGCACTATTAGAGAATATTTAGAATAGTAGAAATACAAAAGAATATTTCAAAATGAAAAGGGAGTCTATCCAGCAGTATGATATCTGTATCATAAATCTGTGTATATATATCCATAATATAACCTTAAAATATGTGAAGCAAAAATTAATACAACTAAAAGAGAAGTTCCCAGTTATAATTGGGATGTTAACACACATTTCTCAATAATTGATTTAAAGATACAAACAAAAATCCACATTCTACTTTGTTTAAATCCAGTTTTTAGCAGAGAATTATTTGTTACGTGGTCATTCAGCTGTCAAATTTCTTTTTATGACAGGGCACTCACTACTTTTTGTGTTAGCCCAGTCTATTTCCAGAGAGCTCTAGTTTGACTAGTGACTTAGATTTTATTAGATAGTAGTTTTTGGAAACTAAAGCACAACAATAATATATGTCTTGCCTACGAATATCCAGCGAGTGTCAGATCTGGGTCATGAATCCTGGTCTCAAGACTCATAATTCAATTACATTTTTTTCCTAAATAAATTACAAATCTTATCTGACTGGACCAGAAACTCCTTGAGTGTAGGGACTTGCTCTTGCCGTTTTCACAATATGTATCTTTGGAGAACTCAGCACATTACTGAACCTGGGTGGGGGTGGGGGTGGGGGTGGGGAGTGGTGTTGGTGGGGAAGGGGTAACAGGACAGAAACCACTGCCTTTGTACCCAGATGCAGTTCATAGCACTAGTTACTGATTGTGTGGCCCCAAGACACCCATCCAACTTCTCTGAGCCTCATTTTTCTCAACTTAAATATGGATAATCCCTGTTGAATTTTGTTTTGAGGCTGAGAAGCTGTGTTATATTTAAAGAGCCAGTATAGTACAGGAATATAATAATTGGTAAATACATAGTGCTTGATGAATACTTACTGTTTAATTAAAGAGGCATAGGAAGGGTTACTGATTTAATTATTAAATGAAAAAGGCTTTGAAATCCTTCAGTAAGAACGATTGTACAAGCATACAGGCCAAACTAGACTAATGATAAATTCAACACATTATTTGTTAGAAAACAGCCTCCAGTTTCATAGCAGTAGCCCATTATAAACGCAACACACTTCTTATCTAAGTGGTTTTTAGCTGACATTTACTCTTTTTTTTTTTAATGTTGCAAAATTATCCTCTTACTTATTCGAAGTTTGAATGGCTCATGACGAGACCATTAATAAATATTTCCCTCTATTAGAATGAGTTTTCAGCTCTTCCTGTCCAGAAAGCAGAGACCAATATAATAATAAGTGGGAACACAAACATATTCTCTTTTTACAATATCTCTGGTCATAGGACAGGCTCATTAATGTTGTCATAGCAACCATCCCCTCACAGGTTACATGCTTGTAAGCTTCTACTAAGATGCAAATCTAGCTTAAACAAAGCAAGCTTACTCTAAAATGGCATGTCACCTTTCAAGGGGGATGGTGGTGTTTCCAAGAATTTTATTTTTTCTGTATTCAGTGTACTATTTGAAAAGCTTAATTCCTTGTTTGGTCTTATATGCTAATTTTTATTTTGTCCAAGAGAGAAAAGATAAGTTAAAGTGGAATCTAAATAAAAGCTTTTCTTTCACATTTATTTGCTTCCTTATATCAGCTATCTTATCATCCCTTGGTGAGTCAATGCAGATCGAAACATCTAAAAGTCAGTCTAAAAAAAATCCACCATGAACTCGCTCTTGAAGCCTTCTTCTCATCTTGGATGCATCTGTCTTTTATTGCCCATACCGTGTCTACACTTACTAGCATTATATTTTGGAAAGTGAGGAAGTTGGGGTGAGAAAGCCTCATCTGAGTCAGTTCCTTGGTGTTGGAGGTGGATTCTCTCCTCCCCAATCTATACATCTGGTCCTTGGCCCATAGAGGATGGTGCATCTACTTCCTTTCCTCATAGAGGAGCATTGAACAGAACACTTCTGCTTTACTTTTTTTTTTCCCCCAAGAGAAGTGGAACAGCCAATTCCTTCAGTCACAGCCTGACCCTCATTGGGACTATCTCTCTTAGTGGGTGCTGTTGATATGACTCTAAAGCCAGAGCCAAGCCTCACACTTCCCTTTGGCTTCCCCCACTGAGTTGCAGAAAGCATACTGTCCTTCTTTCCTGCTCTTTCACTTCGTCTCTCCAAGAGCAGCAGATTCCTCTCCATCAGATTCCTGTCCTGTTTAGTCCAGTCTGTTGCCAGATAAATTCCTGTAGCTTGCCTTCTAAACCAGTCTTTTCTGTCCTAAATGTGGCAGAGTGCAAACGGCAGGCCTGTGTTCTTCACCTGTGAAGCTGATTGGGCATGGAACATGCTCTGAAAGCTTGAGATTTGGGTCAGAAAGGTGGAAGTCTCACTTTCTTTTTATTTTTATTATTTTTATTTTTTAAAAGATTTATTTATTTATTTATTTGAGAGAGAGAGAGAGAGAGAGTGTGTGCATGGTTGGGGGGGTGGAAGGGGCAGAAGGAGAGAGAGAATCTCAAACAGACTGCCCGCTAAACTTGGAGCCTGATGTGGGGCTTGATCTCATGGCCTTGAGATCATGACCTGAGCCGTAATCAAGAGTTGGACACTTAACCGACTGAGCCACCCAGGTGCCCCGCACTTTCTTTTTAGATGTAACAATCCTATATGTCAAACGAATGACACATATACTAAAGGCAATGGGAAAATGAATGCTAAAGTCCAGAAGGCTTAGTAAATTGGTGAAAATTGAGCTAATTCTTGAAGAACAGGGAAGATTCAGCATATCAGTAAGCAGAAGAGAGCCAAAGCAGAAAAATTTAAAGGCTAGGGGATATATTTACTTGCTGTGCTAGTCAGTGTACTTAACGTTAGCTGATAATGGTGGCTTCACTGTGTTTGTTTTTCACTCATACTAAGTCTGGCGTAAGTTAGGTAGCCCCCCTCCATCTGGCAGCTACACCATCTGGAACGTGGCCTCCAAAGTTGCACATGCGGTGAAGAGAGTATTGGAGGATATGAGGGGATGTGTAAATAGCCAGGTCTGCTTATGTCATCTCTGCCACACCCCACTGGCCAGAACTCATATCACCCCAGTCTAACTCCACGGGATGAAAATGTAGACTTCCCTTGTGATCAGAAAGAGAAAATGGTGTTTAAATGCATAACATTATCTCTGCCATAATAATATCTAGGGACATCTGGGGCACCTGGGTGGCTCAGTTGGTTAAGCGTCCAACTCTTGGTTTCAGCTCAGGTCATGATCTCAGGGTCCTGGGATCAAGCCCTGCATCAGGCTCTGTGCTCTGCATGGAGTCCGCTTGGGATCCTCTCTCTCCCTCTCCCTCTGCCCCCCCCCCCCCCCGCTCACGCTCTTTCTCTCTCTCTAAAATAAATAATAAATAAAATCTTAAAAAAAAAATCTAGGGACATCCATATGGGAATCCTGATTATCAGCAAGGATTGATTGAGGAGCAAGTTATTGTGAGAAAGAAAATGAGCTGGGGAGTCTCAGTGTCATATCCATAAATACACAGCTTAACGTAATCATCACCTAAAAGTTGAGGATCCATATGTCGGTTGGAGCAGTGACAGAGACACTTGACAGTCTTGACTGGTTCCCACTACTGGTTCTTGCCCACTGGTCAACTATGGCTCATCTAAGCACCATCATATTTATGCCTTTAGTAACAGTGGGAATTGGTATCATAGAAATTCTGGATGGTAGGGGAGCCTATGCTTCCTCAGAGGAATATCAGGTGTGCTTAGCAAGCCTTCATGGAGAATTCCTTAAAAGAGTTGAGAAGAGAAAGCTGAAAGAGTTGCTGATATCTTGATTGTGAAGGGATAGACTTCCCATGACAGGCTAAAGAGTATCATCTTCATTCTTAGATTGTGGGGAGTCACTGAAAAATTTTGAGCAGAGTTGTCATCTTGTTTATCAAACTGTGCGTGAGGTAGATTAATCTGGCTTTTCTGATCCTGCCTGTTAGCTAGGTTAAGATAATCCCTTTTCTGTGATTCCATTTCCCTCTGTACTTCTGGCTACAATTGTGCTTAAAACATTCCTCTGCTAATGTCTATTTTGTGTTTCCCTCATCCCCACTCTAATGAGCTCATCCTGGACTCAGACTAGCTTGATTTGTTTTCCTATCCATGTTTCACATGTTGCCTGATAGAGGAGACAGCAACCCATTTATGGAGCACAAATTCTCCAAAGCTATTTATAAGGTCACCTCCCCCATCCTGCTCATCAAACTAATCTAGTTAATTGGCACTTCAACTCTTCTGTGAAATGGATATTCCCGAACCTCAGCCCTGAAAGAAACTAAGTAACCTCTGAATCATCAAAGAGATTTAATTATACTCAACCTATATTTTAGTGATTGATATGTTGGTTGTATAAAATTATTTGGAAAGTTGTTCCTCTGTACACAGAATATTTTATTAAGTAGGGCCTCCTGTTTCCCAACTATCATTATCTCTTTATGTGGATTTAAATCATCTGAGTAGGTGAGTAGGCCACAGAGAAATCAAATGATTTCAATAGTTTTATGAGTATTTAGTGGACATTTACAAAAAAGAATGGAGTATAGAGACTGACCATATATCCTTTCCTCTAGGAGTAAGCTAAGTCTTACAGGATTCCAGTGAGATATGGAAAGAAACTAAAATCTTTTGAACTCCTGCAATACTCTGGCAAATATGCTAGGCATTTTACATATATTTTCCCTTTTAAATCTCCTCATAACATGCAGAACTGGCATTAGTATCCCCATTTTATGGGTGAGGAAATTAAAGCTCAGAGAGATTAGATCTATTATTCAGGGCAAACATCCAATAAAATGTTCTGTAGGACCCCCAGATTGGCAAACCATCATTCCACGCAGTGAAAACAGTAGAATCTGAGTCTTTAGCCAACATGTTTTGTAAATATCTGACACTAACTTTTCCATAATGCAATAGCCATTTTTCTGCCCTCCCCCCCATTCCTATTCTTATGATTCTTCCACACTGTTCTAATTAATTGGCATTGCTAGAGTCTGTCTCTTGGGGATTTGCCTCACCTTAGATGGCCTGTATGCAAAGCACCTCTAGGATAGAAAGATCAACTTGTAAATGTTTCTATGGCAACCACGGACTCCCAAAGACAGCGTAGCTCCTCCTTTGACCATGCATCTGAAAGCCAGCAAAATAGATGCTTTTTAAAGTTGTGTTTTAAAGCAAAGTCCACTTACCAATGATCAGCCACTATTTTTTTTAAAGTGTAATTATTTATGCAACCCCTGCTGATTGTTGCCAATCTAAATCAAGCAGCTTTGAGCTGTACTTTTCCCTCAAGCACCTACCTCCCCTGCCAATAGATTTTTTTTTTTTTACTGGATTTTCTCCTGGAGCCACCCTCCTGGCCTGGGTTTTGTACACAATTGAAGAAATAAAATACAGTGATGTATTTCAAATAAAATCATATTCTCCATAAGGCTTGCCATATCTTTGTCCCAACAGTCAGAATATTTTGTGTAGTATCAATGCTGCATAACACAACTGAGCGTATTTTTGCTTTCAATTTTTTTTTTTTTTGGGAAAAGGAAATGGGAAAATATTTTTAAACTGTCTTTTCTCTCTTTTTACTTGACAAATAAAAAAAAAATGGTTGTCTAGTGGGAGATTCCTGGAGTAATTGCACTCAAAGTTGTAAGTTGAAAAAGAGGGCTAACAACTTGAAAATTTCTTGTTCTCATAATGATTTAAAACACATGATTATATTTTTTCTGAGCAAAATATTGGGACAAATTGTCTCATACACTGTGTGGCAATGGGAGAAAATGTTGGCAATGCGTATGGTCTAGGAAAATATCATGAGTAAGTTGTTCTCATGTAACTAGAGAAGAAAGAGATGATCATAAGCCCTGGAACAACTTCATGGAAGAATTACAAAGAGACACAGGCAGGTGATTTATGGGTAAACTTCCATGTACCTATTAAACATCTCCTCCTATGGTCTCAGCCCTGTGGTCCGTGTGGTGGGATATTAAAAAGAATATAAAAAAATACTGTCTTTGAGAAACTTCTAGTGTACTTGAGGATGCAAGGTGAGCACACCTAAAGCAATCAGCGAACAATGGATAACAGAGGAGAGTGGGTAATTCTTAGCCATGCTGCACTGTCATCCTAACGAAGCTGCTGGGGGGAGGACAGGTAATTTTCTGTTTATACAGCTGAACCTAATTTCTTTCATCCAATGGCAGAAACAGATATTTTCCAGGTAGCCTACATTTTCTCAGTTACTTGGGACCTATCTCTGTCATTTTAGGTTTTTCCCTCTTCCTCCTTTTCCTTAGTTGGTACAAGTAAGAAGGACCTTTTGTAAAATCATGACACTGAAGGAGTGTAGGAAAAGGAGACTGATCTGTATTGGCTTCAGTGCAGAGCTGGCATCTGCTAGGGTGTATGGTCATGTTTGTTCTTGGCTGTCATGGCGCCTCGTGCTTGCATTTGCTGAGATGACCAAAGTGTGCTTAGCTTCTGGTCATATGATTTCTGGTGGCTTTAATGACAAACCATTTTCAGAGGGGAGGGAATTCTGTCCTCTCTCTTTCTCTCTCCGGCCGTGAGAGTAATGGTCCAAACTTGGACTAGAAAAACTGGTTAAACACATACCATAACTGTTTTTAGACATTGGACAACAGGCACCATAGGACCGGGATCTCGGAGAGAAGAAACGCATAAAAGATGAACTTTGACGTGCCCCAACTTTCTGCCTAGAGGGAATTTTCAATATGTAGTGAGGCAGGGAGAACCCAAACCAATGTCTGGAGTTTGGGGAGATCTAGGTGAATAGTTTTCAGGGTGGAATTTTTGAGAGAAGTAAACTTAGCAAAGAGTTTCAAACATCTGCAGAGGAGTCCTCTTGAGTCTTTGATTGAATACCAGTCTGTGAATGTACTGGATGAAATTCCACAAGTATGGACATAAAACAACTTCTGGGAGAAGAAAAATTTCCTGAGAGCTGTAAGTTGAATAATTTCCAGACTCCCACAGGACTGGAAATCATTTGACTTTCACACTCAGAATGGAGAGAACTTGTTAAATATATGGGACAATTATTACAAATCCTAGAAGAGTCCAGTCTTAGTAGTGGTGCTACATTTTACCAGTAGGTAAGTCTGCTATAGATTACCCCTAAGATAGTTTGAAAATAATGCTCAAAAGGAGCAAACTGTTGAGCAAATAAAGCAATTGCTTGCTGTACGAGTCTAAAAATCTCTCACAGACTATACCAAAATTTAGCACTCAGCCATGTAAAATTCACAATATCTGGCATACAATCAGAAAGCATGAGACATGTGAAGAAGCAAGACATTGTGACCCATACCCAGGAGAAAAAATAAGACGACAGAAATAGGTCCATAAATAATGGAAATGAAACAATTAGCAGACAGAGATTGTAAAAGAGCTTTTATAAATATGCTCAAGCTTTTAAAGAAACATGAACCTAAAGAGGAAAGACATTGGAAAAATGTGTCCAAAACTAACAGAGACTCGAGACTGGAAAATAAGATATCTGAAATAAATTTTCCCTGAATGTTCTTAAAACATGTTAGACCCTTCAGAAGGAAAGATCAGTGAACTTGAAACATTGCAACAAAAGCTATCCAGAATGAAGAACAGAGAGAGGGAAAAATAAAAACAAAAGCAAAGCTTAAGTAATTTGTGAATAAAATCAAGCTAACACACATATTCTGTGACTGAAGTCCCAGAATCTAAAATTTTCTGTAAATCTAAAACTATTATAAAAAATAAAGTCTATTTAAAAAATAGTTAAAGGATAGAATAAGATATTCTGTGATACCACTAATCATAGGGAAGTTAGGATGGGCTATATTAATATCAAACTCAGTAAATTTCTGGGCACTGACTATTGCCAGAGATAAAGAGTGGCATTTTATAATGGTAAAAAGATGGATTCATTATAAAGGCATAGCCAGTATAAATGGGTATAAGTCTCATAGCAGATATTCAAAAGACATGAAGCAAAAATTAGCAGAACTAAAGGGAGAAATAGAGACATTCACAAATGTAGTTAGAAACTTCAACACTCCTCTCTCACTGATATAATAGTAGTCAGAAAAATCAATGGGGATATAGAAGCAACTACCAACCAACTTGACCTAATTAACATTTATAGAACTCTCCACCCATCAGCTGAAGAATACACATTCTCTTATTTATCAATATAGACTATATCTTGTGTTATAAAACAAGTGTCTCAGTTCTCTGACCCACAGCGGACTTGACTTGGAAATCAACAGAAAAGTATCTGGAAAATTCCCACACATCTGGAAATTAAACACAGTGCTTCTAAGTAACTCATGGGTCAAAGAAGAAATCACAAGAGAAATTAAAAATATTTAACTGAAATAAAATAAAAACATAAAAATTATAGGATGGAGTATTTTGGTCTGCTCAGCTGCTGTAACAAAATAACATAGACTGGGTGACTTACACAACAGAGATTTATTTCTCACAGTTCTGGGAGCTGGGAAGTCCAAGATCAGAATCAACCAGCTGGTTTGGTTCCTGGTGAGAACTTTCTTCCTGGCTTCTAGAAGGCCACTTCTGGCTGTGTCCTCACATGGCCTTTCTGTAGTACGTGCATGAAAGAAGAGAAAGAGATCTTCTTCTCTTCCTTTTGTTACAAAGCCACTGATCCTGTCATGAGGGCCCTACCCTCATGACCTCATCCAACTCTAATCATCTTCCAAAAGTCTTATCTCCAAATATCATCATGTTAAGGGTTAGGGCTTCAATATATGAATTTGGGGGTACACAAACATTAAGTCTATAACATGCAGCCAAAATATTGTTCAGTTTCCCCCACAAAAGACCAAAAAACAAAACCCCAAAACCCCACAAATACAAAAACGAAAAACAAAAAACTCTTGAGAGAACTTTTTCATTCTCCCATACTAGAACTCTGTGCTCATTAAATAACAACTCTCCATCTCTCCCTGGTAAGCACTGTTTTACTTTGTCTCTAAGAATTTAACTTATTTGTACCTCATATAAATTGGAATTATGTGATATTTGTCCTACTGTGTTTGGCTTTTTCACAGCATAATGTCTTTAAAGTTCATCCATATTATGGCAAAATTCCATTTTTTAAGGTTAAATAATATTCCATTGTATGTACATAGCACATTTTGTTTATCTGTTGATCTATTGGTGGACATTTGGGTTATGTCCACTTTTTGGCTATTGTGACTAATACTGTTAATGGACACTTATGTACAAATACGTGTTTGAGTCTCTGATTTCCAGAAGTGGAATTCCAGAAGTGGAATTTTTGGATCATACATTCAATGTTTAATTTTTTAAGAAATTCCATACTGTTTTCCATAGTGACTGCACCATTTTACATTCCCACCAGTAATGCACAAAGGTCCCATTTTCTCCACATCCCTGTTAACATCCTTGTGGTCTTATCTATTTGATAATAGCCACCCTAATGGGTGTCCTTGGGGTTTTGATTTGCATTTCTGTAATTAGTCGTGACGTTGAGCATCATTTCGTGTGTATATTGGCCAGTTGCATGTCTTCTTTGGAGAAATGTCTATTCAAGTCTTTCGCTCATTTTTGAGTTTTTAAATTCTCAGATTAGAAATAAGAAAGGTTTATAATCAGTTATGTTAAGTAAAAAAGAGCAAAGTAAAGTCAATCATTATATGGAGGGAAATAATAAAAACGTGTGGAAAACGAAATAAAAACCAGAAAAATAGAGAAAATTGATTAAAGCTCCAGTCAATTAGCAAGTTTTATTAATCCTTACTTCCTGAATATTTCTTTAGTCTGTTACCCTTCTAGAGTCTAGGCTCTTAGATACCATACTACAATGTAATAGGAACTTGTTTACCTGTTATCCACAATTGACGACAAGAACCATGTTGTTTTCATCTTGGTATCTCCAGTGTCTGGCATAGTACCTTGTTAGTAAAATCTGTTCAATTATTCCTTGACCAATTAATTCACAATGTTGCCTCACAAATTCAAAATGATAAGAGAGGAAAAGGCAAACATATGTAAACAACATAGAACAGTGCAGGGAAGTATAGGGAAAGGACACAACATTTAAAGTCAGAAAACTCACCTCTGAATTGTGTTACTCTACACAGATCCTTGTTGCTCTATGGATCCTCATCTATAAAATGGGTGCAACTTAAATAATAAATATCAAAAAAATTTTTTGTGCCTCTTAATCCCCTTGGAGTCGCCATTCACTAAAAATAATTTCATTGATTCAGATTTGAAGGTTAATCTTGGTTCGTTCCTGTCTAATCCTGCTCTATTTCACGCTGGAATTGTGCAGAGTCTCTATACGAGCCTCTTCATGGGCTATCTGAAAATTCACTTTCTTTTATGTCACCTTCTTTGAATTGTCATTCCAGCCTAAATCACTACACACAAGAACCTTGAAGTCAGGCACAGTGACTTGTCATCTTTGTCTTCCTTGAACCTAGCAAATTCCTGGCATAGAGGAGAGCATAATAAATAATCGTAGAACAGTAGGAATGATATCAGAGCCTAGAGAAAAGAAAAACTGCTTAATACTTTATTTCTTAAAGAAGCTAACGCAGGGTCCACTGCCCAACAGTTCCAATTTCTTTATGTAACACTCATCACTTGAAATGCCAAGGATGAGGTTCAGTATTTGGTTCTTGGCAGACTTTTGCCAGGACCTTATTGATACCAGACTCCAAATTGTTTTCAGACTATTTGGCAAATCTCCGTTCTTTTCTATAAGCGTTGGAGAGCTTTTCTCTCTGGCATACATTTTCCAATACCGTGCTTTCTTCATCAACCGAGATTTGTGGAATTTGTCCATGCTTTCAAAGCAAAATAGAAACAGTGAACAGTAAAAGGAAAACTGTAAACCTGTCTGCGAACTAGTACAAGGTAGAAAACTAGGAAGCTGGAATTTCCTAAAAGTCAATTCACAGTGAAATCCCAAGACTTCATCTGTCACAACAGACTTGTCTTTCTTCTCTGGGTCCAAACCACATCCATCCTTTCAGTCCCCATGCCAGTCCCACCCGCTTTATCACCAGACCATTACCCACTGCCCTCTGTTTTATCTGAATTTCTGTAGCGTTTATAAATGGTGCCACAAAATCTAGCACCTGTTTAAAACCTGTTCTATAAAAATAATTATGTCTGTACCACACTGTATTTTTGAAATGCTTTTACATTTACCTCATTTGGTCTTTGCCATTCTTTGGAGAAGGTATTGATGTTCATGCACCCATTTTACAGGTCCGAGTCAGAGGGTGTCAGGACTTACATGAAGTTATGTACCTAAGTGGTAAGGTTTTTTACTTCAAACATGTTCGCTGCCCTTACTGAATGTTTCATGTGGTTTATGCATACTTGCCTTATTTCACCCATCTCCAGCATAAGTACCGTATGTCTTCCCATGAGAGCCTAGTGGAATGCTAGGCACAGAGCAACATGCTTAGTGATTTGTCAAAGCATCTGTTGGTACAAAATTTACATTTATCCTAAAACATCATATTTCTGCTCTTTTGTCATGTTAAATGATCCTTGCTTCAGATTTTACCTAGCTTCTCAGGTACTGATTTGTAATGAGGTCTAGAATAATAGAAAATAGAAAAAAACAAGCTGTGAAAAACCTTGAGATCATATAAACTACTGCCCATCTTTGCCAGCTTCAGATGGATTCTTCCTTCAGATAAAGAACCTGCCAATTTTGCCAGGGACCCAATTCCATGTGGCTCTGTTGGTGGTGGGCCCTTTCATCCTCTTTACCACCCATAGCGTTGAGCACATGACTCAGGTCCAGACAACCACCCGATACCCTCATCAGGGTTATTGGTTCAGCAATAGGCACATGATTTAAGAACAGAATCAGAATTTTCTCTGAGATCTTTCTCTTTTCTCCAGCGCTATGGGGAAATGGACTTTTTCAGTGAGTCCTGGACTGTAAGCTTCCATCTTACTCATACAGGGAGAGAGTGTACCTGAAAAAAATGGAGCCCCAGTTAACATCATTTGAGTCCTTTATCCTTGTCACACCTAAACTAACACTAAACCTCGTCTTTTCTGTTCAGTTCATTCTCTTTAATGCTTAAATTAGTTCAAGTTGTGTTTTTGTTACTTAAAAATTGAAAAGTGTATAGACTAATTCATCTGTCACTCTACAGAAGAGAAAACTCATGTCTAGAAATGACTTAGTGAAAACACACAAGTCTAGTTAGCGATAACATCTGGAAAGAAATAACCCAGATCACTATAATTTTAGTATAAGAGTTTTTCTAGTTTATCAAATTTTAGTATATGACTTTTTAGTTTTGGGGGTTATCGTCTATAGTATCACTGCCTTTATACCACAGGAGTGCATACATGTATAGTCACAATCATATTTCTTTTTTTTTTTAAGACTTTATTTATTTATTTTACAGAGAGATAGAGAGAGAGCACAAGTAGGCAGAGTGGCAGGCAGAGGGAGAGGGAGAAGCAGGCTCCCCACTGAGCAGGGAGCCGGACGTGGGGCTCGATCCCAGGACCCCAGGATCATGACCTGAGCCGAAGGCAGCCGCTTAACCGACTGAGCCACCCAGGCGCCCCACACATATTTCTGAATTTCAATATATTTTACCACCCAGGATTAAGCCCCTTATTGTTCTGAGGTTCTGGGATTCATTGGTATCTGCCGTTCATGGCTTATGGCATGGTATATGTTTGATATTTGTATGGTGTATGTTTGGAGTACATTTGAGAACTGTACTGGTAACAGAAGGTCAGAAAAGCTATATAAAATTGCTCAATGTCACATAGGGAGTAAGGGACAAAGTTAACATTCAAATTTAGTTGTTTTTGACTCCAACCTATGATCTTATTCTGTACCAGCGACCTTCACACTTCTCTGCTTTTATCTGAGCTTTTCATTTTCCTGATGAGAAATACAAAGCTCAGAAAGTTTTACCACTTGTTTGTATCATTTAGTGGCAGAGCTGGAACCTATTCACCAAACACCAAACACCTAGATAATGCTGTGAGTGCTGAGCATAAGCACTCACAGATACTAGTTGGCTTTTGTGTAACCAGAATACTAGCTGACAATGGGATTATTTGCTTCTCATTATAGTTGAGTTGGTATTGCCACTTACGGTATCCAAATTCTCAGGCTTCTGGACTCCAGAGCTTTAAAGAAATGCCCTTTGAATACATAGTTGTTCCATCCTCTGATAAGGGGTGTATTTGTCAGGGTTTTCCAGAGAAACAGAACAAATTGGATATAGATGTACATGTAGATATAGATGCAGATGTAGATACGGATATATAGAAAGAGACTTATTATGGGGAGTTGACTCACCTGATTATGTAGACTCAGAAGCTCCACCATCTGCCATCTGCAAGATGGAAGCCCAGGAAAGCCCATGATGCAGTTCTCGTCCAAACCGGAAGGCTTGTGGACCAGGGGAGCTGATGGTATAAGTCCCAGTCCGAGTCCAAAACCATCAAAGAATGCTGATGTTAGGGGGTGGGAGAAGACGGATGTCCCAGCTCAAGCAGAGAGCAGATTCTCCCTTTCTCTACTTTCTGTTCCATTCATGCCTTTAGCGATTGGATGATCCCTCCCACCTTGGGGAGGATGGATCTTCTTTCCTCAGTCTACTGAACCAAATTCTAATCTGTTGTAGAAACACCCTCACAGACACACTCAGAAATGATGTTTTACCAGCTATCCTGGGCATCCCTTAGCCCAGCGAAGTTGACAGAATTAACCAACATAAGAGGGGTAGGGCCACCTAGCAGTTGTACTTGCCTTATAAATCTATGGCAGGCTGATGAGTCAGCTCAAGTGGCCACCGAGGGCAAAAGCAAGGATAGGCTTCAGAAGGCAGGGATAAAGCCATGTCAAGACAGTTCTGATGGTTACAGTTAAGGAAGCCAAATCTGTTGCTATGTCTCAAGGAAAAATGTGTATCTGAGGAGGAAAAAGAAAACCAGTGGGTGAAGATAGTGGGATACGGTGGGTGCTAAGGAACCAAGGCAAACATGAGGTGTGGGGGTCTAGAATTTTCATGTTATGTGGTGCAGGGATGTTGCTGTTATTGGTCTGCACTCATGGTGTTTTGATAGATGAAGCCTAAATTATAGGAGAATGTTGGTGTGGGCAATTTTTAGGAGAATTTAGGAATTCCATTTCAAAATATATGTGGTATGCCAATTTAGCCTTCCTTATCATTATGGGTGCCTATAATGCATCTTTGCCAACATTCAGATTATCTTTGAAAAAACTCTTTGCTACTTTAATACTTAAAAAATATTGGCCATTAAATTCACACTTGTTTGATTATTAGGGAGGCTTATCATTTTTTCCATATGTCCATATTTGTTATTTTGCTTATGTGAATTATTTGCTAATTTCCTTTGCCTACTTTTGTTTTGGGATTTGAGTGATTTTTCTTAAATTGATTTGTAAACATTCTGTATAGATTAAGAATATTGTCTTATCAGCATGTTTCTTATAATTAGTTTTCTTGGTAAGTAATTTTCATTTAAAGTTTTACAGGATTGTGTTTTATGTAGAGATGTCTTTTTCATTCACTACATTTAAGTTTAGGAAGTTTTTCTTTATCATAAGATCTTTAAGATCTTTGAAGTATTACCCACTAGATTTATTTCTTTATTTAGCATTTGGCAGATAAATTAATCTGGACTTTGTTCTATTTTATGGTATGTAGTAAAACACCAAAAATTTTTTTTTCCTTATGATGAAAAATTCTTTAATAGTATTTGTTGAGTATCCATTTATCTATTGAATGTGATACTTGTTTTATCATATATTAATACTACCTTTACTAGCAATTGTTTCAGGCTTATTCTATTTAAATACCTTAATGATTATAGCTGTGTAATATTTCTTAATATGTGGCAAGCATGGTTAGTTCCCTTTTTATTTCACCTTACTTATAAAATAAATTATCGTTGCCACTATTATCTGTTTATTGTTTTCTATAAATCTGAGAATTGCTTGGTCAGTTTTCCCCAGAAATGTTATGGGAACTGCATGAAAACAGTTATTGTCCCTGCCCTAATGAAGTATAATTTACAAAAGGAGAGAGACAGTAACCATATAAACAAACAAGTGAATATATAATTTCAGATAATACATGCATTGTAAGCAATGAATAAGGTTTGGTGACTGAAAATCAGAGTATGTGGGATTTAGAAGGCTGGTAGGGAAGCCATGAACATAGTGTGTTCAGGGAAGATCTTTTTAACATATTTTAAGCCAGGGTCTGAAGAATCAGAAGGATCCAGCTACCCAAAGAGCAAGAAGTAAGGACAGACAAGGCCACCAGAACAGAATATGCAAAGGTGCTGTGGTGAAACCACCTGAGCATGTTTGAGAAGCTTAAACAATGTGAAGAGGCCTGAAACATCACAGGCAAGGGGGAGAGGCAGGTGATGAGGCGGAACAAGATGACAAGGGCAGAGCTCTGAGAGTGGAGTGTGTTGAAGGGGTTTCTTCATTGTGTGGTTCAAATGCCACCTTGGCCCTTACCAGTTGTATAGTTCTTGGCAGGGTACTGAACCCTAAGGGATAAGAATATCAGTTTTACAGGAGGGCTGTGTGGTTTGGATGATAAAATTTAAATAAAGGATTGAACCCAGTGGCTGGCATCAGGGAATTCTTATATAGAGCTTTTAAGATGAGCATAGCCACGGTGTTAAAAACTGTTTTGTGCTAAAGTGTTAATTCATTCAGTTTTTCCAACAACTGTATGAGGAGGGCATTATCATCATTGTCCCAGTTTTACAAAGGGGGAGGGGAATGAGACACCAAAAGTCTAAGTGATTAGCCTGAGGTCCCACTGCAACACCGGGATGGGAACTCGGCAGTGTAGTGCCATAGTTCCTGCTCTTGACCACTACTCAAGACATGACCTCTTGATGTAGGTAGAGTGTATGTCTCTTTCTGTATTCAGTAAGCCTGCGAGCCCTGAGAAACCATACAATACCACTACTCCATCTTAAAACTGACGAAAGTGAAGCCCAGGGCGGTAAGTGACTTACCCAGGTCCTAAAGCAAATGAATACCAAAACTAGGACTCAAATCCTGGTCTCCTCATTCCATTTTGCATCTTTTGCAAGTAGAAGGGACTTCCAGCATCTCTACTTTGGAACATTTCAGGCTTGCCCTCAGGCTCTGGGATGGACTTCAAGTGTTATAATGTGGCAAGAGGCATTTATCTGCATTGCATAATTGCTTTCAACCAATTTTTTAAAACTTTTCCGTTAGGTCAGTGATAATTATTTCAAGGGCTTTAATTATAAGTCTTTGTGGATCTTCAGGATGTCACTACAAGTGATTATATTTATTATATATATATATATATATTTTAAAGATTTTATTTATTTATTTGAAAGAGAGAATGAGAGAGAGAGAGCATGAGAGGGGGGAGGGTCAGAGGGAGAAGCAGACTCCCTGCCGAGCAGGGAGCCCGATGCGGGACTCGATCCTGTGACTCCAGGATCATGACCTGAGCCGAAGGCAGTCGCCCAACCAACTGAGCCACCCAGGCGCTCCTATTTATTATATTTTTAAATGCAGGGGACAACGAGCAAAAAGCAAAACTTGAACAAAAAATTAAAAGAAAATATCTATACATATAAGTTTTGTAAGTTTACTTAAGGCTTAATTCACCTGATCTAGCTTGGATTTCTAGCTTAGCTCCAATAAATACAAACAGCGCCATGTTTTAGGATGCCAAAACGGATTCATTCCTAATGTGGATAAAGCAACACCTATAACACTGGTCCTGGTTTTCTAATTGTCCAATGGGATAGTATCAGAGATCTGTTCCTATGGAGGAAACCTTCCCCAGGAGACATATCTGCTAATATTTGATAAGGAATAAGTGGAGGCATTGGGAACTTAGATTCTAGGGATGTTATTCATTAGCAGTTCATTGTTGGAAGTCTTCACAATAATTTCTCTTTGTTCCCTGAAGTTTACACATTGTCATATGGAGCTCCAGCAATTTTTTTTCTGGCTGCTCTTTCAACTGTTGTTGCACTGAACCTGAGTAAAGATCATCACACATCAGGTGCGTGGGATGGTATCACAAAAATTCCCCTGCATGGCTTTGGCCTTATCTTGGAATGAATCTCAAATCCAAGAGTTGGAAAGGACAACTCCATGTCTCTTGAAATGGCCCATTTGTTTCCTGAGACAGGGAACTCATCACATCTTCACCATCATTATGATCACCCATAATGTTTATTGAGAACTCACCATAGGCTGAGTGCTCTCCACATATGACCTCTTTAATCCTTTCAACAACTTTACAAGGTAGTTATTATCGCTCACATTTTACAGAAGAGAAAACGAAGGCCCAAATTAAAAACCAGAAAAAAAAATTAGCCCACAGTTTTACAGTAGTGGAGGTAAAATTGAACCCAATCCTTTATTGGTGCTGAGATAAGACTCTATGGTCAGCGTCTGCATCCTAATTGAGAAGCCACAGTTAGAAGGTTACCTCATTTCCACCAAGGGGATCAGAGGAAGAAGTTTTATTTCTTCCTTCATATCTCAGCACTCCAGCTGCTGATTTAACCCAGTTCCTTTATTATACCATACTGGAAGCATAATAACTTTTCTGGGTCCTGAAAGTTTTATAGTTATAATTAGCTATTTTCCATTGTATATATTAGAGGCAACATAGGCTGTGGGCAGTGGAGTATACTAAAAACATGGACTGTGGTATCATGCTGCTTGGGTTTGAAGCTAAGTTCCCCAACCAATTACCCGTATGATGCTGGGCAAATTACTTAACTTCTCTGTTTCCTCATTTCCAAAATGGGGATATTGTGCAGATTTAAAGAATTCATAGGTGTGAAACACTTAGAGTACCACCTGACACTTGGTAAAAGCCAAAAAAGAATGGGTTTTTTATTAGTATCAATATTACGTATCAGCCCAGCCTGATTTCCAGCCTCTCTCTGTATTTCTGCTTCTCGGAGAGCTGGGGCTGCCTTGGGCTGCCTGTCCTGAGACTGGATGTGTTTTAGTACTTCATTTACATGTTGGGGCTCATTCTGGTTTCACCCAGAACCTGTCTCTCTTTTCCATCACTAGATCCATTTCCACACTGTTCCTGGATTTTATGGTGTCACTTCCCTGTTACAACCCAGGATGGTTCCCTAGAGTTTCTCTTACGGGGTCCACACTTTATAGGGGTACGCAGAAGTGAACCTAACTCTACCTGCCCATCCTTGACACCTGCCACTTTCCTCAGTGTGCCCAGTGTTCCAGCCCCTTGGAATAACTTAACCTTCCCAAACACCCCTTCCAGGAGTCTTTATCATTTCATTCCTTCTGTCCAGAAAGCTCCTATCCGAAGGGCAAAATCCCACACATCATTTCAGATACAGCTAAAAATGTTGTCTCTTTTGAGAAACATCCATAGACCTCAATTGGCCTTCCTCTCTGGATTACCAAAACTTTTTATGTTTGCTGTCTGATAGCCTGTGTGATGTTAGGGTGCTGTGCTTAGCTGTTTACAAGTATGTCATCTCTGTTCTGGGAGCTCAGTAAGGGCAGAGGTGGAGACTAGTGATCATTTAAGAGGTACACAGTACAGTGGATTGGAACATGAGTTCTGCAGCCTGATTTTCTGGATTTAAATTCTAATTTGCTAATTGCAAACCATGTGTAACCACAAGCAAGTCACAGTGTGCCTCTCCTGGCCTCAGTTTCTTCATAGGTAAATTGGGGGTAATGATAGAAATTGCCTCATAGGATTGCTGTGAGAATAAAATAAATTCATATATGCAAAGAACATGGAAGATAACTAGGCATATTGTAAGCATTCAAAAATATTGGCTGTTATTTGTAGATGATGATAATAATGATGATTATATCCCTGTTGTCTGTCGCTGGACATGGCCTGACACATAGATACACTCAACCACTATTTGGTAATTAATAGATGAATTCCAATTAAAAAAATCTTCAATTCCATATAAATTCCCATTTTATATCATACCTATAAAAATAACAAGCAAAAACACTTTGGTTTCTGACTAAAACTTTTTCCATGTGCATAGGAAGCCAGGACCCTCCAAACCTGAAACCTCCCCTTTGCCTGTTTGATCCTTTCCAGGAACTGGAGTGTACTCCTCACACTCAGTCTTGGACCTGGGCTTCCATCAGCTGACAGTCCCAGCTCTTCACTTTGGACCCTGAGCAGCCCCTGCCTGGCTTCCCTGCCTGGCTTTGCCCTCCCTCCTTCTCTTGCAGCCTGTCTTTCTGCTCATTGACTACTTGTCTGGACTGTGCCCCACTGTTGCCCATCTGGTCTGCAACCCATTTATCTTCCTAGCCTGATGTGACCTCGTTCCATCCACATTTGCCACATCCCTTATAACTCATAGTAGTTCTAGTTCTCTGCCTGGCACAGGCCTTGTCCAGAGGATTCACTGGGTTTCATCTAAACACACCTAAAACCAAATAGCGAAGCATGGGAAGGGCCAGTTCAGTTTGTAATTTGGGTATCATCAGCTTTTTTTACATTATTAAAAGGTATAATGGTAAGTACAGCTGTTTTCCTTTGAGGGCATCCCTATGGTGAATTAGACGATGTATGCAAAGGGTAAACAGTGAGTGATACTCAAAATGTTTAACAATTGTAGTATGAGCACCCCCCCAAATCAAAGTGGGTGCAGGATGTGAGCAATCAGTTTAGTTGTACCTGGGTATTCTCACTGAATAAGTACTCAATAATAGAAGTTACTATTACAACATCCCTTTGGGACTTACAATAAAAACTTATAATACTTACAATAAAACTTATATAAAATACTTATAATAAAAACAGTACATGGTTTATCTGAAATTAAAAGTTCGCTGGGCATCCTGAGCTTTGGTTTGTTAAATTTGGCAACCCTATTTACCGTGCCTCATCCCCAACTATACTGTACTAACGTAAACATTATGTCCACTTTCATCACCATACAGTTGAAATTCTCTGTGTTTCTAGCATAGTGCTTGGCACACAGTAGGTGCTCAAGAAATGTTTGCTAAATTTCATTTTATTTGAAGGAGATTGACCGAAATCCTAAAACAAAAGTCAACACAGGGAAAGCAACATAAAATAACAAAAATTCAAGGACTCCATTTCCCATAGACAATAATGCTGGCCTCCCAGCAGAGCAGACTTGTGTGCATAAATTGCCCCCTAGGGAATGACCATGTGCATTTGACTGATATCACATTCGGAAAAGGAACGAATTGCTTACCTAGAGACATTGAAGTGCAACATCACGGACAGCCTCTGGAAAGGCTGGCTAATGGCAGGTGCCGCTCTGCGGTTAGTTTATGTGGTGGGACCTGTGCCATTCCCTAATAAGCTTTTCCAGTAGCCACAGTCCCAAGCTTTCCCTTTTCCACAGTGTTTGGTTCTCTCTAATCCTGGAGAAACATCCAAATGAGCCTTCCGTGCCAATCAGAAGGACATATTGTGGTTTAGCGAACTGCATCGAACCGCTTGAGGTCTGTCCGTGCCTGGTGGGTGGAGTCCCAAGCCCTTGGCAGGGCATTTCCGGCGATTCATAAGTCTGCTGTGTCTTCTGCACTCCAGGTTACTTCCCTAACTCCCTACATCCCGGTCACACCAGAGACACTTGCTGCTCCTGAGTATGCCTTATTCTCTCCTAACTTCCACGCCTTTGCTTCTGCCATTACTTCTGCCTGAGATGTTTTTCTCCATGTGTGCTTTTAGGCAGATCTTAAGCCTCCTTAGACATTTCTCTGCAAAGTCTCCAGTGCTCTGTGTGGTGTTCCCCAGCTTCTTATCATCCGTTCACCTGAGCCCCTTTCTACCTCTGCTTCTGCCCAGAAGGGGGAAAAAAAACCTCCCTTTTTTGGTCTCCACATGAGTCAGAGATCTTTATGTGTTGGGAATTACATCCAGCTATGAATAACAGGAACTTTCCAGAAAGTGACTCAAGCCAATTAGGATTTTTATTTTTCTACTTAAATGTGTTGTCTGGGGGTTGGCATTCCAGGGCTGATATGGTGTCTCTGCCAGAGAGGAGGCTTTTTCTGTTTTTCAGATGTGTTATCCTTGCTACTGCATCCTGACCTTATGTCTGGGAGATCTTCAAGGGTGAGGGCCATATCATTCATTCCTTTGGTATTTTTTTCATTGTTCTTATCCTCATAGCACAGTGACTATGCAATAAAAGCTTATTAAATGAATGGTAAATAAGTGAATAACTAGTGGAGAATTTCTCACTTGGAGAAAAGGGGAAAATGCATATTTGATCATCATAAATAAACCTCAGAGCCAAGACCTGTAGAATTAAGAAGAATATTTAGTGCTTTTCTGTATTTGCTTTAGATATCATACTTTGGTTTATTTGAGAAAATATCCATTGTTTTAGGCTCTTACCGTGTTGATTTGAAAAATGAACTTAAAATATAGCCTCCAAGTTAGGGTATAATGTATTCCTAAAACACATGTTATGAAGTGGAATGTGCTTCTTATGGAAACAATATTATAATTGACACTTATATTTTCAACCAAGGATTTGTCAACAAATAAATCACAGAAATGGTGATTAGTATGTCATAAAAACACAAAGCCACAACAATAATTTAAAAGTGTAAAATTATGCCTTATGTCCTAAAAAAGGAACATACACTAACAGTAAATATTTATGAAACAAGGGGTCCAAATGTACTATAAATTGTATATATTACACACAAAATGCAACTCTTTTGTGCCATAAGCATGACTTAAAACTAATATGCTAGTGGTAATGATAATGATAACTTTAAAGTTTTGGAGTAGATCCCATTGATCCTGTAACCTCAGGGCTCACCACAATCCCTGTCCCATAGAAAGTACTCAACAAATGTTTGTGCATTGAATTAAACTAAGTCTGTGTAGAGTGCATAAGGCATTTTCACATCCATTGTCTTTTTACTTTTTCAAAAATCCTTCTGTGTGGTTGTTTGTGTAGAGAGTATCCCAATTTACAGATAAACTGAGGCTCATGACAATTAAGTGACTGGTTTTCTCAAGGTCAGAAAGTTAAGTTGTGGTGCCAAATCTGTTACCTAGTTTTTCCAGCTGAGTTCAGAATGTTTCCATGTAGCCTCACACAAACATCAATGATTCACATGACCCGGGTCTGCAGACAGAAGCTTGAATAGCCACGCTCTTTTTCTCTTAATAAAGTTTTCTTGGAATAGAGACATTCCAAACCATTTTATTTCTCTTAGTTCTGTCTTAATGAGTAATTGCTATTGATGAGTATGATGGAAATGGCTGTTTTTCTCACCAAATGATAGTTTTGAGGAAAGTCTGGCCTAAAATTTATCCCTGGTTCTTCTCCTACATCAGTTATTTTTATTAAAAACTGAGTTTGCTATCAGGACAAAGAAAGGTTACCACATAACATTAAGCAATATCTTTACTCCACTTGGCCTTTGTGTATGGGACTCAAAACATTTCCCATTTCATGGAGAACTGGACACAATAATTATCACCAAATTATACTTTCATACAGCCCCCCCAATGCATCTTTCAAGGATTGCTAAAATAGGAAGACAATAGTATGCCAAGAGAGCATCCTCTGCTGGAGAGTTGGTGCCTTGCTGTGTTCAAAACCATGACTTCTGACTCGAGAGACTGTGTATTCCAGTCCCTTCTCTGCTTCTTACCAGGAGAGTGATCCTAGCAAGTTACTGAATCCTCTCTGGGTCATAGTTTTCTCATCTAAAAATGGGGATAAAAATGGCAACTACCTCCTATGATTGTGAAGGTTAAATGTATTAAAATAAGTCAAGCATTGCTTGGCAGGAAGGAAGTGTTTAATGGATGGTAGCAAGTAGTGTTATTGGTTTTATATTTTTGAACAATGGTGGGAATTTCTCATTGTCTGCCTAAAATGTACTGAGAGTTAGGAAGCAAGATAATTGCTTTTATTATGGATGTTGGTAAAATACAAATTAATCGTATCTGTATGCAGATTGAATTGCTATCACACGCAATAAAGTGGCAGGTCTTCTGTTTATAAGAATTGTGAGATTCACAGTTGGAGTCAAAGCTATGCTTACGGCTAGATTGTAAACTATAAGAAGGAGGAGATCCTCTCTGTGTTAATCACATCTGTTTCTCACACAACTGGCACATTGTAGGTGCTCAATAAATTCTTCTGTAATTAATGAGTAAATAAATAAATAATTACTAGCATTTTCACAAGTCTGACTTGTGATTAAGTTACCCCATAGGCCCAGTGTGTTAAAGTAAACCCCTGTAGAGGGTGACCATATTGATTTTACTACTAAAGGTATAAACTTGATATGTAGATGTACTCTCATGAAATACAGTTCTTTTGGAGTTTATAAAGATATGATGCACTATAAATTTTATCAGTGCTAATTGTTAGTCTCTCAATTACTGCAGTCCCAGTATTTCCACATTACCTCTGCTCTGGTTAATTACATAAACCATAATAGAAAAGAAGAGGCTATAATTTAATGCATTTACATTTGCCATGATGGAAAGGGTATCCATGACTGTTAAGTAGGAGCTAACTGTTAAAAAAATGTATTTAAATATGATCTTTGCAAAGTGTAATGACTTTTCTGAGTAGAGAGCCTTCGTATTTCATGTTCTTTGTCTTGAAGATTTTGTTGCTGACCAACCATTAATCATTCACAAGTAACTTGTTAAGGAGTAGTGTATGGGGGTCATTTTGTGTGGTGCCCCTCTGTCTGCTTTACTAACTTTAGGAAAGATTAAAGAAGTGTTTATTTCCTTCCTGAGGGCTTGGTAAGGCTTGGGAACTACTTTCATGACCTAGAGATTTTGAAACTTCTATTATAATATGGATACAAAGAAGTGAACCACTGTATTATATTGAATAGCATGTTGAAATGTATAATCTGGTTTGTGTTGGCATATTCTGTGAACATAGGATGCTCTCAGGTCTTAAAGTTTTATTTGCTTATTGGCTGTTGGGAACTTGATACTTTGCCACATAAATAATGTTAGCAAATGAGATCGAGAAACCACGACCTCCCTGCTTCCCTCCCCAGTCCTGTTTCTGTGGAAAGTCTCCTTCCAAATTCCAGCTCTTCTCTGTGCCCAGTTCTGTACTTAGTAGGACACAGGTATTCATTAAATGTTGCATGGACCAGGTGATGTCGAAAAGATTTCTCTGGAGCAGCCCTGGAATTGTATCTGATCCTCTCTGTGGGGCCTCGTATGCCAAGGAAAATTTGTGGCTGTGTCAGCATTTACAGCAGGAGAAGAATAGGCAGGAAGAAGCTCCTAAATCCTAAGAATCTTTGGGTTGAAGGTAGGAATAAAATAATATTCTTAGTAACAGGAGATACTCATTATGGAATACTCATTATGTGCCAGGAACTGTGCAAAATACCTTATACACATCATCTCATTTAATTCTCAGCACTCGTTTTATGAGTGAGGAGCCCAAGGCTGAGAATAACCAGCTTATTTAAGGTAACAGACCTGTAGCGCCCAAACCAGAGTGTCCTGGCTCCTGTTTTTGTTTCTTTCTCTTCCCCTGCCCACCCCACCCCCCAAACTGTTCTGCTTTGGTGACTGGGCTATCCCTGCGGAAGAGACCAGACACAGCCCTGTTGCTCTGTTGAGTACAACAGGGGAAGAGGAATCAGGCAACCCACTGTCTATGGGTTCAAGCCATGCTAATCTCATCCTCTTCTGCAAAAGCAAATACTTGGTTCTCTGCCTGTGACTCCTAGTTCTATTTCTAATTGTTTCTAAACGTGAGGAGGGAAGAACATGATTAATTACCAAACTTCAAACTCCAGTTTGGGGAATATGGTTAATTATCAACCTTCAAACCTAGTGTAGGCATAGTGTTGTGATACTATTTTATATTTGTTGGCTTGTTTGTTCTGGTTTTGTTGATGTTTTAGAGATCCTCTTTTTTTATGACTATAGATCCTTCTGCAAACAGTGCTAAATGAACAAGAAGATCAATTAAAATACAGGGGAAAAAAAAAAGCCAAACCAACCCTTGCCCTTGGGAACAGAGCCTCTGATAGCTACATATAAACCCTCCTTAAGCCAACCTTGCAGGGTGCTGGCTGGAGAAAGTGACATTTACACAGAAATGCCCTGCAGGCGAAAGAAACAGAGTTGAAACTGAGCCACCATAAACATTGCGGCTCATAAACCTGAAAACAGGAAGGGTGACCTTTCCAAAGGCTAGAAATGCACTTTTCAGCCTCTAAAATTCAAACAATTTTTGGTGTCAAAATCTCCTCAAGCTCCAAGTTGCTGTTTTTATAAACATGGCTAAGTCGGAAACCGTTGTAGCTGAAACTTCGGGTTTTCAAATGAAACCAGTGTGGGGTTTGGTTGCTTCCCTGGAGGGGACATGGACTGGCTGGTGGGCCTCTCAGAAAATCCTTTGCCACCATCGTTTCTGTTGGCAGTTGACATAGGGAGAATTACAGAAATTAATATCCAACCCTTTTTTTTTTAGTGAATTTCTTTTTTTTTTTTAATTATGTTAATCACCATACATTACATCATTAGTTAACCGTTGCTGTCGGAGAGGCTCACCGCAGTGTCTTTCCCCAGCCAGGTAAACCTTCCTAGAGCTCCACTTTCCTCGAGAGATGATAGACCAGTAACAACTCAGGATTACTCAATTCTCACAAGGTTTGGGTAACTTGGGGTTAAAAGAACTAGGGAGGTTTAGTGGAAAGACAAGGAGGCTTGGAGGGCTGCCTACAGCGGCATGAAGGAAGAAGGGTGTCGTGGACTCTTGGTCTCCATTGTGATGTGCTTAGATCCCTTTACCATTTTTGTGATCTCTGCTCCTGGCTTCCATGTTCTTTGTTTTTCAAAGGCTCGCACCTGAAATCTTTCCGAGGACCGTTCTCAGGCTGCTGAGCTGCTTTGCTCACAGACACAGAAGGACAGAAGTGAAGAACGTTTAGGTCCTCAGAGTCAATGTCATTCGTCAGTGACTAATTCACATTGGTGCAAGAAAGCACAGCTTCCTTTTCCCAAGTAGGGACAGAGTTGGGAGGTGTAATTTATACTCTAGAGATCTCCCTTGCAGAGTGAGGCTGAAGCTACCCTCCAAGGGACTTTGTCATTGCAACTTTACTGGTATCTTACCTTTTTCTGTCCTCTGTCCCCCACTCCCTGACAAGTTCTCCGGGGAGCACCTCCATAATAAATCGCTGGCACAAAAGTCCTTACTCGATGTCTGCATCTGAGTATGATTTATTCTGTTAATTCTGAAAAATAAGATTAGGACCAGTGGATAACAGCAGACTTTGAATCAACACAAGAAAAAAAAAAAAACAACTTTTTACAAATTGAGTGTCTCAGATGTGATTTCTGAGAAACTACCCAGAAATATTTAACCCGAGGCTGGATGAGTAATTATTGGTACTGTGCTTTCGAGGAGTTCACGTCCCAAGTATGAGGTTACTTTTTAGATTCCATACTGGTGCCTTACCACTGGAATGTCATGGGACGCAAATGGGCCTCAAACCTGCACAGGGGAGCTGCCGACTTTGAACGGTACTTCACACAGATTTTCACAGTGCTTGTTTGTTTTTCAGTTTATTATAGGGCTCTCTCTCTGTGTCAAGTAGGGAATGTAGCTGAGTGGGCTGCACAGTAGGCAGCTGCTACAGGTGAGAGGCATAACGTTACACGGGCTCCAAGTTAACATTTGTGTGAGACCCTCACCTTACAAGAATATGAAACACTGATGAATGCAGAAAACTTTTTTTTTTTTTTTTAAAGGCAGAGAGCTGGCTGGTGACTTAGTGAATGGTACACACAGAGAAAGATACATAATGATTGTTTAAGCATCACAGTGACTGAGCTAAATTTTTATTGACCTGGTTCGTGATGTTTGCAATCCCTTAACTTTTCTAGGATGGACACCAGGTTCTGGTGTCTGAAATCCCACTGACACGAAAAGATCAACAACTGTTTTCTGACATAATTTCCCCCTCCCCCTCCACAACCTTCAGTGGCTCCCTTCTACTTGGAGGTTAACACCTCCATTTTGTGGCTGGGCAGGCACAGATTCTCACACAGGCCTGGGAACAGGTTTGATAGTGTCAGAGACAGAGTTTTTGTCTTGTCCGCATCTAGAGAAAGAGGAAGAGGTCTCATACTAGGCATAGTTCAAATGTTCCAAGGAAGTGTTACATTAGGAGAGGGTGGTAGGCAGGTCAGAGACTAGCAGGAAAGAGAAAAGCAAAAAATCATGAGAAGCCAAGTTTGAGGGGGAAGAAAAGAAAACCCAATAAATCCTCAAGTTAAAAAGTTGAAAAAGAATACTACAAATGCCCTAAGGGGAACTAATAGAGGTGGGCGTGAAATATTTCACAGGGTTGAGGAAATTTCTGCCAAATGGCACCTTCCCAGAAGTACTGGGTGGTTGGGAACTTTGATATTTCCGCTTCCTGGCCTCAATCTAACTACATAAAATCTAAATTTATTTGTAATCACTTTGTACTACTCCAGTTTCTCTGGGTTACTGCAAGTCCTTTATTCATTGACTTTACTCATGTAACCCTCTTCATCTCAGCCAAACCAAATTCTACCCATCCCTAATGGCCAAGCATTGGACTCCTCACTACAAAATTTTTCACAATCCTTCTGGACTCTTAATATCTGTTGAAACCAAAGTACATTTCTCATACCATTTATTTGACCCGTATCATGAAATGCTTTCAGAGATTTTCTGTTTCTTTTGTATATGGCCTCTTGCATATTGGATATTCATATATTTATCTCTTGCATGATACATTAAATTGCTTATGCCTTGACCTCCCAAATCGATCTCAGTCCAGAGAGTCATCCACCATATATGCAGATTACATCCATTTGGGTTATAAGATTTACACATAAGAAAATAAACACTCTGGGTTGAGGGTTTAGGAAAGATTCCTGGCAACTGGTGTGTGTTAGGAAGGCTTGATGGCGGCTGGGGAGAAGAACCCAGCAGTTGAAGGATGCAATAGACTCAGAACCTTTGGGATTAGCGTGTAGCCTCTGTAGAAGAAAAGCCCATAGTAACAGCAATAATTGGTAATAATCGTTAGCCCAGTGCTAAATGCTTTACTTACATGATTTCATTTAGTCCTTCAACAATAAATTTAATTTTTTGGTAGGTATTATAATTCTCATTTTAAAGAGGAAATGGAGGCTTAAAAATGGTGATGAATTTACCCAATGTCATGTATGCTATTGAGTAGAAGTGACCAGATTCCAAAATTGTTTTAACTCTGTTGTACTTTGTTCCAATAACAATGGGATTTATGTATGACATTTACAGTGTCAAAGGAATGTGAAAATTTGGAGCTTTAGCTGCTCTGTCAAAGATTTGGGAACTGTAAGACCCTAGTGGAATAGAGACTACAATTTATGATGTAAATGCTCAATTTTGTATCTTATTCTCACTTCTTGTTCAGGCCCTTCGCATTCCCTCCAAACATCCACACATGAGATATTTCTTTGGAGCATTATTTACCCCTTGTCCAAGGGCTTCTCTGATTACAAATAGTGGAAGGGAACCGGGACACAGACATCTAGTCCTGCTCCTACTACCTAGAATTGTAGGCCACTGAGATGGGAGGTCAGGGGGACTCTGGCTTTATCTGAGCTGCTTAATTATGTAAAAACACAGAACTCTACCAAATGATACCTTGTTGATCATTAATTAAAGGTTTGAGGAAACAAGCATTTATTACCTTATTCTCCATTGTTATTTCATAAAATGATATATGTTTTTAATTATATTTGTTAGAAAGTTGCTATTTTCTTTTTAATTTTGCCAGGTAAAAAAACCAAAAACAAAAAGAAAACCAAACAAAACTGTAATATTTTTGCCCCTACCATCATGCTATAAAGGAGAGGATATTTTAACACTAGTAAAATAGAGAGGGCATAATTTCAGAATTAAGATGAGTCGTTTAGTTTCTGAAAACCTCACTCTATCCTCTTTATTGTCTATTTCTTTTCCTTGGTGTGGTGAGGACTTTGTCATAGCCTTTACCCATCTACTTACTGGTGTTTGGGACCCATTGAAGTGGATAATGTTAAGCTCATTTGCTCCCTTCTGTTGTATCTATGAAATATTCGGGCTCTTTGTATACAGACAAAGCAGAGGAGAATTTAAGGCACTTGACTGCTTCAGGGCAAGTTTCACTACACATCTGACCTGGATTCTGTTTTGTGTTCACATGAAATTATTTGTCCATTGACCCACATCAAGATTTCTGCCTCCGTTCTCCCCCTCCTCTCAAGTTTGGTGCATCAATCACATATGGAAAAGTCTATGTAAAAATATCAATGACACCACCAGATCATGTAGAAATACATAGTGAATCCACGTACTCAATGCCTGGAGGTTTGTCGAAGGAAGAATAATGTTAGGGTCAGCAACTCTCACACCATGGCATCTCCTGGCATCTCTCACACCGTGAAGTGTTTAGCTTACTAACTTTCTGCAAGATTGTGTCTCCCAACTAAAACCCGATCTTTCTAATTGTTCTCAAAAGCAAACTGTGTCCAGGGAGGCGGGTTTTGCTCAGCTGGGGATTCTCTGCTGTGAGCTTTTCCCCTTGTTGTCCATCACAGCTTGGGTTTGGCAATTATTAGGAGTCATGGCATGATGCGGTGACTCCCTGTAGTTTATTGAGAGAGTGGGGCTTTGCGATGGGAGGACAAAGCAGGGGATCTGATAGTGGCTCTGAAATCTATGGAGATGGATTGTTGTGAGTTAGTGGTGTTAAGTTTGGTTCTGTTGCCATGGTGTTTGGCTACTTGGATTGTTTGTTTTAGCTTTTGTAAATGTGCCCAGATATGGGATGTGCATTCAGTCCACTGAAAGGAGGCTGAGGAAGCTCAGTGAAAGAGGAAATAATTACACTCTGGTTTGGGAATGAGTCAGAATCCCAAGGTATTATTTATTACTTGGGTTCATATAAATGCACTCCTCAGCTTCCTTTTCAGAAATGAATTTCTGCTTTCATTTCATGGTAATCAATATTTGCAGCCCTGATCCCTGCAATCAAACATGGAGCTCAGATTAACATTCAAACTAACAATATTTAAACAGGAAATTTGAACTTGATATGTGGATTACAGTCTTTATGCTTCAAACAAGACAAGGTTTACATAATCAGCCTTCATAATATTTTTTGCCAGCGTCTGACATTTTCCCCTGGTTTTGGCCTTTCTACTTTCAATGTGATGTTCTGAACAAAAATTATTACCATGTAAACAATTTTTCCCCATTTCTTCATCTAAAACTTGTGTAGGATGACTTGCCCATCAGTTTTCTAACCAGAAATTCGATGGCTGTCTCGCTGTGGATCCAGTGAAATAGGTGGAGCTTCCCTGCCCCAAATGTGAGCCCCAACTGTTCCTACTTGCCTAAAATCCCATGTAAAATACTTCAGAATCCTGACTGCTCAGTGTTCCCAAAGAGCAAATTTCAACAAACCAGGTGAACCAACTTAAGTGTCCTCATATAGATGGCCAGTGTAGGTCTTCATTTATTTATTCATTCATGCATGCATTGTTCTTTCATTCTTGCCTTCAGACAGTTCATAATGCATTTATTTACCTGTTTGTTCACAAGATAATTGTTATGCATTCAACAGAAATTGAATGGCACTTTACGAGTTACCAAGGAAAAAAGATAGAGTGGGGGAATTAGAAATAAATAAGATTTACCTTCGAGGGGGACACAATGTAATTGGAGAAGACATGAGCCCATAGTAATAGTGTGGTGTATTACATTCCCTAGCAGAGATAGTTTTGAAGCATTACAGCTCTGGAAAAGAGTGGTTTATTTTAACTTGAGTGCTGGTGAAGACAGCTGGAAAAGCTTTATGGAGGGCATGGACCTTTATCTGGAATTAAAGATTATTTATTTATTTTTTAGAGAGAGAGTGGGGGAAGGGCAAAGGGAAAGGGAGAGGGAGAGCGGATGGATCTTAAGCAGGCTCCTCGCCCAGTGCAGAGCCCAAGGCAGGGCTCAATCTCACGACCCTGAGATCATGACCTGAGCTGAAACTGAGTCGGACACTTAACCAGCTGAGCCACCCAGGTGCCCCTGGAACTTAAAGAGAGTCTAGTTTTGTCTGGGAGACAAGTTGTGGGGAATTTCAGGTGGAGGGACCTGGGCAAAGGTAATGATTTCTAATAAAAAAATGATTTGGTTTAGAAATTTTACAAGTTGAGATTCACTCTTGTCCCTTTTGTTTTTTATTTAAATGATGCCTAACAACTGGCTAGACTGAATATTTTCGATGATCAGCTGGTTGCCTTGGCACATTGTAGACAGAGCCACAGGGGAGCTAAGTCATCTACCACGGTCTGCTTTGTCAATCTTGGATTCTCAGGGGGAACTGAAACCCAAGTTTTCTGACTTGTCTTCATTTGCTACTTAGCATTATCATTCTTTTACAAGTTAATAATAGACTCTGCAAGTTTTAGGTTGCAGTAGATTGGAATCCATACTAAAAATTAGCTTTAATGTAATATGTTGCTTAAAAGTTTAACATTTGCATTGCTTCACAAATCAATGATATATTGATGACTCCTAACACCATATCCCAGATGCTCTTCTGAGCCCTTCCTGTACATCCTGAACTGCTTCCTAGACATCTCCCCAGAAATGTGCCACAGAAACCACACATTTCCAAAGCTAAACAATGCATCTTCTCTCTTAACTGGCTCCTTCTATTTTCTATCATAAAGTCATCACCAGTAATACTTGGTGGAAGCATCAGGGTTACTACTGTTTTTTCCTTTTACCACTCTAGGTGGCCATCTAACTCATGTCTTACCAAGTCTAATCACATTTAATGCTGTGGTCTCTCTGCCTCTAGTCTCACCCCACTCCAATCCACTAGTGTTTTTTTTTCTTTTTTTTTTTTTAAAGATTTTATTTATTTGACACAGAGAGAGAGACATAGCAAGAGAGGGAACACAAGCAGGGGGAGTGGGAGAGGGAGAAGCAGGCTTCCAGCCGAGCAGGGAGCCCGATGCGGGCCTCGATCCCAGGACTCTGGGATCATGACCTGAGCCGAAGGCAGACGCTTAACGACTGAGCCACCCAGGTGCCCCTCCACTAGTGTTTAAGAAAAGTTGCTCTACTCATTCCTTTATTTTTTTTTAATTTAAATTCAATTAGCCAATACATAGTTGGTCATACTCTGTGTTGGCTGTACTCATTCCTTATCAAGGTATTCAGAACACTTCTTTCTTATTTTGCCACAATCTCTGAATCCTTGAATATTGACATTTTGAACCACCAATCAACTTGCTGTTCTCCCAAAACACCATCTCTCTCTCTCTCTTTTTTTTCTAGTCTCTTTAATTCTCTTTCCTTTCTCCTGGGAAACAGACCTGAGGTACATCTTCTGTGATTCTTGCTAAAACACTCTCAGAAAGATTTTTCTCAGCTACTTCTTTGTTTGACCCATATGTTGTCTGCACTACTGTGAGAAAACATGAAATAGCAACTGCCATTTTGTTTCTGAACAATAATTTCTTGTTCATCTTGTGTCTCCTTCTCAAATAATTAATGCAATATTTGGTATATTTTAGTGTGAACAATTGCCAAATCTATGGTAATCTTTCTGAATATTGCACATTCACTTGAATGCAGTAAGATGCCACTGATTTCTCAGGAACAAGAACTTTATATTTGAGGAATTTTTCATCTGTAGCATCTTCTAAATCAGGTATTATTCTGCCACGTGCATTTGGAGCTTGTATAAGTTCCTTTGGGAGAGGGAGAGGAAACTATCTAACATTCAATAAGACTAGTTCCAGAAAAGGTTAAGTTTCTATATGGTTCAAACATTTGTGACTTCTAGACTCTCATTTATAGTAGCTACAAAATCAGAGCCTAACATATTTTAATCTCTGTTGTTGAGTTGTCCTAGAGATGGTTGATATTGAAGATCTTTTTTAAATTCAGTATCAGAAGCATTAAATAGTATTATTACTGACTCTGAAAGTTACCCTATCCTAAGTCTTTATCTCAAAGTTAAAAAACAAAACAAAACTTATGCTTAAGTTATTAAAAAAATTCAAAAGCAATCTTCTGAATCAACTTGTGCTACTTAATTATTTAATTCTGACTTTTTGAGAGCCTAATGACAGACCTAAGCCTTGCTGACTTTAATGAAGTCCAATTTCAAATCTCATTTTAAAAAGAATCAAGGGAAATTTCTGCTCCCGTGTTATTTGGCAAGACTTCTCTGCCTCCATTTTCTCTTTTGTTGAATGAGCATTATCAGTTAGCTGTGAAGAAGTTCCTAGAAAAAAATTGTTATTAATTTAATGTACATTTATTAGTCACTTAGATAATGGGAAAGTTTGGATGCAGATTCAATTATCAAGTCCCCGTACATTTTCAACAGTCTCTGAATCAAGAAGAATGGTCCATTAATTACCTGTATTGTCAAGGGAGTCACTCGGGAGACTTTGGAACAAAAGGAGTATTCATTAGTAGAAACAGAAAATGGATGGAACTTGAGTTCTTCATTTCTCGGTTTCATGCCAACTTTGAAAATGGCCTCGCTGCAACTCTTAACAGTGGATTCCTGTAATTACAGACGACTTAATAATGTGTTTAGAACACCAGGATATGGCTTGTATTGTCACTCATAAATGCAGCTTTTGGTTGGAGTTCTGCTGTAGGGTGCTCTTTCTTGTGCTAGGAAAACTTGTAGAGCTTGAAGTTACCTTCTGATCCAATTTCTTTGTAACTGGGCCCAGACTCAAGGTTAACAGGGAAAGAGAAAAAGTTGTCTCTCTTTGGCCTGCACTACACAACTGTCTCCTTTGGGTATCCAGAGCCTTCCATGCAGCCACAGGTGCTTACCTTGGCTCACGGTGAGTTTCCTGTATTGATGAAGGATGATCTTTCCAGTATGTGGTGGTTTCTGGAATGCTGAAGTTCTTGAAATCATACAGATGCTTTGATTCATGAAAATTATTCCACAAGGTCAAGTCCGTTATTCTACCCATCTTTAACTCATTCATTAATATTTACTGAGAAGTTCCAGTGTGTCAGGCAGCGGGACACAGTGAGTACTGTGACACGCCCCTCACTCCAAGACACTTACAAATATAGGAGGCAGAGGCAAATAAAAACACTGGTGCCACACCCTCAGTTCTCTTTGGTGCTGGCTAGTTGTGTCATCCCATTGCAGATGAAGAAATCGAAAAAGAGGCAACACGGCTGGTTAAATGCTAGGAAGTGCTAGAATTTAAAATATGGTGGTCTGAAGATAGAGCACAGGATCTTACCAAGTCATAGTCTTATTCCAGTTATTGCACTCATACGATTGTTTTGAGGAATAAATGAAATAACCCATATAAAGTTGCATAGCACTTGTCATATGCTAAACGCCCAAATAAATGTGAAATGCTAAATGTCCATTGACATTATTGCTCTTTTAATTATTATCACCCTGTCACTCATGTTGGAAGAGCATAGTGGTTAAGCATGTTCTGTGCTTTACAGACTGCAATCAAATCCTGACTTGGATACTAAAAATGCATGTGACCTTGGGCAGGATATTTAACTCCCTCGGACCTCAGTTTCCTGGAAAATGGAGATGATAGTGGTAGCTCTCAATGGAAAGTAACCTTCAAGGGAGCAGTGATGCTTTCTGTCTTGCTCTTTGCTCTAACCTCAGCTAATAGACCTCTGCCTACCGTAGAGTAGGGGCTCAATATAATATTTGGTGAATGAATGAATATCTCCTAGAACTGTTCTAATGTTTAAATGAGTTAATATATATAGAGTGCTTAGGAAATGCCTGTATGAGATAAGTGTTCAATTAATGTTAACTTGATTTTATTATATTATTACCATTATTATTGTTATTATCAAATGCCGCTTCCCTCATGAGGCCCTCACTGATGATCTCAACAGGACATGGTCTCTTTCTTCTCTGCACATGTAAAAGTATTTGATTGGGCTTATCTTATGACACAGCTTCTTTTTTTAGGTATAATTTTTCATGGTTTACCTCCTCTAGGAGACTGAAACTTTTGTGACCATAGGCATTGCTAAAACATCTTTGTGGCTAGCACAACATGTTAGCAAACCTGTACTCTGACAACTCAGTCTTTCTCTTGCTGAATTAGGCTCCTATATTTTTGCACTAAGATTTTGTTTGTTTGTTTCTTAAGTCAGGTATACCAGGTTGGTAGAGAGACAAAAAGGAAGACAGATCTGCAGTGTCGTGGCTTTTCAGGGAAGACAGTAGATACTGCCCCAGCCAGGTTCCTCCCTTCTCAGATGGCGTCTTCCTCCTCTAGGTGCTACTTAGAGGTGTCTGATGGAGGAGTGCAGGGATGAAGGGAAGATGAAATCAGCTTTCTTTCCATGACTCTTAATGACACAGGATGGACATTGAAGTCTCCTCTGAAAGTAGGTACTGTTTAAAGGGAGGAGAGAAAAAAAAATAGCTCTCTTAAGTAAGAGCTGTGTGTGTATAGAGCTTTAGAGCTACAAACAGCATTTTCAGATGGTCTGTGGGTGGGTGGAGGATGTGAAAGGACACAAGAGAGGTAAAGTCTAGGTGAGAGATGTTCAGATAAAAGAGAGAGCTCATTCCCTTAGGATAGGGTTGAGGTGAGGCATTAAGAGTGCCCTGTTTAATGCATGTCATTTGGAAATTAGTATCTTAGTAAGGTAATTCCCAAAGGAATGGTTCCACCAAGTGGTAGGATGCTGTGGTGGAAAGCAAAACAGAACAAAGCATGTGTTTTGGAGCCAGACTGACAGTGATTCTAATCCAGGCTTTGCTGGATAGTCTTGGAAGCCTACACCTTCTGAGACCTAGCAGCATCATTTGTAGGGCGCCTCGGTGGCTGAGATGGTGAAGCGTCTGCCTTTGGCTCAGGTCATGATCCCAGGGTCCTGGGATCAATTCCCGCATCAGGCTCCCTGCTCAGCGGGGAGCCTGCTTCTCCCTCTGCTTCTCTCTCTCTCTCTGTCTCTTATGAATAAATAAATAAAATCTTAAAAAAAAAAAAAAAAGCCTACACCTTCTGAAACCTAGCAGCATCATTTGTAGAGAAATAACCTGAATGTGGTAGTGGATGTTATTAGAGCTTACCATATTCTTCTGGGCCACGGAGGACCATACCTCTCAGCCCTTTTGGAGTTTGGTCAAGTCATATGAATAATTTTGGACAATGGGTTGTAAGCCTAAGTGACACAGATCACTTCCAACCTAAGGCAGTGAAATGCCATGGCACAATTCTACAATCTCTTTTTCCTATAAGCAGCCCAAAAGAGGCCTTGCGTTGAGATGGGGCTACAAGATGAAAGCATCTTGGACACTCACCACTACATGGAAGACAGTTGTCCCAGAAAGTTGGCCCATTAGTTTATCTATATTTTCTTATTCCTTAGCTCAACAAGGGTAGATGAACTACATAGCATAGCAATATGGCACATTATAGGCACTGAGTTAGCTCTCCTCCGTTGGGGGTTCCAGGGAGATGGTTTGGAGTAAGAGAAATGTAGGAACATTTGAGTCCATGTAGGTGTCCAATTATATACCACCTTTGTGAAAGACTAACACTATTACTTTTATTTGGCATCATGACTTCATATGCCAGAAAGCACCTGATACAAAAATGGTGCTCAATAAAACTTTGCTGAATAAAAGGGGTATGGGAGTCTGAGGTCATTTATTGGGTATTCCAAATGGAGTGCTGCTATTGGGTGGGATATGTTGGTTAGATATTTCCTTAAATTTGCTTAGTACTTTAAAGCTAGCAACTCAGTTTCAGAGATGTTACTTGCAGTATCTCATTTAATGAATGATATTACATTGACTGTATTCTTTTCCAAAAGCTTCAGTCTTCTCAAACAGGACAGGTTAGTCCTCACTTCCAAGGTAGCATTATTTGACATAGAATTGACTTGGACAGAAAATGAGGCAATAGTGTACACAGACTTGCTACTTTCAGTTTTATAGTATGTGCACCGCTCAAAGATGGTCTCTATAGGCCAAGCCATGTACCCTGGCTGAAGGATGCATTCTCTTAGGAAGGGGTGCTTTCTTTTCTTGACATGGGTGCATCTGGGTTGCATCTGACCTGTGTGAGCGGGGTTACTTTCTCTCCTTTGTTTGCCCAAAGTGAATTAGTATCAGCTTAGGGTACAAATATATAGACACATTGTTGTGGTAGCCAGCCTTCCAAAATGAATCCAGGTAATAGCCATCTCCTGGTCATCATGCCCTTGTATAACCCCCTCCCCTTGAACGTGGGCTGGACCTAGTGACTTGCTTTCAATGAATTGAGTATGCCAAAGACAATGGGCTATTACTTCCTAGACTCAGTTACAAAAGGCTATGACTTTTGTCTTGCCAGCACTCTCTTTATGGTTGGTACAATCTTTCTTGACTTCTTACTTGCTCAGTCTGGGGATGCCAGCTTCCATACAAAGAGGTCAAAGTGGCAAGAAACTGAAGGTGGTCTCTGACCAATAGCCAGTGTGCAACTGAGTTCCTAGTCCAGAAGTCCCTGAGAACTAAACCCTGTCAACAACCAATGAGAGACCTCAGAAGTGTATATTCTTTAAGTGAGACTTGAGGTGAATGAGTCCCTGGCAGACACTTGATTCCAGTCTTTTAAGAGACCCTGAGCTGGGTGACCCAACTAAGGCATGCCCAAAGCTCTGACATACAGCAACTCTGAGATGTGTGTTGTTTATGCTGCTAAGTTTTGGAGTAATGTGTTATGCAGCAATGGAAAAGTAATGTAATGTAAGTAAAATGCCTTTCTACTGCTCACCTGTTTTTTCCTCTTCCAATGATGCTTACGTTGCAGGTTCATCCTTATATATTAGCCCTTATGTCCAGCCCTTCTGACCAGCACTATGTGTTACATGCCCCCCTTTGTGCATCCTTATATATTAGCCCTTATGTCCAGCCCTTCTGACCAGCACTATGTGTTACATGCCCCGCTTTGGGCAGCATGTTATGGAATCACATAAAATTAGACAAAGGTATTTCTCAAGCAGAGAAACAGCCACACGCATAGAGCAACAGATGACCAGTACTAGGGGTCAGGTGGACAAGTAGTGTACTCTTAAGGTTTCATACAAACAGTCATTCTTGGCCTGGCCACCCGCAGAATCCCTGAGCAACTACCTGGATGATCTGTCGACACAGGCTCTCTTTCAGGGCTGAAACAATTTAGATGTCTTTCCACTCAAAGCAAGTAAATGATAATAGAAGACCCATCATTAACCCAAGGGCACATGTATACCAGGTCCAACCACAAATCTGTAAGAAGTTTAAATGTTTGTGTCTATGCTTCAATGTCTAGATACCTTTAATAGCAACTCTAAGGAGAAGGTACTGGTCAGGATATCCTTTTGAGAAGCAGCATTTAGGAGTATAGCCAGTTTTCCCATTTTTCTTGACAAGTCCTTGAGTGCCACTGTTGGTAGATGGACCCTGGGATCCATAGATAGACTCAAGTCATTGTTCTCACACTGTAGATACCAAATGATTTTACTGTAAGGACCACACACATAGAAACTAGGCTGATTGAAATCTGGACTTAAATCCATATAAACCTGTTCAGATGGCAGTCCTCAGTGGTACTTGGGTGAGCTCAGTTGGGAAATAGTTCAAGTCAGTAAAAACATTGAATTAAACTGATAACATCTAATTGATTGAGAGCTTACCACATGGAGAGGAGAGACCACAGGATTTGGGTCAGCAGTTTAGGCTTTATGAGCTTGAAGTAATTAAATGGTTGGGGGGTAGGCAGTACAATATGATGTGGTTGGGCATTCACTCAGTAAAATTATACTTGCAGCACTTTAAAAAATCAGCCCTGAAGCAAACCTTGTGATTTTTTTTTATAACAATAAAGAAGAGATATATTATTTCTATCTAGAGGTGATGTCATGCAATAGAATTCTTAGAATAATATATGTAGTACTTAGGAGCAAAGTTTTAGGGACAAAATGTCTCAGTCAAACCTGGCTCTATCTCTCACTGTGTGACATTGGGAAAGTTAGTCTAACTTTTCCTCAGTTTCCTCATCTGTCAGATAAACATATTTACTAATAGTACCCAATTCAGGAGATTGCAGTATGGATTAGAATAGCTCCAGGGATATTGAATGGAAAGGCAGATGAATTCAGTGGTTGTACACATGGACTCTCAAGCCAGACTACCAGGATCTGAAGGTCAGCCCCACTACTTCATATGTTTGCTAGCAAAGCAACTTTGCACATGGTTAAATTTCTCTGTGCCTCAGTTTCTCTCCTGTAAAAGGGGGTGATAATAATTGTACCTATTAAGTTAGGTGGTAGTGAGAATTGACTTGTTCATTTAAAAAAAAATGTATTGACTGAGCTTCTATTATAATCCAGCCACCATTGTAAGTGTTATCAGTATGCCAAAAATAATCACTGTCTAGGTGGTCATGTTTTGGTAGAGTGAGAGAGAAAACATACACACACACATTTTAGGAAGGGGAAGAAGATTAGGAGTGCCAGCCAGGGAGGAGACTAGGAGTTGGGGATGCCAGAAAAGGGATGAGAGTTGGGGGTTCCAGGAAGGGGGTGGGCATATTGTAGCAGCAATAGATAGAGTGTTCAGAGTTGGCCTCATTAACATGAGGGTGTATGAGCAAAGACTTGAAAAAGATTAGGGGCTATCCATGCAGAATCTGGGAGGAGTCTCCCAGGCAAAAGGCCCAGATAGACCAAAGCCCTTAGCTAGGAACATGCCTGGCATATCTGAGGAACAATATGAATCCAGTGTGCCTGGACTAGTGGGAAGCCACAGCGAGAAGTAGAAAGTGGGATGAGAGAGCTAATGGGGGTTTCCTGAACTGTAGATCCTTGGGCAACTGTTAGGATCTTTGGCTTTAAGTCTGAGTAAAAGGGCCTATACTCTAAGATTATAAATGGAGAAGTGACATAATCTAGTTTATGTTTAAGAGGATTGTTCTGGCTGCTGTGTTGAGAATAGATGTAGAGAGATAAGCACACCAGTGGGAAGGCCTTTGTGGCAGACATTCTGTACTGTGGGTTCTTCTGCATTTCCCAGGATCCCTTTCAGCTACCTTGACCACGTACTGGGCTCTGTCCAGTGCAATGTAACCACAGGTAATCACATTATCTCACTTCCTGTTGAGGCCCCGAAGCCCTAGAAATTGCAGAGCCATCAGATGGAAGAGGTCTGGGATTTCTATAGTACAGCTAGAAGGAGAGTATCCCAGGAGAACCACCAGACCATGGGCATCGCCTTTGAACTTTGCATGAAATAAACGTCAACTTTGAAATGATTCATGCATCTTAAGTGTTCAATTTGAGAAATTTTGATGGTTGTACAAACCTGTGTACACATATCCCAGACAAGATATAGATCACTTTAACTACCCTAGACAGTTTTTTAAATGACCTTTAGTATAGGATTTTCACTTACCACCAAGATAAGTACTTTCGGACTTCTATTGTGAGTTTTGCCTGTTTGTGGACTTTGTGTAATTGGGTTATTCAGTCTGTACTCTTTTGTGTCTGGCTCATCTTCAACATGATGTGTTGGGGGTTCTTTCATGTTGTTGTACGAGCAACATTTCATTTGATTTTATGGTGTGTAGTATTCTATGATGATATTACAGTGCATTTAGAGATGGTTGGGTTGTTTCCAGTTTTTGCCCATTATGAACAAATCTCTTAAGAATTCCTAAGAGAATTGCGCAGTTCTTTTGTTGGGGGATGCCTTTCTTTCTCTGGGGTAAATACTTGGGATGGAATTGCTAAGTCATACGTAGATGTATAACTTTGTAAGAAATTGCCATCCAGTTCTCCAAAGTGAAGGAACGATTTTATACTCCCACACCCTTACAGTTTTTCTTCCTTTGTGTATACTCGTCCTTTTAAAAACTTACATCTTGTATTTGTTTCTTGCTGGTATATTAGAAATAAAAGTGATTTTTAATGTTATTCTTGTGTTAGGGAAAAATTCTGAACTCTTTTATTAATAATGAGATTGCACATCAATCTTCTTAGATTTTTCTGTGCCTGTTAGTTAATTCCTACCAGGTACAAACATGCTGTCATGCTAAAACATTCTCACATAACCAGTCTCTCTCCTCAAAGAGTTTACAATTTAATTTTGCATATAGGGGCAGAGTGTGATATTTCTCACTAAATATCCATATGTTCCTCCACATTTCCCATCCTCAATTTGGATGGTGTCAATATCACTAATTGTAGCCAATTCTTAACTCTTTTGAGGCAGTTATAAACGGGTGTGGCTTCTCTCTGGTCCTGATCCCCCAAACCCTAACGTCCCCCCTCTGTTTCTCCTATGCATTTAGCTGGAAGCAAAGGATTCTGAATAAAAGAGTTGAGGATAGAAGCAGCCCAGATTCTTAGATAAGAGCACTGCTGTAGGGGCGCCTGGGTGGCTCAGTCGGTTAAGCGTCTGCCTTCAGCTCAGGTCATGATCCCAGGGTCCTGGGATCGAGTCCCACATCGGGCTCCTTGCTTAGCGGGGAGCCTGCTTCTCCTTCTCCCTCTGCCTCCCTCTTCCTGCGGCTCCCCCCTGCTTGTGCTCTCTCTCTGTCAAATAAATAAATAAAATCTTAAAAAAAAAAAAAAAGAGCATTGCTGTAGGGCCACACAGTTCACACTGGATGGTGATTTTAAGTGAGAAATAGGGCTTTGTTAAGCTATGGAAATTTGGGAGTTTATCCACACCTGAAGCTTAACTTAGCTTATTGTGACTGTTACAAAAAGAAGTTAATTACAAAATAATTGGTGCTACCTTAAGATTAAACTCGGGGTGCCAGGGAAACGCAGAGGATACCTACCCAGTCATAGAAGTTAGAGAATGCTTTCTAGAGGAATTAAAGTCTAAACTGAGATTGCAAAAATGAATAAGAACTATTGTGTTCCAGCACAGTTCCTAGCACATGGTCGTTCAAAAATGCTTTCTGAATGAATCAATGAACACTATCAACAATCAGAACAGAGGTGTGTTCCTGAGGACATCTGCAAAGGGTTTCTGATTAATTTAACCCTTGAAAATGTGGTATTTTGTTTGGGCAACTCCTAGAGACTAGGACTTTTTGGGAAAAAAAAAACCTCAGTGTATTCCAATTGTGGATTGATGACCAGAAAATGAAAACCTGGCTTCTCACCTGCCTCACACACCACAACATTGAAGCAGCGCTACCCCACCAGCAGGTTTTCCTTGGGGTTTCTGTTCCTGGGGTGTGACAGTATTTACATTTCACAGGCAATTCTGTGAGGCTTCTCAAAAACAGAGGAAGCCAGAGCCCAGAGAGGGTAACTAAAAGCAAAACCAAGCAACACGTGCCCTCCTTAATACCCATCACCGGGCTAACCCTTCCCCCCACCCCTCCGCTCTGAAACCCTCAGTTTGTTTCCCGGGGTCCATAGTCTCTCATGGTTCGTCTCCCCCTCTGATTTTCCCCCCTTCAATTTTCCCTTCCTTCTCCCAACACTACATCAAAAACTAATGATGTACTGTACTGTATGGTGACTAACATAACATAATAAAAAGATAAATAAAAATATTTTGAAATATAAATAAATAAAATCAAAACCGAGAGAGAACAGAGGTGTTTGCTTGTCTCTGGAAGACCACAAGGCCACAGGCTTGGGGGGCGGGGCGGGCAGGGAGAGAGAGAAGCTGAAAGGAGACTGGCCCAGTGACAGCAGTGACCTAATGAATCAGAAGTAAATCCATGGTGACCTGGGGGTAAACATCTGAAGGAAACAGTAACCGATGAAGGAACCTTTTCATTTTGGATGGAAAGCACTGGAAAGAAATCTTAAACTTAGTCATGATCTTCAGTCTTAATACGTTACAACCTGGTCAGCACGTGAAGACAGTGCAGGTCAATTACACAGACTTGTCAATTCTTCCACAAAGAGATGAGGATTTTATTAAAAAGAAAGAGAAACCTCAGAGCTTTGTTTCGACACTTGAGGGGGACAAAGTGAGTGCTCTTTTAATTGCTTTGTATGTTTTCCCTGATGGATGTTAAATACTCATATAATCAAGCCAAATGCATTTTTTTTTCCCTGGTGAGAACTCCTATCTAACCATTGACAGATAGTATTAGGTGTAATATGTTCTGCAAGGGTTGCCATGGTAAGAGTTCATCTGCTTCGCCCCACCATCTTTCCATAAATAACAGAGTGGGAATGCACAGGAAGCCTGTATAGAAAAGATGTCTGGGGTCAGAGCACACACTGAGCGCTTCGCCATGCTGGAGACTCACCAGGGTTTATGTTACGTATGTTTTGTACTAAAAGCTTCCTCTGTTTCTCTTTCTGTTTTCTTTCTTTCCCTCTTTCCTTCTGATTTGGGTTGGTGGCCTGATTTTCAACATTAGATAATTCCGAACATCACCACCGAACGCTGGCAGATTTAATTGAATTAATGAAGCAGCAGTGTGTGTGTGTGTGTGTGTGTGTGTAGATGTAGTTGAATTTTAGTAGCAGCCCACTCCTTGTAAATACCAACTCTGTCGTAATTATATTAGACTTAGGAGTCATCTAATTTTTACCATGGGGTTTCAAACATAGCTTTATGTTTCCTTTCTAGGAAGGAAAACTCGGTTATCACTTGTTTGCCTACTAAACATTTCTAATCCAGTTTCATGGAATTCTTAAGTAATTCTCTCTTTTGGAGTGAATCACTATGAGGTGACATGAAAACTTTCTTTCTTCCCTCTGAGCAGACCAGCCTTTGGTGTTCAACTTAGCAAATGCTCATTTAGCGCTTATTCTAAAAATGCTCTGCGATTTTCTGGGGAATCAGAGATAATGAGGATATGGTCCTTGTCTTCCAGAAGTTCTTACTCTGTTTTCGGAAGAATTAGTTTTCAGAACAATAGTCTTGGGCTTAGAAGGTTTTCTTTGAGGGGCGGAGAGATGGGGTTCTGGGGCAGATGCCTAAATATGCTGGTTGAATGCCATGTAGGTTGAGTCCATAGGTACCTAGGAGGGAGTGAGCGTAACTGACTTGGTTGTCCGAAGGCAGAGCAGGTAGGAAAAGGCACTCTATTTGCATATCCAGTCCTCAGTAGTTGCTAGGGGACCGCAGCAACCATAGGGCTGAGGTCAGAGCAATCAGGAGAGGCCTGTGGCCACAGTTATTTGGTCTCTCCCCAAGAGGCTTCTGTTACCTTTGAAACCAGAGCAGCTCTGGAGTTTCTGCTCAATTCCATCCTTTCTAGCTGGGCCCTCTGGACTTAAAGGACAGTTGTTAAATTGGGATGACACAGGGCCTCCGTATGCATATCCTGACATGAACATTCACTTTTTTTTTTTTTTTAGAGAGAGAAAGAAAGTGCATGCATGTGTGCACATGAGTGGGGGGGAGGGGCCGAGGGAGAGGGAGGGAGAGAATCTTAAGCAGCTCCACACCCAGCGTGGAGCCTGATGCGGGGCTCAATCTCACGACCCTGAGATCATGACCTGAGCCGAAATCAAGAGTTGGATGCTCAACTGACTGAGCCACCCAGGCCCCCCAAACATTCACTTTGGATATTCAAGGTCTTGGCTGAAGAAGGGGCCAACTACCTGGCCAAGCACAGGGAAGTGATTAGAGTAGAACTCTATCTCGATATGTGGCACACAAGATTTTTATACAGCAAACTTGGACAAATGGTTTTGATTTTATTTTCATGTAATAGAAAAGAATTGGCCAGTACATCAAATCTACAATAGAGTAAATAATGTAAAGTAAAATAACGTAAAATAAAGTAAATAATGCCACGATAAATAATCTTAAGAGAAAGGTAGACGCGGGGCGCCTGGGTGGCTCAGTCGTTAAGCGTCTGCCTTCGGCTCAGGTCATGATCCCAGCATCCTGGGATCGAGCCCCACATCGGGCTCTCTGCTCCGCGGGAAGCCTGCTTCTCCTTCTCCCACTCCCCCCGCTTGTGTTCCCTCTCTCGCTGTGTCTCTCTCTGTCAAATAAATAAATAAAATCTTTAAAAAAAAAAAAAAGAGAAAGGTAGACGCATTTAAATAAAAATATTAAGTATAAGTAATATATATAAATATATAAATATTAAGTGTTAGTATAAATGGTTTATCATGTATCAGGGAAGAACAGCAGCTGTAAAAAATGACCCACGAGTCTCACAGACTTAATTTAATAAAGGTTTTCCATGCATGTCACAATCCAGTGTGCCTTGACGTCGTAGCTCTGCTCCATGGAATCATGGAAGCCCCAGGCTTTTTCCAACAAGTTGCCCCAATACCCACTGAGCCTTAGAGTCCTCGGTTAGATTATCAGAATATGGCTGGGAGATGTGGCAACAGGTAAAGCGTGGAGGTAGTTTTAATGGACCAGGCCTGGAGATGTTGGTTATCACACCCACCACTTTCCTGTGGCCCGATTCCAGTCACATGGATGCACAAATCCAAGGGAAGCTGGCAACTTCCATGTGTAGAAGAGGGAAATGGTTTGGTAAACATCTAATCTCTGGCCCACATCAATATAATGAATTTCTTAAGGTTAAACATGAATGAATGACTTATTTTTTTAAAAATTTGAGAGAGAGAGAGATAGCAACAGAGATAGCAAGAGAGAGAGCATAAGTGGGGAGGAGAGGGAGAAGCAGAGAGCCCGATGTAGGGCTCGATCCCAGGACCCTGGGATCATGACCTGAGCTGAAGGTAGATGCTTAACCGACTGAGCCACCCAGGCACCCCTTGAATGACTGACTTATGAGAACTTTGATGAATAGGCAAAGCATTGAGCTCTGGAGGTTTTTGTTTTTTAATCACAACACTGATTGTTTTTTTAGTCTCACCACTGCCATTTATTAGTGAGAAGAATATAGGCACAGTACTCGGTTCCTCTGGGGCTTGAAGGCCCTTTGTGGAGAGTGAGGAAATCTATCTAAAGGGTTTTGGGGAGAACAATAGGCGCTCATGCGTGTTTAGCATCATTGCACAATACTTGGCATGAAGTAGACGCTCATCATATGTTAACTCCCCTCCCTTAATATCCTTTTCTTCTTCAGTTTTTGATTTAAATATTTGGGGAGAGATCTTTGTCGCTGAGAAACCATGTCAGCAATTAAAGCAATAAAATATTTCTTCCCTCAGGGAGAAGGGTGTCTTCTCTTTTCCTGTGTTGGCATGCTTTCAATTTCAATGTCATATTTTAAATTTGTGCACACATTCTAAGAATTTTTTAAATCATCAGCTGTGTTTATTTTTTTAAAACATTTACACACTAATCACTTTTGGTCTAGATAGATTAAACCAAAAGAAATTAAATTAAGCTTTCATAATAAAACCTTGTCTACAATGGCTCAAAATAACCTTTTTGGTGGGTCAGAAAACCTTGTTTTTAATCATGTCTATTTGGTTGGTGCTTTTTATATGGGTCTGTCCTTTGACATTTAGTTAGGACAATGATGAGTCATAAAGTTACATGAAGGAGGCAATTGTCCTTTAATATCCCGCTTCAACCTGAGGCAAGAATTTCTGAAGCCATTTCAGGTTTATAGGGTTAAGTTTTATATTTAGTGGCCCATTTTCCTATTCATCCACTGTCATCAAATTCCCTTAATCTATTGAGAAGTTCCTACTGTAACTTACAAAGCCTCAAACTAAATTAGATTCTAAAACTAATGAAACTTAGCAAATCTAGAGCAGTAACCAAATAATATTCTCCCCTCAGTGAGCACAGGAATGTTTCATTTTATTATGAATGAGGAAATTCTATGACTAATGGGTGGGAAATTAATCATAGCACAAGCATCAGTAACTTATGCCTTACATTTTTCCCATTAAGACGTCTGATGGGGAATTTGTTCTTCCCCAAGATAGAGAAATCTCATAGGTAACACTTAGAGATAGTCAGATGAAGCTCCCCCAAGATTCCTGAGTCAGTTTAGAATTTCTAGTGGACTGAGAAATTACCAAAATGTGTGTTAATGGAAATAATAAAAACTTTTGCGTTTATTTGGCACTTAGTATGCATTAGACCCTGAAGCAGTGTTTCATAGCTGGTGGAGATGAGGTTTCAGCTCCAGCTGGGTGACTCCCAAAGTTCTTTCTTTTACCCTAGCTCTGAAGACAGAACCAGACAAAGACCACTAGTCCTTTGGAATCATCAAGTTTGGAATTGAGGAGGATTCTGCCCACTTCCTGAGACACGGTAGGAAATCAATTCATCTTTCCAAATCTTCTCATTTCTAAAATGGGGATTAAACACTGTTAACTATACTGGAATTAAAATAAAAAAAATAAAATGAGGATTAAAAACATTTGGAAAAATATAGTTTTCTATTTGGTAGGTTATTATTATGCAAAGTACAGGTTCATTTGGGGCTCTAGAGAAACTGAATGGCTGAATGGTCTTTACAAATAGATTGTTTGGCTCAGATGTATTTTTCTGCCTTAATGAACGAGGGTAAATGTTAGTGATGTTGAATGCCATTTGGAATCCATTACATTTCATTCCATGAGTTATAGATTAATCCAACCTAACATTTACTGAGCACTTAACAGTGGGCGAAAATTCATTCCAGTGTTTCATAAGAGCCACAAATATAAATACGCTATGGTCTGGGGCGCCTGGGTTGCTCAGTCAGTTAAGTGTCTGACTCTTGATTTTGACGCAGGTCATAATCTCAGGGTCATGAGATTGAGCCCCGTGTTGGGCTCTGCACTCAGTGTGGAGTCTGCTTGAGATTCTTTCTTTCCCTCTGCTCCTCCCCACCCCACCTCTCTAAAACCTTAAAAAAAAAAAAAAGCTGTGGACTTGGTCAGCAGCAGATTCTTGATTGCAGGTGATAGAAACTAAATAATAATAATGATAATAATAGGAAATGGGTTGGCTTCCCTAACTGGAAGTCAAGGGGTATCCATCCAAGTGGTCAGTGATGCCATCAGCAGTTGGTTTCTCTTCATCTCTCAGCTCTGCTTTCCTCTGAGTTGGGTGTTCTTACAGGTAAGATGGTTTTTTTTTGCTGCCGACCCACAGCCTTCTGGTTTAGCAGCTACCTTAATGACCCCCGTGTAAAAGGAAATTCTCTTTCTGGATAGTTCTGTGTGAATCCTAGGTGTCATTCTTATCAGCCTGGATTGTGTCACATGCCTACCCCCAACTAATCCTTTAAGGGAGGGAGACTTGAACTAGGTGATATTGTACCCATTTTGTGGCCAAGGAGTGGCATCTGCAGCTGTACCAGAAGAGGTGTAGAGAAGAAGTTGTTTCTTAAAGGGACATACGTGGAAGCTGAGAAGTGGATGTGCACAAGAGAGATCATTTTGTCTGGGCTATGAAGGAAGGGTGGGCTTCTGACAGAGAGAGAAAGGGATGAGGTATATTTCAGGTGGAGAAGTCAAGATGAATGTGATAGTTAATTTTATTTGTCAACTTGATTTGTCTAAGAGATGCCTGAGTAGTTGGTAAAAACATTATTACTGGATAAGTCTCTGAGGGTGTTTCTGGAAGAGGTTAACATTTGAATCTGTAGACTGAATAAAGAAGATTGCCCTCACCAGTGTGTGGGGGCCTCATCCAATCCATGATTGGAGGAAGGGAGAATTTGCTGTCTGTTTCAGCTGGGACATCTGTCTCCTCCAGCCCTCAAACATGACTGCCCCTGTTTTGGGTGGCTTATGAACTCAGACTGAATTATGCCAGTGGTTTTCCTGGTTTTCCAGCTTATAAATGGCAGATCATGAGACTTCTTAGTTTCCATAATTGCATGAGCCCGTCCCTATGATAGATCTCTTGCTTCTGTTTCTCTGGAGAACCCTGACTAATACAATGAGTAATGACAAAGACATCGGAAATTTAGTACGATTGAAACATAGGTTGTATAAGGAGGTTCAGTGATAGGGTGGAGTCATGTAGTAGAATGTTTAGAATGCCAAACAAAGAACCTTAACTTTATTTTCTGGGCAATGTGAAGCCTCTGATAACTTTTGGGAATGGGAAGTAAAATATCTCCCACTACATGGCAAGTCCCTTCAGGGCCAGAAGATAACTTATTGCCCCCTTCATGCCCAGCACAAGATAGAGTGCCCAGCACATAGCTGGTCTCATTAAAAACTTGTTGAAGAAATCAGTTTCATTACCAAATGTCTCAGGATAGGTGCTTCTGTGTGTCAGATGCTAACTGCTTTATAGGCACCTCCTGGGTTATCACAGAAACCGGTTGAAGGAGGTGTGCATATTCCATTTTATAGATGAAGACTATGATACTTGTAAAGGTCAGGTGATAGAAGGAGGATGAAGCTTGAGGTCCTCTGCATTTAAATCACAGGCTCCCATGTCACATCAGTGTGACTCCATGTGATCGTGTAACACCTGACAGAATGTTAAGAGCTTTCCATATGTATGCTATCTTCCTCAGGCCTCACTATATTTCCATGAGGTGGGTGTTATTATCATTTCCATTTTATGGCTGATAAAATAAAATTGAGAGAGGAGAAGTAACTCAACCGGAATCCCAGAGCCAGTAAGATGAGGTGCTGACTTGTATTTGGCAATTCTGGGTCCAAAATCCATTCACCTTCCCCAACACAATTAGTTTCCCCACCAGTTGCCAAGCCCTAAACTGAACATGGTGGGGAAGATGATCTGTTAGTGTGTGTGTGTGTGTGTGTGTGTGTGTGCGCCCGCACACGCACGCCAACTCTAATATTCAGAGATTCTAGGTTTCCAACAAAATATTAAATGTGCATAGCACATGTCTCCACTTTTTCAGAGATTATAAAATGAGAGCCATGCAGGCTAAAATGAAAAGATCATTGGAATAAGCTCATGATTTCAGTTGAAGCATTGCTGTTTAAATCTCATGAAACAGGGCTCAGTTAGCTTTCTTAGTATTGTTTTTCTCTTTCATGCAAATATCCACAAATTCTCTGCACTAGAGATCCTTTTACATTCCACTGGGCATTGGGTGTGAACTGGCCCAGTCCATGAGAGTGCTAACTCTTCCACGAAGGGCACTTGGCAAAGTGAACTGGCTTGCAAACCACTTTGACCCTGGAACTTGAACTTTCGTGCAAAGTGGGACATAGTCAGAGCATGTCAGATTCAAATCCCTGCCCAGATTAGGGATGGAGAGGGTGATCTATTTTGTTTCCTCTGACTCTGCAAGTCAAAAGAGAACAAGGATCTCTTTTTGGACTTGGACATGCAGCGAGGTGATAAAAAGAGGACAGTTACAATGATAAAAAAACTAACATCAGCTGAAGGCTTGGGACCGTGTTCCAGGCATTGCACCAGTCAGTATTGATGGAATCTGCCTTTTAGCATGGAGACTTGACTTGCTTTTGGTCTTTAGGTCATAGGTCTCCTTTTCTGGGAGAGGATTTTGGTGGATCTTTTAATTTCATTGACATAGACAAACCCACATCCCAAGACAAACCCAAGAATCCACACTGGGTCCTTGGCAGGGACTCAGTTGACAGTGGAAATACCCAGATGTAGATGCTGCTGATGGCAATATTAAGTCGTTTGTATAGCAGTTTACATTAGACATCTATTTTGTGTCCCTGAAAACTGTGCAAGGTATTTTTTTCCCCTAAATTTTGTTCTAAATTTCTCTATGTCTAAACGTTTTTTGTTTTACGGAAATGTTTGGAAATGTTTGCATGTCTTCTCATCTAAGCATTTGCTCCCAGGAGATGGGGAGTGGAGGGCAGATCACATGTGAGGGATGTGTTGGCTTGGTTTTCTTCTCACTCAGTATTGAAGGAAAGACTGGGAAAAGAGTTGGGATCAGCTTGGGATCGCACGATATATTCCTGGCAGAACCACTGATGTCTGACATCCAGAGTTGACTGACCTTAAATAAACGAGCATTTTAGGAATGGACTGTCAGATCATGTTGATTGCCAGGACTCTGGGATCAGATCACACCTTGTGGGGGGATGGAATGTCCAGGGATGGGAAAGGATAGCTTCCCTGCTGATAGTTGTAGGAAGAGAGTAGTTCTAGACGAGGATATGAGGTGGGACTTAAATAAGAGGTAGAGAAGTTGGGATTAATGCATTCTTTTTTTTTTTTTAAGGTTTTTATTTATTTATTTATTTGACAGAGAGAGACACAGCGAGAGAGGGAACACAAGCAGGGGGAGTGGGAGAAGCAGGCTTCCCGCAGAGCAGGGAGCCCGATGCGGGGCTCGATCCCAGGACCCTGGGATCATGACCTGAGGCGAAGGCAGATGCTTAACGACTGAGCCACCCGGGCACCCCAAGGATTAATGCATTCTTTATTCTCTTTCTCTGTGGGGCTTTTCAAGGGGGCTTGGTGATCAGGTCGACCTAGAGTTGAATTTATGGAGATGGACATTGATTCTGGGTGATATGTGTGGGGGGAATTAAGCAAGAAGTCAGGGACAGATTCTGGTTGGAACAGATACTTCTACTTATCAAGGAGCTGCTTCTAAGTAGTCACAGAGGAAATAACTAATGGTAGATTAGTAACTCCTCTATAAGCCAAGGTGGGCTAAGTCCCCAGTGCAGGACAACTGTCTCTGCAAGACAGCAAATTTGACAAATCAGTTGGTGTCAGAGATTGCAGCCTGCTAGCAAGGTGGAGAGGGTGGAGGAGAATACAAATAATAACAAAGATATAAACAAACATTTGTTGAACATTCATTGAATCTGTACCTTGTTTCATTCACTGTGCTAAGCTCTAGCTTCAAGTACAAATGACTTCTTGCCTGTGAGATGCTCATACCCTGAGAGGCAGGGGGACTGGGACTAATATGGGAACGGCAGATTCACACCTGCCTTCTCACTGAGGGAGAGCTACCAGTTATTGAAAGTGGGATTTCACATGCTGGTGAACCGTTATTTCTTCTCTTGCTTTCTTTGTATTTCTATCTCTGGACAAGAGCTTATGCTTAAGTCGATGTAAGTTAAATGTGGGTGTTGGATACTGTATTTGCATGAAATCATTTCATCTGTGTAACCATCTTTATTTATTTTTATAATTTTATTTATTTGAGAGAGAGACAGAGAGAGTGAGAGAGAACATGAGCAGGGTGAGGGGCAGAGGGAGAAGTGGACTCCCCGCTGAGCAGGGAGCCTGATGTGGGGCTCGATCCCAGAACTCTGGGATCATGACCTGAGCTGAAGGCAGACACTTAACCAACTGAGCCACCCAGGCGCCCCTGTATAACCATCTTTAAAGGTAGGTAGGAAACAGCTCTTATTTCCAGGTTATATAGAGAAATAGGATAGTGAGGTTGAGAGACTTGCCCAAAGTGATATGGAGACAAGGTGGATATCTGGCACTTACACCCAAGGAGGAGAGAGGGGAACATAACAGAAATGAAGGGGTACAAGCTTCTTTGGGTCCCTTGGCCCATCTTCAGGGCCATACATCATTTTCAGTTTTATGACCTCCTCATGGTAAATTCACTCACCCATTCTGTAGCATTCATTCTTCCCCATCTTGCTCACCCTCTGCTCTAGACCGTTTGTGTTCTCCCCAAATTCCTATGTTTGAACCTATTCTCTAGTGCGATCGTTTTAGGAGGGGTGATAGTATTAGAGGCCTTTTTCTGGGAGGTGATTAAGTCATGAGGGTAGAGCCCTCATGAATGAGAATAGTACCCTCATAAAAGAGACCCAGAGAGCTTCCTGGCCTCTTCTACCATGTCAGGCATAGTAAGAAGACAGGCATCTGTGAACCAGGGAGAGGGACTTCCCCAGACAGTGAATCTGCCAGCACCCTGATCTTGGATTTCCCAGCCTCCTGAACTGTGAGGAATACATTTCTGTTGTTTATAGGCTACCCATTCTGTGATATTCTGTTCAGCAGCTCAAATAGATTAAGACCTCCTTCAAATGGCTCACAGTTTATACTGAATTTCTTATCCTAAAGCATGATAGTCCCTTTCACATTTCTTTGTCTATGCATCTCCTGTCCTTTTTGCTTAGGGTGTCCTTCCTCCTTGTACAGTTGATTAAAAAGCACCTTATCTTTTAAAAAAATCAGGCCAACATCAAGTTTTCTAGAAAAAACGTTTAGCATAGTGTTTAAAAGCATGGCCTCTGGCTCTGTCACTTAGCATTTGTGGGAATTCATTAAACTTTAGTTAGTATTTTCATATCTAAACTGTAGCCAGCAGAACTACCTACATCATAGGATTCTTAAAAGTATTAAATATAAAGGACTTTCCATAGATTCTGACACAGAGTGAATGCTGAATAAATGTCATTGTCTTAGTTCTCCACAAAGGTATTCCGGATTCTTTGAGTTAACTACCTTCTCAGATGAGTTGTAGGTATTGTTCATATCTTTATTATAGAATTTGTTGTTATCTTGTAATTATCTATTTAAATGTCTCTTTTTATACCACCTTATCTCTTGCCCCCATATCTATTTCCTGTCAATAATAGTGCAGACTCTGCCTTTGGGGAACTCTAGGCTATGGCAATTGGAATCAGGAAAAGTCCTAGAAAGCAGACTCCAGGAATCTGTTTTGGAGCTGGATGACTCGTGGTCCGATGGCAACATGGGACCCATACTGGTGGGAAATAGTTGGATGACAACCCCTGGATGCAGTGGCCTTAGAATTACTGATGTTTGCACCTGTGATTAATTGGGATGGGATGAAAAGAGTAGGCAAGACATAATTTTATGCAGAGGCTTTGCTAAATAAACAGTTTGGGGAAAATGATAATGATGAGATTACTGGAGTGGATTAACTACATTGCAGTTCTTGGCAAAAGAAAACAATAGACTCAGGGCAATAACCTGCCAACTTGAAGCGTGCCATGAAAGCCAGAAGGGCTTCATGGTTGTTTCAAAGAGTGATGATACCTGTTCTAGATCTGGAGCAGACTCTAGAAAATCAGAGGGCAGAGCTGCAAAGTAGACCAGTTGCACAGCCACGGCCTGTTTCTTTAGTTAGGACCTTGATAGACAAAGAGGGGGAGCCTGAGAACTGGCCCAGGGACATTTGGGTGGATGAGCATGAGGATGTTGAGCCTTCAAACTCCCTTGCGTGTCCAACATAGGAAGGAGCAGCTACCTTCCTCCTGCTAGAGGAAAGCATTCTTTCCTTGCTTGGATACTGTGTGAGGCTCTGCCCTGAGACAGGGCCTCACAGTGCTACCTTGTTCTCCTCAAGATCAGCCTCCATAATGCCTCACTTCCTCTAGAACAATATCCAGGGTCGGATCCTAGCACTCATTGTCTGAGTGGAGAAGTACTGTATGGGCCCCAGGGGAGAATAGCTTACACCCCAAAGGAATTTCAGTAATTGACTCATGCATACTGGTAAGAACTGGAGAAACATTTGTGAGAATGGAATTAGAAGGTATTGGAGCAGGCGGAGGTGATGATAAGGCTGGATAGGGGAGAATTTTTTATGTCAGGGCACTTACTCATGACTCTGGATTTGGGGTCTGGAAAAGATATCTGGGTCTTCTGGGAAGGCACCTTGAAGCTTAAATATAAAGATGAACTACAGTGAACGGGGTGCTGATGCCAGAAACTCCTTGGAAGCGTTTTAAGGCATGGTTCAGAAGGCTCGGTAGGTGGAAATGTTTGAATGGCCCTACTGTGTCCAACCTTGAGAGTGCACCAGCTGGCTGTGTTTCCCAGGAGAACCCAGGGAATACACCCTTCACTAAGAGAGTACGGAATTCGTTGGTGAGGGGTGTACTGGATTTTTCAATAGCCCAGTGGTGGCTGTTTTATGGTTAGACAGTAGGAGATGTTGCCATAAAACTGAGCCCTTTCACATATAAATGATGGATTTTAGGAATGGCAGAAGCCACATGGCTGCATCTAAACACCAGATGCAAGATAGGAATTGTGATCATAATTGGCATCGAGGCCAGAGTGATAATTGGGGTGTTTTGTCCAACAGGAATATGAGTGGTAACTATTATGACATATCTTGGGGGAGAAGGGAGAGGGAGGGAGGAGGGGGTAGAGAGAGAAATGGAAAGTCAATTCAGGTGTTTTCTCAAGTTGTAATGTCAAAGAAGATTGAGCGCTCGTGGGGCACCTGGGTGGCTCAGTTGGTTAAGCGACTGCCTTCAGCTCAGGTCATGATCCTGGAGTCCCGGGATCGAGTCCCACATCGGGCTCCCTGCTCAACAGGGAGTCTTCTTCTCCCTCTGACCCCCCCCCCCATGTGCTCTCTCTCTCTCATTCTCTCTCTCAAATAAATAAATAAAATCTTTAAAAAAAAAAAAGATTGAGAGCTCGTGGGCAAAGGCTGACATCCATTGGCACAATAGGAAATCATGCTCCCTCGTTCAGTCTCCAGATATATCAGTTCACAGACCCAGAACCTACTAATAGAACAAGATGCTGGATCTCCTTGATGATCTCTGAAAGAATAGTTTTATATAGTAAACATACCTCTCTCTGATCCTTCCCTAAAATGACCTGCAGCCATTCAGTGGGGTAATTGCATGGGGAAGGAGGAAACCTTAGGCTTTTGATAGATTTCAGCTGTTAAAGGGTTTGAGCTGGTACTAATACGAGAGTCCTCCAGCTGGGGTGGGAGCCAATGGAAGCATAGGAGTAAGTGGATTTTGGGCCCAATTCCTTATTTTTGTGGTGATTATCCAGGACTCAAATGGGATAGAAAGACTTAGCATCTGGTGGGATGCTCACAGTGGATCTCCAGACTGTGGAATAAAGATTATTAACTTAGAATTCTAAGACTAGAAACTCCTGAAACTGACCTCCCCCATCCGTGGCCAAGAGAGTTGATCAGAAATGAAACTGCTACTATCAAAGATTTAGGGATACAGAGGTGGTGGTTTTCTCATTGCACCTTTCACCAGCATGGGCTCTGCAAACACCAATAGAGAGTAGAGAATTACAAGGGGCTACCTAAAGCTTAACTAGATGGCATTATACCACAGCTGCTGGGCTGGATATGGTATTTTTTGGAGGAGATCAAAGCAGTTTCTAGCATTGGAATGTATATTAGGTTGGTAAATACATTCTTTTTTGACCTCATTAGTTGGGGGTGAGGAGATCACCTTCATAGGGCAGGACAGCATCCACCATTCGCTGTATTCCCTGGAGGCTATGTTAATTCTCCCACACTCTGTTGTAACACTGCCTACGAGAGATCTCAGCCAACTTGACATGGTCTAGACCTTCATGCTGTCCACTCTCCTGATGCCATCACACTCCCAGATTGCCTATCATACTCTGAGTATTAGCAAATACACCAAGTCACATAAGGTTGGATGGGCAAAGCAGCAATTCATTATATGATGGAAATGTATGGAAATGTTGTATTTGGGATGGGCGCAGACAGATCCAAAAGGCATATGTAAATTACATAACTCGATAGCCTAGATTCGTTCCCATATTTTATAATGTATGGCTACCTAGACTCTCAACACACATCTGTGTTGGGGTATTTCCCATGACCAACTGACAAAGGAGGAAAGGACCCAGGCTGGTTCCCAAATGGGTTGGCATGATATGTGGGTGCTAGCTGAAAATGGACCACTGCCCTATTATAGCACCACTTGGGTGGCACTGAAGGACAATAGTGAAGGGAAATCCTTGCGTTGGGCAGAGCTTCACACATCTCGTCATCAGCTTGGTGTGAAGGGAGAAACAGCCCTAGGTACAGATATATATATTTATTCATTCTTAAGGAGTGGCAGATAGCTTGGTTGGAAGAAACATGATTGAAGAATAAGGGAAAAGTTGCTGGTGGAAAGAAGTATGTGGATAATCCTATGGCCATGGGCCCAAAGCTTGAGGATCATTTTATTTCATGTAAATGCCTGACAGAGAGTGTCTCTCATTAAAAAGGTTTTCAATGCCCAGGGGTCCGGGGGACAGAATAATTTGACCTGCATGTCAGTGGCCTCTGTCTTTGGCCAGTGTTGCTTGCTGCAGCCTCAAGGTGACTGGCAACAATAGTTTTCTAAACCGTAAAAAGAATGTTTCTCTTCATTTTATCAATTCCACTCTTTGACCATATTCAGTCTTTTGTTGTTGTTGAGAAGCTGTGCCTTATAAATTCAAAGAATTTGGAATGTTTCCTTTTCGAGACTTTTCTATTTAAAAACTTTAAATTTGGATAATAACAAAAATAAAAAAACACACACAAAGGTTAATTAAAAGAGAAGAGGATATTATCTTAATCTGAAATAAGTGTGCTGAGGAGGAAAATTGTGGGTCTGTGCACAGCTAGATCAGGTTCTGCTCATTTACTATTGGTGGGAACTTGAGTCGGTCCAGTTGTTTTCTCCTGACTTTGCTTTTCCTATCTGCAAAATGGAAATATTGGCACCTTTGCTATAGAATCACCCTGAGGATTAGATTATCCTTTCAGTACGGGAGAGGGGGGTGGTGATATACATACTCACACGTATACCTAGACACACACATACATGAGAGAGAGAGAGAGAGATTTTCCTCCATAATAAATCGTATGCCAGAGTAACAGGATGCAGTATTTTGAATGCGTGGATTTGGAAGCTGGTTGCACTGTAGATTTATTGCTAGGAAGATGTGACTTGTACAAATTAGAAGTCACCAACAAAAAGGGAAAATGCCAATGTAAACATCTCCTTCCTGTTTCTTTGTCGGAAAGTCAGAAAGAAAAGAGAAGAAATTTTAAGCCCAAGAACACGTTTTAAGCCCGTGATTTGCCTAAAATTATAGTCCTCCTCTGCTTCCCTCTTCATCTGGAAGCACCTTCCTCCAGGTCCCTAGGTGTATTTGAGCCACTCAGAATAATTGGCTCATTAGGCTGCCGTGTTGCTCCTCATCCTACACCCACATCCCTCCAGTGAAGCTGGATGGAACAAGCAGGGCTCTCTATTCACACACTGCACAGCTTGCTATCTTTTTTGCATATCTCTAAGTCAAAGAAGACACAAAAGGATGGTGGTCCCCCCGCAAACCCCCCCCCCCCCGAGTTAATTGGCACGCTCTCATCCTGAACTGCGGAGTGAGGAAGCATTTCAATGCCATGGTAATACTGCCCCCATGTGGTCAAATTTTGAAAATCTCTCCCAAATCCTTCAGCCCAGGTAAAACTTACCATCCTTGGACGGAGGCCCTGAGCTCTCAACTCTACAGCTGTGTTGGTTTCCTAGGAGGAGCTACTGTCATTGTTTAGATAGAACAGCTAATTAACTTGTGTAGGGAGGCTGCGTGTACTTGATTTTGGAGCTAGCTGCTAATTCTCCCAATAGTATGATTGTAGTTTTAAACCACTGGTACTTTGAGGTTCCTGCTCTGGGAAGTAGAGGTGAAAATTCACTCTTACGTGGGGTCAGGGAAATAGAGTAATGCAGGCTTTAAATGCCTTGAGATTCTAGATGGTATGGTCTAATAAAATGTATGGGAGCAAAGTGGAATTTGCCTGCAGAAACACTGTGGCTTGAACACTGTCACTTTATTTAGGGGCATAAGCTGAACCAAGTTTTTTAATTTCCTGAGTCCATATTTTGTTCTGAAGAAGTGCTGTGAACAGTACTTTGAACTGAGTTAATTGTATGGATTGTTTCTTGTAAAATTGCATTATAAAATGTGGAATGCAGTGCTAATCTTAGCTTGCCTAATTATTACATATTTGAATATAACCTCAAGAGCCCTTGTGGTGAAAAGTCCCCCTGGTTTCAACTTGCTCACTAACATTTTAGGTAAAATTGGGCAAGTCAGGTGTCTAGGTTTGAGGGCCTCCATTTTCTTATCCCTCGTTTGTGGGTAATAGTTTTGTGCGCTTATCTCCTTGCAAATGTTATTGACATGAGCCTTTTGGGGAGAAATTGTGAAGACTGTATGTGGAATGTGTTATATACCTTGCCTTTTATTCCAGTGACAAGTACTTCTTTCCTCCTACTAACTAGCAATAGGGTCATTCACAGATCACCGAATCACTTCAAAGTAAATAAATAATCCCTACGAATTCATGCCTCATTTACTATAAATTATCGTGGAGCCAGAAGCCAGCATCATCCACAGCCCCGAAGCATATAAAATTGAATGTCTTTAACTGGAGAATACAGTATTAGTTTCTTTGTGGCAGGTGGCAATTAGAATGGGTTCTGTACCTGCGGATCCTGTTGGCTTTCCAGTGCCCCTATCCAAGTGGGTTTGCTGAATAACTTGGATTAAGAGAGTGAATAATTTACAAAGAAAAGTCTCCCTCCTCCTTCCAGCATTAGTAATAAGAGCATGTTCTATTTTCCTTTAGCCCATTCCTCCCTTAAAAGAATGTTTCACATCAGAAAATGCAATTCTTTTCTGACTGGCATTTACTGAGGTCACATTACATTGAGTAGAACTTTCCTTGGGTCTAGTATGATGAACCGCCAACCCACCTGTGCAGATGTCACTCACAGCTCCTCCCAGAGAGGAGGATCAGCACTGCCGAAGCGGGGTGTCTGTGTCCTGCTGGGCCTGAGAGCAGCTGGGCTTTAAGAGAATGGAGAGAAAACGTTTACACATGTACACAACACCCTCTTCTCCTCCACACACATGATTTCTGGGAGAATACACTAAGACTTAAAGGAGTTGAGCCTCCTGGGGGCGCCTGGGTGGCGCAGTCGGTTGAGCGACCAACTCTTGGTTTCTGTTCAGGTCGTGATCTCAGGGTCATGAGGTCGAGCCCCGCATTGGGCTCTGCGCACAGCACCAGAGTCTGCTTCAGATTCTCTCTCCCTCTCCCTCTGCTCCTCCCCCCTGCTCTCTCTCTCTCTCTCCCCCTCTCTCTCAAATAAATAAATAAATCTTTAAAAAGCCAAAAGAATTGAGCCTGAGGAATGAGAATGTGAATGGATAGCTGTAGGAAGATTAGGCCACTTCCATTTCCACTTTTCGGGTTTAATGCTGTTTTTCTTACTATGATCACCTGAGTGCATATCACTTCTGTATAAAAAAAATCATGTTGGGGCGCCTGGATGGCTCAGTCGTTAAGCATCTGCCTTCGTCCCAGGTCATGATCCCAGGGTCCTGGGATCGAGCCCCGCATCGGGCTCCCTGCTCTGCAGGAAGCCTGCTTCTCCCTCTCCCACTCCCTCTGCTTGTGTTCCCTCTCTTGCTGTGTCTCTCTCTGTCAAATAAATAAATAAAATCTTTTAAAAAAAATCATGTACATATTAAAAAGAATAATGGAGTTCTATATGTACAGGCATTACAACCATATATTTAAAAATTATTATCCGGAAGGTTTTCAGGTGGAGAAAAGGTATACGAAAATTTTTTTCTTCCGTATTTCTATTTTATTTTTATTTATTTATTTATTTATTTTTAAGATTTTATTATTTATTTGAGAGAGAGAGGTATAGAGCACAAGCAGGGGGAGCAGCAGAGAGAGAGGGAGAAGCAGGCTCCCCGCTGAGCAGGGAGCCCGATGTGGGGCTCCATCCCAGGACCCTGGATCATGACCTGAGCCGAAGGCAGATGCTTAACCGACTGAGCCACCCAGGCGCCCCTGTATTTCTATTTTTGGATTGGACTTTAATATCAAACATGTATTTGTGAGTTACTTATATAATGAAAGTATATTTTTGTACAGATCAGTCGAGTTGGGTAGTTGTTTCATGGCTGATGAAATACCCATTTGTCTTGGGCTCTTCCAACAGTCTCTGTCCAGGCCCCCTTGTCTCTCGCAGGGGTTTTCTGCCCACCTGGGGCTGGGTGAGGGACCTCCCCTGGACTCCCATAACATTCTGCTCTTATTTCCACATGAGAACTCACCATAATGCACTTTAACTGCTTATTAATTGTCTGACCTAAGTGGGCCATAAGCAATTTAAGGTTATATTTCTGTGTTTCAAGTGTGGTGTCTGGCATATAATAGGTTTCTGAAATCAATCTTTATTAAATGGCTGGATAAATGGAAAGAAGGAAGGAAACGAGAGAGGAGGGAAGAATATTTGTAAGACAGGTGGTCAAATTGGAGCTTAATAGAGAACAAAAGTGGGTTAGTTTTTATTCAGCTCTAAGGAAGAAAAGAGAATTTCAATCACTACAGAAGCATCTATCATTTGGGGACAAGAACTTTTCATCAGGTTGGCCATGTCGTTACAACCTCTTTGATGTATATGAGAAAAAACAATTAGAACATATGCATTGGTTAAAAAAAAATAAAGACCCCATTTATAATAACAAAAATTTTGATGCATGGTAATAAATTTAAGAATTGCATAAGACCTATATAAAGCAAGCCATGAGAATTTACTGAAGGAAATGAAAGGGGCCTGGAATAAATAAGAAGCTTTCCATTTTAATGCCTGGGAATACACAGTACTGAAGTGTAGTTAATTATTCACAAATGATTTTATACACTCGGTGCAATTACAGCAAAACCCCCCATGGAATTGCTTCCTCCTCTCTCCTTCCCAACCCCGCTCTCCCCTCCCCTTCCCTCCCTTTTCTTTCCTTCGTCCCACAGTGGCAGAATTTCTGCTCTTTGAGCTCCAAGCTCTCCCCAGGCTCAGAAGGTTTGCACCTGCTCTTCCTTATGTGGAATTTCTCTTTTCCTAGCTCTTCAGGTGATGCTTCTTCCTGTCAACACAGATCTCAGCGCACATGTCACCATTTCTGAGAAATCTCTGAACGCCCCAACTTTAAAGTAACTTGGAAGTCACTTTCTATTACATTACCCTACTCTCTTTTCTTCATAGCACTTGCGAGAATCTGAAAATAATACCTTTATATATTTTCATGCATACTATGTATCTTTTCCTGTTAGAATTTAAGCTCCATGAGAGCAGGGCATTCTCTGACTTAAGTTCACTGTATTCCTATCCCCTAAAACAATGACAAGCACAAGCAACGCACTCCTGTGGTTAGTTCTGTTCTTAATAAATAATCAATTCTCCAATTTAGAGAGACCATCTCAGCAACAGACTCATCATACTTACCTATTTTCCTTTAAACTTGCCCAGAGATTTATCAGCTTGTTTTTCACTGTGATAACATTGTATTAAAAACATTTCTGCATTTTGCTTGGGTACACAAATCAACCACTCATTTTTTTCTTCCAACTTTTTTTTTATTATGTTATGTTAATCATCATACATTACATCATTAGTTTTTGATGTAGTGTTCCATGATTCATTGTTTGTAATACCCAGTGCTCCATGCAGAACGTGCCCTCTTTAATACCCATCACCAGGCTAACCCAACCTCCCACCCCCCTCCCCTCTAGAACCCTCAGTTTGTTTCTCAGAGTCCATCGTCTCTCATGGTTCCTCTCCCCCTCCGATTTCCCCCCCTTCATTTTTCCCTTCCTGCTCTCTTCTTTTTTTACATATAATGTATTATTTGTTTCAGAGGTACAGGTCTGTGATTCAACAGTCTTACACAATTCACAGCGCTCACCATAGCACATACCCTCCCCAATGTCTATCACCCAGCCGCCCCATCCCTCCCACCCCCCACCACTCCAGCAACCCTTGGTTTGTTTCCTGAGATTAAGAATTCCTCATATCAGTGAGATCATATGATACACGTCTTTCTCTGATTGACTGATTTTGCTCAGCATAATACCCTCCAGTTCCATCCACGTCGTTGCAAATGGCAAGATTTCATTCCTTTTGATGGCTGCATAATATTCCATTGTATATATATACACCATATCTTCTTTATCCATTCATCTGTCGATGGACATCTTGGCTCTTTCCACAGTTTGGCTATTGTGGACATTGCTGCTATAAACCTCGGGGTGCACGTACCCCTTCGGATCCCTACCAACCACTCATTTCTACCACAAAGGTGTGTGACTTTGGGTAAAGTTGCTTAACTTTTTCCATCCTCCACTTCCTCATCTGTAAAATGGGGATAATGGGAGTACCAACCTGATAGGTTTCTTGTGAATAACAAGGGTATGAATAGATAATGGTAACTGAAAACATTGTCTGGCATAATGTGAACTTTCAATAGATGTTGTAATTTTTTGTATCTGAAGTCCTGGCAGAGAAGCTCCTTTACTTGTGAGCATCCAGTTTCTACAAGGCTCTTCCGAGGTTATTTGTAAGTCCAAAGTGACACTGTGCATGAGCTCATGTGAATACATTGGTATGAAATTTGGCTTCACAAGAGAACCATGCAAGTTAGCGGTAGTGGTTCTGATGATCGCATCTGCACAGGCAGTACTCATGATTTTCTCACCAATTATCATTTAAATCTCCTCCTTCTTTGCTATCAAAATTTCAAGTCTTGTCCTTCAAGTACTCTTAACTGCATTTAAAAACATAAGCACAAGTACATGAGTGCTAATGGGATCTGTGGTGGTGGGCAGAATTGATGTGTTTTTTTCTGGCAACTCACTCCCGTATCTCTTCATTTAGCCAGTATTTACTGCGTGCTCACCTTGTACCTGGCACTATTATAGTCTCGGGGAATGGAACAGGGAGGACTGGCCCCTTATAATTTACATTTACATACTTATGAAAGGACATGTATTGAAGAATTTAAAGGGCATGTATTAGAAGACTTTAGGTACAGGCTTTCAGATGGGGTTTGGCCCTTCAAAGATCCTGTAGCTCACTGTATACAGGATTGTCTCCTCTTTAGGAGAATGTCACCCATGCTTTCAGCATTCGGTATAGATGAGCCATATGCTAAGCGATTTGACATTTCAGTTTGATTTAAACCGATTGACATTGACAGCTTCATGCCAAAGTGTATTAATTCTTAATCAGAAATAATATCCCCTTGGACCAATGAATGTGTGTAGTTATTATTTGGCAAGGCTGCTGTAAGCTTTCTGTGGGAAGCTATGGACCGAAAACAAGACCCAAACAGTTTAGGGGGAAAAATGTAGTTTTGAAGCAGCCACATCAAAGAGAATTTATTATCCCTTTGTGTAAACTACATTCTATTCCTTGAACATTCATGCTATGCTGTCTTTCAAACTGCATTCAAGAGCACCTACTATGTATACCAGGGGTTCTGGGGATTCAAAGACACTGTATCCTTTAAGGAGCTGTAAGCCTGATGGTGTAATCCTATAAGGAAACACACGATTGGAATGCAGCGTGATCCGTTCCTTTATGATCTCCAGGATAATGTGGTGCTACCTTCCTCAGTACAGCTGAGCTAATTCTGCAATAGAGAGTGAAATGTTTTGCACAGGAAATAGAAATCAATGTTTCTGCATGTTGAGGAAATCTTCTTTATTTTTTTATTTTTATTTTTATTTTTTTAAAGATTTTCTTTATTTATTTGACAGAGAGAGAGGGAGAGCACAAGTTGGCAGAGAGGCAAGCAGAGGGTGAGGGAGAAGCAGGCTCCCCACAGAGGAGGGAGCCCGATGTGGGGCTCAATCCCAGGACTCTGGGATCATGACCTGAGCTGAAGGCAGACGCTTAACGACTGAGCCACCCAGGCGCCCCTTCTTTATTTTTTTAAAGACTTTATTTATTTATTCATGAGAGACAGACAGAGAAAGAGAGAGAGAGGCAGAGGCAGAGGGAGAAGCAGGCTCCCTGTAGAGCAGGGAACCCAATGTGGGACTCGATCCCAGGACCCCAGGATCAGGACCCAAGCAGAAGGCAGCCGCTTAACCGACTGAGCCACCCAGACACCAGGAAATCTGTTTTTTAGTTCAGAATTCCAAATCTTTATAAGGACTCTCCCTAGTAATGTGCCCTCTCTCATTGCCACAGGGCAATCCAAAAAATGTGGATTTCATGAGAGAATGCAACAGCCAAAGGTGCACTTCAGGGGCACTGTGAACTCAGAGAGAAAGACTGCTGGAAATCATGCTTTTCCCAGTTTCTCACCCTGAAAATCTGGGTGCTATCTGCCATCCTTGATAGCATGCTGTTTGTCACTCTCTGCACCCAGTTAATCATGGGTTCTATCAGTCTTCTGTCTCTGACATATCTTTCTGCTGTAGAAATATCCTTCTGGTCTACTCTTCATCAGTCTGGGATGCAGCTTTGGCACCAGCAGCCTTAAAATTCCTCAGGTGATTCTAACGCATGGCGAAGTTTTGCAAATAAATTAGAATGTCTGGGGGTGAGGTCCAGATCGCGATATTTTGCTGATACTTACCACATGATCCCAACATGCCCCAGTGTTGTAGTGCAACACACCTCCCAAACTTTGGCGTACATGCTCGTCACCTGGGGAACTTGCAAAAACGGGGACTCATTCGGTGGCTCTGGGATGGGGCCTGAGAGTCTGCATTTCTGCAGAGTTTCTGGGTGATAGCCATGCTGTTGGTCTGAGGACCACACTGTGAGCAGCAAGAGACCAGAGTTGCACAAGAGCCTCGTAGGTGGCCCGTGCGCGTTCATACCACTTTCCTGCTGATTCATGTGGGTTACTGCAGCCAGTGTCGTCATTCTAAAACACACGATCATGCCATTTCTCCCCTTAAAAGCCATTATCAAATTATTAATGCCGTCTAGCATGAAGTTTCGAACTTTGGGTGATGTTTTTCAAGTCCTCTAAGCTCATTACACTGCCCAAATACCAGTTTGACCTATAGCCACGCCCTCCAGCGAACATTCTACTGGGGCCCAGATGCTTGGTTTTCATAACAACACCATCTCCCTCTGGCCTCTGGGGCTTGTGTATACTGTTCCCTCAGATGGAACATTCCTGGAATATCCTGACAAAATTTGTTTACTTGAGCTTAGATATCAGCTCTTCTAATTTCTCCACCCTCCCCCTTCTTCAGCCAAGATTAGGGACACCTTCAATATACTCATAATTATCCAGCCTATTATAATTTTCTGGTCACTTGGGTGTCTTGCTCATGAAGGATAAGATGTGTCTCCCTTATTCATTCCAATTTCCTAGTACAGTGTATAATACATGATAGGTGTTCAATAAATATTCATTAAATAGATGCACAGGTACAATAAATATTTCTTAAATTAATGAATACTATCAACATTTGTTGAAGTCAACAACTTTGGTGAAAATTAGGAAACATTGTGAGCAAGTGCATAACGTAGATTGTGACTTACTAATACGCCTTTATACGGGAAGTGCATCACTTGACCAAGGAAAACATAATATGGGGCTCCCATGAGATGACTTGGTCTTTACAGAAAATGACAAACTCTTCCCTTAACCACCTCTCATCCTGTGCCACCCACAGCACGTGTGGGTGCACACAATTAAGGATCATTTCTAGTTTCCATGTGTGAAGGAACTAGAGACTGATAATTCACTGATTGTCCTTCATTTCTTGTATATAATATAAAGTAAACTTTATGTTCAAAATACCATTGCCAAAACTAATATCAAGGAGTTTTCCCCTATGTTTTCTTCTAGGAGTTTTGTGATTTCATGTTTTACATTTGAGTCTTTAATCCATTTTGAATTAAGTTTTGTGGGTGGTGTAAGGTGGGTCCGGTGTCATTCATGTAATGTGGATATCCAGTTTTCCCAATGCCATTTATTGAACAAACTGCCCTTTCTCCATTGTGTGTTCTTGTCAAAGATTATATGTGCATGGGCTTATTTCTGGGCTCCCTATTCTGTTTGTTTTGTCTGTATGTCTGTTTTTATGTTAGTGCCACACTGTTTTGATTACTATAGCTTTTTGATATAGTTTGAAATGAGGAAATGTGATGCGTCCAGCTTTGTTCTTTCTCAAGATTGCTTTGACTGTTCATGGTCTTTTGTTCTTCCATATGGGTTTTAGGATTTCTTTTGTCTATTTCTGTGAAAAATGCCATTGAAATTTCACTAGGAACTGCATTAAATCTATAGATTATTATGGGCATTTTAACAATATTATTTCTTCCAATCAAAGAACATGAGATATCATTCCATTTATTTGTGTCTCCTTCAATTTTTTTCGTCAATATCTTATAGTTTTTCAGTGTACAGATCTTTCACCTCCCTGGTTAAATTTATTCCTAAGTATTTTATTGTTTTTGATGCTATTGTAAATGGGATTTTTTTTTGTTTGTTTTTCAGATAGTTGTTAGTGTATAGAAAAGTACGAGCAATAAGCCCAAAAAATAAGCAAGTAGGATTACATCAAACTAACTTCTGCACAACAAAGGAAATCATCAACAAAGTGAAAAGGCAGCTGATGAAATGGGATATTTATTTGCGAACCACATATCTGATAAGGGGTTAATATCTGAATTATATAATGAACTTGTACAACTCAATAGCAAAAAAAACCAAACAAACCCAAATAAGCTGATTAAAAAGTGGGCAGAGAGGGACGCTTAGGTGGCACAGTTGGTTAGGAATCCGACTCTTGGTTTTGGCTTGGGTGGTGATCTTGGGGTCATGAGATCGAGCCCCGCATCGGATTCCACACTCAGCACTGAATCTGCTTGAGATCTCTCTCCCTCTCTCTCTGCCCCTCCCATTCATGCTCTCTCTCAAATAAATAAATAAATCTTTAAAAAAAAAAAACAGGCAGAGAACCTGGATAAACATTTTTCCAAAGACATACAAATGGCCAACAGGTGCGTGTAAAGGTGTTCCACATCACTAACCATCAGAGAAATGCAAATGAAAACCACAATGAGATATTGCCTCACACCTTTTAGGATGGCTATTATCAAGACAAGAGATAACAAATGATGTCAAGAATGTGGAGAAAAAGGAAAAGGAAAAAACCCTTGTATGCTGTTGGTGGAAATATATGGTGGTATAGCCATTATAGAAAAGCAGTATGGAGTTCCTCAAAAAATTAAAAAAAGAACTATCATATGATTTAGCAATTCCACTTCTGGGTATATATCTGAAGGAAATGAAATCAGTATCTTGAAGAGATATCTGCACTCCCATGATCATTGCAGTATTATTCACAATAGCCAAGATAGGTGTCAATCAGTGGGTAAGTGGATAAAGAAAATGTGATATATGTTTATACACAAGAATATTATTCAGTTGTTAAAAGGAAATCCTGCCATTTTAGGCAACATGGATGAATCTGGAGTGCATTATACTAAGTGAAATAAGCCATATAGAGAAAGACACTGTATGTTCTCATGTATACGTGGAATCTAAAAAAATAAAGTCAAACTCAGGGAAACAGAGAGTAGAATGATAGTTGCCAAGGGCTGGAGTATGGAAGAAATGGGGAGATGTTGGTCAAGGGGTACAAACTTTCAGTTATAAGATTAAGTTCTGAGGATCTAATGTACAGCATGGTGACTATACTTAATAATAATGTATTGTGTACTAGAAATTTGCTGAGAGTGGATCTTACATGTTCTCACCACCCCCACAAAAGGTAACTATATGAGATGATGGAGATGTTAATTAAACTTAATTATAGTAATCATTTCACAAGGTATATGTATATCAAATCATCATATTGTACATTTTAAATATATACAATTTTATTTGTCAGTTACACCTCTGGAAGCTGGGAAAAAAGAGAAGCACCCATTTAGGAGATAAGCCAAGTTCTATAAAAGTATAAACTTCAGCTCATTTGTTTCATTTTTTATTATATTCTTGCAATAAAATATTAAGATTTGAAAAAAAATTAAAAAAAATAAAATAACCTTTATGCTTGGCTTTTTTTTTTTTTTTTTTTTTAGAGAGAGAAAGAGAGAGAGAGAGAGAGTGCACATGAGCAGGGGGAGGAATGGGGGGGAGGGAGAAGGAGAGAATCTCTAGCTGACTCTGCACTGAGCACGGAGCCCAACACAGGGCCTGATCTCAGGACCCTGACATTATGACCTGAGCCGAAACCATGAGTCCAATGCTTAACCGACTGAGCCACCCAGATGCCCCTACCAGAGCTTGGCTTTAAGAATTCTCAAGATATTTTTTGTGGTCACCTTTTACGTTATATATGTGCAAACATATATGCACATACTCATATGCAAATGAAACGTACATATCTGAATTGGATAGATTCCCCATTGGATGAATGTCCATAGTTGGGAACTAGTTTATCAGCTTCTTCTCAAGAGAGCATCTTCCCCAAGCTCTTTTGGCCTCTGGGCCTTGCTGATACTGATTGCTCAGCTGGAATATCCAGGAGTGAGATATGTCACACTATAATGGAGGCATGGGGGTTAAGCTAAATGGAATTCAGAGATCTTTCTTTTTTTTTTCTTTCTTTCCTTCCTTCCTTCCTTCCTTCCTTCCTTCCTTCCTTCCTTCCTTCCTTCTTTCCTTCATCCCCTCCAACCGATAAAGTGTTTATAGAGATATAATGAGATAATTCATGCAAAGAGCTTGGCATCCTGCCTGATGTGTATTGGGCAATCAGTAAATAATAGCTGGTATCATAATTCTTATCTTAACAATGGTCCAATTTCTGGCTTTCCTCCATGATTCCCTTGGTAAGTTGCTCATTGGAAAAACTGTTGTAAAGTTAACTTTGGAAGGATGTGAAGAGAAATAAGAACTTCGTTATGAAAGTTCAAAAGCAGCACTGAAGCTAGAAAATACAACTGCTGTTTGGGATGATGTCTGCGTCATTCAGAGCATGATTCAGGATTCAGATTTGACTCCAGAGCTCTGGGATCTGTGACCCTGAGAAGAAACCTCATTTTAAGAAAAAAAAAAAACGTATCTTTCAGCTTTGATACAGTCAGGAACTGCCAAGAGAATTAACAGTTTCGCAGTTTGTACCCTTAGGCGCCCTTTGCTGAAGGGATACTCAGTTGCAAAAGCAGCACCTACTTGAGAAGTATTTTTATGCAGGTGTAAGTCTTTGTAAAAAATAGTAGTGGAGGGCCTGTGCGTGAAATATCACACAGACTTCAATTTGCAGCTCATTTTGAGTCTAGAATAAAATTTAGATATGATTTATCTAGAAGTCAAGGAATCTAGATGTGGACATTAGAAAAGATTTGTGGATATAAAAACACAATCTTTTCTTTTAAAAACTGCGCATCAGGCTCCCCCTGCTCAGCAGGGAGCCTGCTTCTCCCTCTGCCTGTCACTCCCCCTGCTTGTGCTCTCTCTCTCTCTCTGTGTCAGATAAATAAATAAAATCTTAAAAAAAAAATCTGGTTACAACAGCTGTTTATAGGAACAAGAGTACAAAGTCTAATGGAGAATTTGTTGTCCAAAGAGGTATTTCTTCTTTCAGGATTTTAGAAAGGGAAAAAAAAAATTCCAAGGAACGGATTCATGGAATAATGTGGTTTGGAAGAATTAATGTCAACATTTCTTAGAACTGGACCAAATTATGAAAGCATCTACAGATATCCCAGGACGAGTGTTGTTTATATACTTCAAACTGTTAAAAAATGAGTCTCTCATTCCTTTTGAGCCCCTCCCCATCATATCAAAGGAAATTAAGAAAAGTGTATGGGCATGAGTATGACTAATGAAGAGGGATTTCCACAGATTTTGGAAGACAGAGAGTAGATGGGACAAGGAAAGTCACTGCCGCATAAACACATCAAAAGAGGCTTTCAGAAAGCACAAGGACCCATCTGTGTGGTGCAGTCCTAGCAACACTTGGCTAATTCTTGGGGATCACCAACAGGGCAAGTAGGCCTGAAACTGGGGATCCCCTAGTGGGCCCTGGTGGCAGCACCATCCTCCCCCTTGCCTCTGAAGACTGTGATGGAGTTAGGAATGTGCTGAGAAAAGGTTTGGGCCGCACACGCCCCTTTCTTTTTCAAGGTGGATATGTGTGGACTTTCTAGTTCTGAGCTGCACATTCCAGGAATGTTGAAATAATGCTGAACTTGACATTGTTTGAAGAGGTGTATAAAAAGTTTTTTTTTTTTTTAATTAAAGCTATTCTGTGATGTTTGATTTTTTACTGTGTATATATGATTTGGATAAATAAAAAATTATTTAAAAATACGTAGAGGGAGAAGATAGGAAGGAAAGGAAGGAGGGAGGGAAGGAGAGGGAAGGAAGGAGGGAAGGAAGGAAAGAGGGAAGGAAGGAGGGAAAGAAGGAAGGAAGGAGGGAAAGAAGGAAGGAAGGAGGGAAGAAAGGAAGGAGGGAAGGAAGGAAGGAGGGAAGGAAGGAAGGAAAGGAGAGAGTGAGTCTGCAGAGCACTACTGTGATGCCATGACCTCCATGACCACCGTCCCTGGCACCACTGCTGTTTCTACCACCACAACTACAACTGGAACTCATTGTGTTCCAGATGCTGTGCTGAGTGTTTTGAATGCATTATCTAATTTAATGCCTTTTATCTTTAGCCTCCTAGAAACAAGGAGTGATAAATTCTGACTAATGACCACCTTGATTCGAATCTCTCCCATTTTTAATCTGACCTGAGAAATACTGGCCACCTGCACATTTTCTATCAGATACTTTACTAAACCTGGACACAGGGTATTTAGAAAGAAAATTTTTGACAGCAACCACAATTTCAGTCTTAAAATTTGATGGGCTGACATGTGAAAGAAAATTAATTTGTCCTCAGATGTTAGAGAGCATGCTCATGGTGTAAACTGTAATTCAGGGACGCCTGGGTGGCTCAGTAGGTTAAGCGTCTGCCTTCGGCTCAGGTCATGATCCCAGGTCCTGGGATCGAGTCCCGCATCGGGCTCCTTGCTCAGCTGGAAACCTGCTTCTCCCTCTGCCTGCCACTCCCCCTGCTTATACGCGTGCGCGCTCTCTCTCTCTCTGACAAACTGACAAATAAATAAATAAAATCTTAAAAACAAAAAAAAAGAAAAAACCAACCCTGTAATTCAGTAGGACGTTCCTTTTCAGTATATGCCTTGGCTGATTCTGGTCTGGCTGGTACATGCCCTATGCACGGGGAAGCATTAGTGGTGGGGGCTGTATTTGCTGACCTCTAGGGTTCCTTCCCCCTCCAAGAGCCTCTGACTTTCTCATACTGATGCCTTGCTTAGGTGTTGGCTTGGGAATGCCAGATACATACTACTTTTCTTGTGATATGCATAGAAATCATCCTCATGATCAGTTAAAAAAAATAAATTCAATCCAAGTTATTTGACTTTCGGTCTCCATCTCTTACCACTCAATTGAGGTCTTATTCATAGCAGCTTTTTTTATGTACAAAAAATCCTAAGTTAAAAAAGGCTATGCAAATACGAATATAAATACAAAAATACATTCTGCTGTTCTGCTTAAAAAACAAAGAAGGCAAACAAATAAAACCTGCTCTAGCCTGAAAGATTGGTTTTTCAGTAAGAAAGAAAATAGATTATCTCATCAAATGTTCATTTGTACTCTGAGTGGCACATATTCCCACCATCCCCAAAGATGCTAAGTACACGGAATGATGTTTCTATTTGCTGAGGTAATGGGTTTCCCTTGTTTTCTTACTGCAGTCTGGCAAAATTAAAAGAGAAAAACTGTTATTCCATGTTTGGGGACTTTACAAAAAATTGCATGCTTCATAAGACTTAAAATTACAGACTTCTAAAATTAAGAGTAATAACCAATGAAACAGTGCAGGAAAGACAAGGTTCTGTTTTTGCTGATTTTGTGTTCTAACAACCTTGGTTCTGTCATTTCCCCTTTATTAAGCAGCTTCTTACCTAGATTTGTATGAAAGAAGTAAAGAATCTTCAACTAATACTAAGTATATTATATATACTATATTATATACTATACTGTATTATATTATATACTATAATTGAAAGTGTTTCCAAATAATAAATTTGATATTTATAATTAACATCACCCATAGTCATAAACCTTGCAATAATGAAAATCTAGTTACCTGCTCTATTTGGCAAACTTCTGGGTCCATGAAAAAGATTATATTGTTCATAATTTTATTTTATTTATTTAGTTTATTTATTTAAAAAATTTTTTTAAGGATTTTATCTATTTAGTCATGAGAGACAAAGAGAGAGAGAAAGAGAAGCAGAGGTAGAGGGAGAAGTGTGGGACTCGATCCAAGGACCCTGGGATTATGACCTGAGCCGAAGGCAGATGCCCAACTGACTGAGACACCCAGGTGCCCTATTTTATTTATTTTTTTAAGATTTTATTTATTTGAGAGAGAGAGAGAAAGAGAGCACGAGTTGGGGGGGATGGGCAGAGGAAGAAGCAGACTTCCCACTGAGCAGGGAACCCGAGGCAGGGCTTGATCCCAGACCCCGAGATCATGACCTGAGCTGAAAGTAGCCGACAAACTGACTGAGCCACCCAGGTGCCCCCATATTGTGCATAATTTTAGTTTTAAGTTTAGAAACACCCAGTGACTTCAGTCAGTAGTAATCCAAGTGATTAGTCAACCTGGTGATATTTTGTCTTCCTGAATCCAGTCAAAGGAAATCAAGAAGGTGGAAAGAATTCAATTTTAAAAAAGAAAAAAATTTTTTTTGCCATGTTTTCAGTTGTTTGAGTAAGTCTTTGAAATTTTATCCTGAAGAAAATACGAAAAAGGAGAACAAACAAGTTAGATGATATTTTGTTACATATTACTATGTTTTTATTACCATCCATTTGAGCCCCAAACTATCATTATTGAAAATAGTTTGGGAGACTCACACAGAAGAAAACTCTACCAAAATCTACTGGATT